>NW_025334444.1:0-340034 GCF_014858855.1 Bufo gargarizans
CAATGTCTGGACCGCTCCCTGCACAGACATCTCCATGCGCCTGCGCCGATTACGTCAGCGTGCTCCGAGGAACAGATGGCGCAGGCGCAGTGGAGATGCCGGCGCAGGGAGCGTTCAGACAGTCACTGCGCCTCCGCTGAACACAGACGCGCACGGTGCAGGCGCGAGAATTCGTCCGCTGGCTCAGAGGGAGGATCGCATTCCAGAGGAGATGGGCGGGCTGGAGGGACGCACTGGGCGGCATTTTGTGTGAGTAGACCGAGCCTCTAGGTGCTGAAAAGACGGCCCCATAGCGCCTAGAGGCTCATTAGCATATCAATAAAAGTTAATTTTTTAGGCAAACGTCTGCACACAAAGGTATTATAATAGCATTGTTTGGTAGAGCAGACACTAGCTAATTATGTCAAAACGAGGTGATAGAAACCCTTTAATCAGTATATTGTGGAAGCAGGTACCTCGCAGACCTCAATCAATATTTTGTGGAAACAGGTATATCAAACCCCTTAATCAGTATTTTGTGGAAGCAGGTATATCGCAGGCCTCAATATTTTGTTGAAGCAGGCATATCAAACCCCTCAATCAGTATTTTGTGGAAGCAGGTATATCAGACCCCTAATCAATATTTTGTGGAAGCAGGTATATCACACCTGTTGCAATTATTTGTTTCAATAGCGTTTGTCCCCCTGTATAGCTGCGGTATCGCAGCAGAACCGCACACAACTGCTACACAATACAAATGCACTATAATATACTTTCTATATTAGAGAGTATATTATAAGTATATCACACCCCTCAGTATATCATACCTATCGATAGCACACCTACTATATACCAGTCTCTAAAAGGACTTTTGTGGCCCTAACAGCCTGTCCCTGCTCCACAAAGCAACCTCTCCCTACACTGGCAAAACACAGAATGTAAAATGGCTGCCAGATCGGGTTATGTGATAGGGTGAGGGTGTGTCCATGTGCTAAAACGTCTTAATTGGCTGTCCTGTCCCACCTGATGGATGTGTCATGAGTCAAAATTCAGCACAATGCAAAATAATATGGCGCTGGCGGACATCACCATATATTCGCATGTTCGACGAATCGCGAACAAGCAAAGTTCACCGTGAAATGACCGCTGGGTGAACCACAAGGCCATCTCTAGTTGTAAAGTGTGTACGCAGTGACTTCACCAGCAGAATAGTGAGTGCAGCTCTGGAGTATAATACAGGATATGGCCTATTGCACACGGCCGTTTTTTTTTCCCGTTTACTGGCTGTTTTTTGCGTTCCGTATACTGTCCGTATACGGAACCATTCATTTCAATGGTTCCGCAAAAAAAACGGAATGTACTCCGTATGCATTCCGTTTCCGTATTTCCGTTTTTCCGTTCCGTTTTAACATAGAACATGTCCTATTATTGCCCGCAAATCACAGTCCGTGGCTCCATTCAAGTCAATGGATCCGCAAAAAAAACGGAACACATACAGAAATGCATCCGTATGTCTTCCGTTTCCGTTCCGTTTTTTCCTGAACCATCTATTGAAAATGTTATGCCCAGCCCAATTTTATCTATGTAATTACTGTATACTGTATATGCCATACGGAAAAACGGAACGGAAAAACGGAACAGAAACGGAAACACAACGGAAACAAAAAACGGAACAACGGATCCATGAAAAACGGACCGCAAAACACTGAAAAAGCCATACGGTCGTGTGCAATAGGCCTATAACTAAGGATCAGTACACAGTAAGTAATGTATGTACACAGTGACTCCACCAGCAGAATAGTGAGTGCAGCTCTGGAGTATCACTACATACTGATGCAGCACTTTGATATGTTAGGTAAACCCTCAGACGTCGCTGTGTCCTTGGTGTTAGCAGTTTGTTCCGGATAGGGTTTATATCAGTATTTACAGTAATGGACACGCTCCAGCTGGTTTTATGCTTCGCAGCACTGCCCGATTGTTCTTCCTCCCTCTCTAGCTTATCGGTTTGGATCATTTTATAATTTTGATATCTTTTTGCTTCTGTTTGCTTTTTATCTCCACATCCAGGCGCATAGATGATGATAAAGGACGGACACATGAGCTGGAGCACTCCGCCATCAAATGCATGAGAGGAATTCTGTACTGCTACATGCGGCAGGCAGATAAGGTAAGCGATGGCGCCAACCCGCCCGGAGAATTGGAGCCTGACGTCCCCTTTGTAGAACTTCTTTCTAGTTTTATCTGTTTCTGACAGATCTGAATAACATCCAGTATTGCAGCTGTTATAGCGGTCACCCAGCTTTCCCAGAGTCCTGAGTGGTAGGCGTTCTGTATCCAGTATATGGCATATTTATTATACTCACTTATATGGCACTGACATATGCCACAGCGCTGTAGAGACATTAGCATCGCCTGCTGTCCCCAGTGGAGCTCACAATGTAACTTCCCTATCAGTGATTCCACCAGCAGAATAGTGAGTGCAGCTCTGGAGTATAATATAGGATGTAACTCAGGATCAGTACAGAATAAGTAATGTGATGTGTAGCAGTGGCTGCCGTGCGCCGATGTCCCCCTGCTTGCCGACCTGGGCGCCATGCTCAGCTATGATTCTTCTGTCCACCGCTGCAGTCCTGGACTCTGTCACCTGTACGTGCTGTGGTGCTGAGGATTGCGCTCCATGGGTTCCATTCAGCCCTGGCCACAGCATGCTTGTTGCTGGTGTCTGGTGTCACTGCCCTAAGGGCGGAGCGCATCACTCCCTGGGCTGTGTGGGTTAGGTCAGGTGACTTCGCTGACCAACCCTGGCTCTCCTGCAGGTATTTAAAGGGATTCTGTCAGGCTATAGAGATACGGACATGCACGGCTAGATCGCCGCTAGCATGTCCGCAATATACCGGTCCTATAGGGCTGTGTGCTTTTATTTTCTTTAAAAAAGGATTTTAGATATATGTAAATTAGTCTTGTAGGTGCCCAAGGGGCTGTACTAACCTTCCTGGTGCCCAGCTACGCACGCCTGTGAAGGAGCCCAGCACCGCCTATGTCCTCCGAATCTCCTCCTTTCGTCACCGATAGATTGCCGTAATCTCGCGATGCGCATGCGCAGTGCCGGTACAGTGCTCCTTCCCTGTGCTGGCATCAGCCTCAGGGAAGGAACTGCGCATCGCGAGATTACGGCAATCTATCGGTGACGAAAGGAGGAGATTCGGAGGATGCAGGCGGTGCTGGGCTCCTTCACAGGCGCGCGTGCCTGGGCACCAGGAAGGTTCGTACAGCCCCTTGGGCACCGTACAAGACTAATTTACATATCTCTAAAATCCTTTTTTAAAGATAATAAAAGCACACAGCCCTATAGGACCGGTATATTGCGGACATGCTAGCGGCGATCTAGCCGTGCATGTCCGTATCTCTATAGCCTAAAACTTGGTGACAGAATCCCTTTAAGTGGCTCAGCCCTCTTCTTGGATGCCTCAGAGTCAAGGTCCTAGTCTGTTGCTAAAGAGCTTGATAACCACTTGTGTTCCTGACCTGTACTTTGTTCCTGGACTCCTCTTTTCGTCTGATCCCTGCCTGCTTGCTTTGTCTCTCCCATTGCCGACCCGGATTGTCTGACCTTGCTCCTGTGCCGCCTGCCCTGACCCTTTGCTCCTCCTGACTATATCTCTGCCTCATCCTCTGGTTCCTGTCTTGTTTCTCCTGGTAACGACCCTGCATGGCTTACTACGTGTCTGGTTTAGCCCCTGGCAACTACTGACGGTCAAGCCTATCCTCACCATCTGAGGCTCTAGTGAAATCCGGGTAGTCGCGCCCCTCTGGAGTATTACTAGTCAGTGGCACAGTGGGTTTACATCCACTGATCCGTGACATAATGTATGCACACAGGGACTTCACCAGCAGAACAGTGAGTGCAGCTCTGGTGTATAATGCAGGCTGTAATGCATGGCCAATATATGTTAGGTAACATCATGTTTTCAGAAAATGACAACTTTCTGTGCAGGTAAATTCTATATGTAAGATAATGATCAAAGGTGAACATTCACTATTATTAACATTGCACTTTGCACTTCATGGGTTAATCATTGTTAAGACCACCAAATAGCCGCTTCCATGCATTTACCCTCACGTGTAGAGAGCCGCAGAGCTGCACCCGTGTGAGCAATTACTAAGATATCATTTGATTACATTGTCAATGTAATAGCATTGGGCAATTGGATGCAATTATATCTAAACTGCATACAGTTCTGAAAAAAAGGCAAACAGTGCTTTATGTGAGCAGAGACGTACCTCTGACAAGTAACATAATTATCTAGTCCTTTTTATTATAAATCACATAGTCTTGGAACAAAGGGAGCTGCATATCTCGACAGCAGAACAAAAGCCCCCGAGAAGAAGACATTGTTCATTTTTCAGTGCACAACAAAGAAGAATCAGAAATGCTATTGATAACACATAGCCGTCTTTATCGTTTCCTTGGCAGAGCGCGATGAGGGGGGACCCCCTAGTAGGGTCATTTTCACACTTGAATTGTCTGTGACGCAGGTTTCTGTAAACCACGTATCTCTATAAGTAAGAGGAAAATGTGTCTGATCATGGATACAAGATAAAATCCCATGTACTGCTGTCTGGAGAATATTTGATTTTGTTACATTTCATTTACTAGCTAAACACGTAGGGATGCAGCGAGAGCAACCGGGCGATGCTACAGTGCATGGGTGCAGCAAGACTTCCCAGCTATGGGGGGGATATAAGCTGTGTTTCTAGCTTACACTTTTTCCAGTTTTCTAAATGCAGCCTGCAGTGTAAAGAATAGAAGATATCAGTTTGCCATAACTTCAACCCTGTAATGTTGCGTCTTTTTATAATTATGGGAGAGGCTTAACTGTGATGAGTGGGTGAAGCGCTACCCCTGACCTAGCTGGCTGTGTTGTGCCGGAAGCCAGGAGCGAGGGTAAGCCTAGTAGTGGGCATACCCTAAAAGGGAGTGTTTGAGAACAGGGGGGGTGGGTGGGTGTGAACAGAAGCGCCCTGAGGAGCTGGAGGCTGGGGCTTAAAGAGGACCTTTCACCTAAAAAAAAAATGTAAACTAAGACCATAGCTTTACTTACATGCCCCCATGAAGTGTTGATCGTTTTTTCTTTTTTCAAACTGTGCCCCCGTTTGTCCGCTATGCCCCCCCGGAATAATTCCCGCCGTCTATGGTAATGAGCCAGCCTCAAATGGGCTGGCTTTAAAAGTTCTCCTCGGCGTGCCTTCTCTCTTCTCCCTGGCACGGAGCGCATCCAATCAGCGCGCTCCGCTCTTAGCTGGATAGACGAAATCGCTCCAGTTCTCTGAAGTCTCGCGAGAACTGGAGCGTCTTCTCCCTGGCTAAGAGCGGAGCGCGCTGATTGGATGCGCTCCGTGCCAGGGAGAAGAGAGAAGGCACGCCGAGGAGAACTTTTAAAGCCAGCCCATTTGAGGCTGGCTCATTACCATAGACGGCGGGAATTATTCCGGGGGGGCATAGCGGACAAACGGGGGCACAGTTTGAAAAAAGAAAAAACGATCAACACTTCATGGGGGCATGTAAGTAAAGCTATGGTCTTAGTTTACATTTTTTTTTTAGGTG
The DNA here is from genome assembly GCF_014858855.1 of Bufo gargarizans. Taxonomy (NCBI): domain Eukaryota; kingdom Metazoa; phylum Chordata; class Amphibia; order Anura; family Bufonidae; genus Bufo; species Bufo gargarizans. Next base: position 5,585 of record NW_025334444.1, read on the forward strand.
AAAGGTCCTCTTTAAGAAGGTAATATGCCCCTCCCACAAATTCAGGCTGACTTTTCAGCCTTCCACTTATGGGAGAGGCTTAACTGTGATGAGTGGGTGAAGCGCTTCCCCTGACCTAGCTGGCTGTGTTGTGCCGGAAGCCAGGAGCGAGGGTAAGCCTAGTAGTGGGCAAAAATAAACGAGGAGAGCAGAGTAGTGACCAAAAGCCTTCAAAACCACCCAGAGAGCAAGATTACAAAATGCCTGGGAAATCTCAACATGCGGGTTCGGGATGTATCTCGTGAAGCAAGAAGAGCGCCACCTACCCAAGCATTTAACCCGTGCGCCGAGACCCCGTTTTCGATGCTGAGGGCGCAGCTCCAGTTCAGAGCGAGTGTCCCGTGGTGGCCAGCGGGTTACGACCGAGACCTGAGGCCAGCGTTATGATGTGGGCCACAAAACTGGATTGATGACAGGGGCCCCCAACGCCAAGGAAGCAGCGGGGCCTCTGGGGAGGCCATTGCAACGGGGCCAGCAATTGACGGGGGACCATGACTGGGCACCAATCGTTGGAGGTTTTAAAACCTGACCTCCGAGGATGGTCCATGCTGATTGGCCTTCGTGGAAGGGAGCCAGAGGCCACAAAGGTCATGGGCCCAGGACAACTGTCGCACCGGCAACCCCTAACGTTTAGGGGAGGTGCTGGTGAACTCACCTGGCCCGAGGAACCCGCAAAACCCGAGATACACGGCTGCCCTAACAATCAAACTAGGAGAGTGGCCAAAAAGGAAATCCATCCAGCGCGGACGAGAGTCGCCCAAACATCTCACCGGAGACAGGCTGCGCGCCACCTACCCACATGGCGCAGTGCTGTCTCCCCGCTAGGTACAGCTTGATGGTGTTAAATGACAGCCTGAGATTTGCGGTGACAGTGGGCTATGAACGCCAGGGTGTAGGAGACATCGTTCAAGCCACCTGCGGGTGAGACCTTGAAAAACTTTGGAAACCTTGACGCCGGCTTGGTAGTTTCCTGATGGTACGGGAAAACCTCTGAGCGTTTCAGGCAAATATATTGGATCCTGACCGATTCAGGCAAATGCGAACAACCTATGGGAAATAAGACCTGAGCGATTTCAGGGAAATACGTGACCTGAGTGAATCAGGAAAATACATAGTAACATAATAACATAGTACATAAGGCCGAAAAAGACATTTGTCCATCCAGTTCGGCCTGACATCCTGCAAGTTGATCCAGAGGAAGGCAAAAAACCCCTGTGAGGTAGAAGCCAATTTTCCTCATTTCAGGGGAATAAAAAATTCCTTCCCGACTCCAATCAGGCAATCAGAATAAATCCCTGGATCAACGATCTCTCTAGTAGCTATAGCCTGTAAAATTAATACATACACCCTGGAAATACCGACAACCTGAAGAGACAGGAAAATACAAACCTGAGCGATTCAGGGAAATACATGACCTGAGTGATTTCAGGGAAAATACGTAAAACCTGAGCGATTCAGGGGAATGAGACCTGGGGTGCATCAGAAACCCCCCCCCCCCCCTCCCCGGAAACCCCCCCAAAAATATATACATATTTCCCCCTTTTTTTTTATATATTTTTTTTTTTATGGAGGTGCGTAAAGCCGCCACCCGGCTCGACCTTACCTGAAACCTGGCACCGTGGAATAACCAGACACAGAGACGCCCTGTGACACAATTGAGGAAGGATCGAAATTCCGGTGGCCTGAGGCCCTGCTTACCTGAAATAAACTAGCGTTGGTACGAGACCCGGAGAGAGGTGTGATCTGGTGGCACTGGAATGAAGCGACGGAGAACCAGGATGCAGCCTGGGCATCATGGCCAACTGCTGGATGACCCTGAACTGCCAGAATCAGGGCCCGAAGTCGCGCTGCATGCAACAAGACCTGTGGGAAACAGAAATCCAGACGTGCCGGGCACGAACCGGGTAACCAGGAACCAGCCGGACCCTGCTGAGAAACCCCCGAGCGTTCCAGGCAGACGCATGGAACCTGAGCGATTCAGGCAAATACATTGAATCCTGAGCTTACCTACACCTTTCGGGGAGGATGACAGGCCTGGGTGAACCAGGAGACAGGTAGGTGTGAGCCTGGGCGATTCAGGAGGCAGAGGTAGGAATGAGCCTGGGCGAACCAGGAGACAAAAGAAGGTGCGTGCCTGGGCGATCCAGGAGGCAGAGGTAGGTATGAGCCTGGACGAACCAGGAGACAGAGGTAGGTATGAGCCTGGACGAACCAGGAGACAGAGGTAGGTATGAGCCTGGACGAACCAGGAGACAGAGGTAGGTATGAGCCTGGACGAACCAGGAGGACAGAGGTAGGTATGAGCCTGGACGAACCAGGAGACAGGGTAGGTATGAGCCTGGACGAACCAGGAGACAGAGGTAGGTATGAGCCTGGACGAACCAGGAGACAGAGGTAGGTATGAGCCTGGACGAACCAGGAGACAGAGGTAGGTATGAGCCTGGACGAACCAGGAGACAGAGGTAGGTATGAGCCGGACGAACCAGGAGACAGAGGTAGGTATGAGCCTGGACGAACCAGGAGACAGAGGTATGGTATGAGCCTGGACGAAACCAGGAGACAGAGGTAGGTATGAGCCTGGACGAACCCAGGAGACAGAGGTAGGTATGAGCCTGGACTAACCAGGAGACAGAGGTAGGTATGAGCCTGGACGAACCAGGAGACAGAGGTAGGTATGAGCCGGACGAACCAGGAGCAGAGGTAGGTATGAGCCTGACGAACCAGGAGACAGAGGTAGGTATGCCTGGGACGAACCAGGAGGCAGAGGTAGGTATGAGCCTGGACGAACCAGGAGGCAGAGGTAGGTGCGTGCCTGGACGAATCAGGAGGCAGAGGTAGGTGCGTGCCTGGGCGATCCAGGAGGCAGAGGTAGGTGCGTGCCTGGGCGATCCAGGAGGCAGAGGTAGGTGCGTGCCTGGGCAATCCAGGAGGCAGAGGTAGGTGCGTGCCTGGGCAATCCAGGAGGCAGAGGTAGGTGCGTGCCTGGGCAATCCAGGAGGCAGAGGTAGGTATGAGCCTGGCGAGCCAGGAGACAGAAGTAGGTAGTAGAAGTAGGTAGTAGATGAGACAGCAGTATATCACGTGAAGCATAGATATATAACATGTGGCACTGTCGCCCATAGAGTAGAAGACTGCGGTGAGCGTATGGTGACCGCTGAATGGGTATGGCGAGTAATGATGGCCTGGACTACTTGTGGTGAGACCCCCGATTTTTTTTTTTTTTTTTTTTTTAACCCGTGCTAACCTGGTCCCTTCCAGCCCAGCGGAATGAGGAACCAAGGATGACTGCCTCGCTCCCGCACAGCGGGAGTGCGTATGAAATGGCTGGAGATTGGAACCTACCGATTAACTTGTAGATCTATTTAAATTTCTTTATACAATAAAATAAAATTAAAAAAAAATTAAAATTTCTCTTTTTTTTTTAATATAAATTTATATATATATATATATATATATATATATATATATATATATATATATATATTTTTTTTTTTATTATTTATTTATTTATTTTTATTTTTTGAGGGCATGGCCTGACGTTGCCCGGGGGCTAGATACCCCTGCTTTGGCCGTAGACCTAATGGGAACACTAAATACAATAAAATATATTCACCAGGATCCAGATTTCAGCAGTATAGACACAAGCTTCTGTGACATCATTCTACACTATGAATATATATACTATAAACAAACATCTGCTGATAGCCTGTCTATCATGAAGAAGGATCCACAGGAAAAATGACCCAACAATTAGAGCTTAATTCCCTTAACAAAAGCGTCATGGTGCATAGTGATTTTAACTTTGACAGGGTTTCTGATGTACATTTATGGGCCCAGGCCTGACGGAAGCACTCCGGCGTGCGCTCCAAGCCGGAACGCACGCCGACCACGTGACCCGGCCCATGCCTTGCGGCGGATTTCCGGCGTGCGCTCCACGCTGGAACGCACGCCGGCTTGCAGTGGGGCCTGAGGTGAGGACGGGGAGGCCGTGTGGAGAGGGGGATCTGCGGGCCAGACCCTGCCCCCCCTGCTATCTCGGGAGGAAGTTGGAGGGGAACACAGGGAGGGAACCAAGGAAGGAGACAAGAAGCAATTTGGTGCGGACATGAGAATTGGCATGCGTTCCACGCTGGAACGCATGCCAACTCTGGGAGCCGGGAGTATGTGACCGCGGCTGATGGAGCCCTTGTGGCGCATTGTTTGCGCAAAATTACCTCTCCTGAAGACGTGACGGCAGCGTATGAAAACGAAACCAAACGAACCGAACCAGATAAAAGCTACTCACAACATGCACAGATGCAGCACCAGAGCAGGCGACTCCCTATCCAGAATGTGAACAGAAGCGCCCTGAGGAGCTGGAGGCTGGGGCTTAAGAAGGTAATATGCCCCTCCCACAAATTCAGGCTGACTTTTCAGCCTTCCACTTGTGTTCTTTTAATATTTTTATGAAAAAACTCTTCATGCAAAACTTCACACTTGTTATACAGTTCAGATGTGGCTATATAGTATGTCCACCCCTGTGTGCTATTTTACTGAGCGTATATTATCCATGAAAGATACTAGACATTCTGTAAATGCAATACATCTTCTGTTCTGATCCTGAGTTACATCCTGTATTATACTCCAGAGCTGCACTCACTATTCTGCTGGTGCAGTGACTGTGTACAAACATTACATTACTTATCCTGTATTATACTCCAGAGCTGCACTCACTATTCTGCTGGTGCAGTCACTGTGTACATACATTACTTATCCTGTACTGATCCTGAGTGACATCCTGCATTATACTCCACAGCTGCACTCACTATTCTGCTGATGCAGTCACTGTGTATATACATTACATTACTTATCTTGTACTGATCCTGGGATACAGCCTGTGTTATACTCCAGAGCTGCACTCACTATTCTGCTGGTGGAGTCACTGTGTACATACTTTACTTATCTTGTACTGATCCTGAGCTACATCTAGTATTATACTCCGGAGCTGCACTCACTATTCCGCTGGTGCAGTCACTGTGTACATGCATTACTTATCCTGTACTGATCCTGAGTTACATCCTGTATTATACTCCAGAGCTGCACTCACTATTCTGCTGGTGGAGTCACTGTGTACATACTTTACTTATCTTGTACTGATCCTGAGCTACATCTAGTATTATACTCCGGAGCTGCACTCACTATTCCGCTGGTGCAGTCACTGTGTACATGCATTACTTATCCTGTACTGATCCTGAGTTACATCCTGTATTATACTCCGGAGCTGCACTCACTATTCTGCTGGTGGAGTCACTGTGTACATGCATTACTTATCCTGTACTGATCCTGAGTTACATCCTGTATTATACTCCAGAGCTGCACTCACTATTCTGCTGGTGGAGTCACTGTGCACATACATTATGTATCCTGTACTGATCCTGAGTTACATCCTGTATTATACTCCAGAGCTGCACTCACTATTCTGCTAGTGGAGTCACTGTGTACATACATTACTTATCCTGTACTGATCCTGAGTTACATCCTGTATTATTATACTCCAGAGCTGCACTCACTATTCTGCTGGTGAAGTCACTGTGTACATACATTACTTATCCTGTACTGATCCTGAGTTACATCCTGTATTATACTCCAGAGCTGCACTCACTATTCTGCTGGTGCAGTCACTGTATACATACATTACTTATCCTGTACTGATGCTGAGTTACATCTTGTATTGTACTCCAGAGCTGCACTCACTATTCTGCTGGTGAAGTCACTGTGTACATACATTACATTCCTTCCCTTATCCTGTATTTATTCTGACTCAACTTCTGTACAGACACTGAAGAAGCAGGGAGTGCTGGGCAATTATAATTATGAAGCCTGCTGAGTTGTAAGTACAGCTCCGGAGAATAATACATAGGTTTGTGTCATAGTACTGCACTGCGGTTCTTATTCAAGTAGTTTTTTGTGCCCGTAAAATCAGGGTAGGTTCACACAGAGTTTTTTGCAGGAGGTTTTGAGGATGATTTTAATTTATATTTCCAATTCCTTTTGAATCCACTTCTGGCTTTGGCTGAAAATCTGCTTGAAAAACAGCTTCACCAAACTCTGTGAGAACCTACCCCTAGGGTTTACTGTTCTTTAGAGCTCACAGTCTAATCCGGGTCACATTGAAAATGGCGTTAGTGATATCATCAGCAGAAAAAAACACTTTCCAGTATCATAACCCAGGGACTCTGCTGGTATCCGTTATTTGCGTCTGTTTCCCCGGGCGAACTAATAAAGAGCTGTCACCGAGTCCACGCCTGTAAATGAACCCGACGTCCCCGACGATTCCCATCAGTCTTATCTCTGGGTGAAGATTATTTCTATTATAAGATGAAGCAGGAGATACCGAGCCCCGGGACAAGACAACCACACAAGGTCTGTCTATCTGACTCATGTATCTCACTGCACTGCATTGTGGGATGTTTGCCCGATAGGAGTTATCCACTGCGGAGAAAATCTCTGTAATTTCACAAATTATGGAAAATGTTTGTATTTTGTAAACATTCAACATGAATGCTGCGAATCTGCTACAATGTGAATGGCGGGGCCCACGAGGGCCCACGAGAAGATCCTCCAGAGGATGCAGCATCTTCATGTCTAGCCCTCTTATGTGGCAGAGGAGACATTGGGCCCCTCAGGTACCAGGGCCCAGGTAGGTAACTGCAAACTCTGCACCCACCATCTATTCAAGAAGAAGACGATGGACCCTGAATTACTTGACCTTGGATCTATATCATGTATGAAGCTGGATATACACGTTAGATGTATGTTGGTTGAACCCTCCGACCATCTTATGTATATGGAGGCCTCCCGATTCTCGCCCTATGACAGATTTCAGGGTGGAGAGAAGGATCAGGCAGTTGGACTTCAACATGGCTGACACCTAGGCCTAGTTCACACGAACATATGGCTTTTAGGCCTCTTTCACACTACAGTATGTTGCATTCAGTGTTTTGCGTTCCGTTTTTCACGGATCCGTTGTTCCGTTTTTTGCTTCCGTTGTGGTTCCGTTTCCGTTCCGTTGTTCCGTTCCGTTTTTCCGTATGGCAAATACAGTATACAGTAATTTCATATTAAAAATTGGGCTGGGCATAACATTTTCAATTGATGGTTCCGCAAAAAACGGAACGGATACGGAAGACATACGGATGCATTTCCGTATGTGTTCCGTTTTTTTTTGCGGCCCCATTGACTTGAATGGAGCCACGGACTGTGATTCTCAGCCAAATATAGGACATGTTCTATCTTTTCAACGGAACGGAAAAACGGAAATACGGAAACGGAATGCATACGGAACACATTCCGTTTTTTTGCGGAACCATTGAAATGAATGGTTCCGTATACGGACCGTATACGGAACGCAAAAAACGGACCGTATACGGAACGCAAAAAACTGTAGTGTGAAAGAGGCCTTATAGTTGTTTGCGGTCCGTTTTTCACTGATCCGTTGTTCCGTTTTTGAGTTCCGTTGTGCTTCCGTTTCCTTTCCGTTTTTCCGTATGCCATGTACAGTATACAGTAATTACATAGAAAAAATTGGGCTGGGCATAACATTTTCAATAGATGGTTCAGAAAAAACTGAACGGATACGGAAGACATACGGATGCATTTTCTGTATGTGTTCCGTTTTTTTTGCGGACCCATTGACTTGAATGGAGCCACAGAACGTGATTTGCGGCCAAATATAGGACATGTTCTATCTTTGAACGGAAAAACGGAAATGGAATGCATACGGAACACATTCCGGTTTTTTTTGCGGAACCATTGAAATAAATGGTTCCGTATACGGACCGTATACGGAACACAAAAAAAAATACGGAACGGAAAAACGGAACAGAAACAGAAACACAACGGAACTCAAAAACGGAACAACGGATCCGTGAAAAACGGGCCGCAAAAAACTATAAAAGCCATACGTTCGTGTGAACTAAGCCTAAGCATAATCTCCTGCCAGAGGTGGTTCAGGACACGTGCATGCTCGGCCAAGCTGAGCATGCCTGTGTATAGAGGGGTTGGGAAAGATAGCTTTTGGCGAAGTGAGCATTTGGTTGGGAGCCGCCTAAGCCTAATGCTGGCTGTACACATAAGAAAGATGCTGGCCAACAGCTTCTCTCCCAGTGCACCCATACACATGGACGCTTAGACTGGAAGAGCATGCATGTGTTCTCAGTAGGCACAGGCGAGTAACCTCTTATATCCTCAATTGCAGAGGAATCCCAATGTTAACCTGACATCTGCGATTGGGGGAGAGTCGAGAGACCCCCGTACACATGATGGCTGGACAGTGTATTGTGTATAGCTCTAGTGTTGCACCCTAGGCGGACATCCATATTAGTGTTGTTTGCACACACCACCCCGGACCTGAAGAAGAGGAAACCTTGTGATCCAACCATGTTTGTTCCTCAGCCTGCAGGCGCTCGGCTATCAAGTTGTCTCAGAACAAAGACGTCTCCTTTCATATTCTGGAATGTTTCCTCTGTGTAATATGTCCTGGAGAGAAGCAGACCGGCTGCAAGGAGAACGCTTCCCGGCATTCATGTTCCATTGTGTACACAGCAGTGTGAGATCTCGGTGTACGGCACAACTTGTCCCTGAGCACAATAATCCGACAGGTAGATGATGACCTGCATCTTAGAGACAAGTGCGCAGCGGGAGAGAGAAGGAGCTGCTGAAACCATGGCGGAGGCTGGCATCCATCTGCATTTATAGCGTAAGGGTACGGCCACACCGTCAGGTTTCTGGGGGCAGATTTGGAAGCCAAAACCAGGAGTGAATACAAAGAAGTCTTATCTGTCCTTTATACTTTCTCTCCTTTTATCATCCACTCCTATAAAAAAGGAATCAAAATGAGAATAAGTCCCACAAGAATTCTGACTGTTGGTAAACATTGTGGCGGATTGTTATCTGGGGTGTATGGCGGCTTTAGTTTAGAGCTAAGGCCAGAAACCGCCGGCACTCCAGGTGTTCTAAAACTACAACTCCCAGAATGCTCCATTCACTTCTATTGGAGTTAGATGTACAGCTGAGCATGCTTACATGATGGGAGTTTTATTTCACAGCAGCTGGAGAGCCAAAGGTTGCTATTCCCTGGTTTAGGGCTAGTTCTCGGTATACGAGTGTCACCTGCGGAGATGTCTTTTGTCTCAGCTCTTCTCATAGATCGGGTCAGGGTGACTGCCCCCCCCCCCCAGTGACCCACCCATACGACTTCTCCTCACCATGCTGCAGCGCACCAATAATATGCAACTGCGGCACTCAGTCACCAAGCCATTTATATGGTGAGGGAGACCCCTATAGCTGCGCCACTGCTGTCAACCATATTATTACTCATGGTGCCAGTTCCTTTATCACCTAGTCAACAACAGTGTTACTATTTCCTCTGTCATTAAGAGAGCTTCCCCTTTTCCTCTGTCAGATCTCCCTGGCAGTCAGAGAATCTTCCCCTTGCTTTCTTTCACACTTGTGGCAGAGTGATCCGGCAAAACGTGTGCCAACTGATGGCATTAGTAAGACTGTAAGTCTTAAAAATGCCTGATCAGTCAAAAAAAAATAAAAAATTGAAATGCCGGATCCGTCTTTCCGGTGTCATCTGGCAAAACGGATCCTGCATTTACTTTTTTCACCTTTGCGCAGACCGGAAGGATGGATCCGGCACTAATACATTCATACGGAAAAAAATGACGGATCCGGCATTCAGGCAAGTCTTCAGTTTTTTTCGCCGGAGATAAAACCGTAGCATGCTGCGGTTTTCTCTTTTGCCTGATTAGTCAAAATGACTGAACTGAAGACATCCTGATGCATCCTGAACGGATTACTCTCCATTCAGAATGCATGGGGATAAAACTGATCAGTCCTTTTCCGGTATAGAGCCCCTAGGACGGAACTCAGCGCCGGAAAAGAAAAACACTAGTGTGAAAGTACCCTTAGTTCTTCCTGGCAGTCATTCAGGGAGTCTTCCCCTTCCTCTTTCAGTTCTTCCTGGCAGTCATTCAGGGAGTCTTCCTCTTCCTCATTCAGTTCTTCCTGGCAGTCATTCAGGGAGTCTTCCTCTTCCTCTTTCAGTTCTTCCTGGCAGTCATTCAGGGAGTCTTCCCCTTCCTCATTCAGTTCTTCCTGGCAGTCATTCAGGGAGTCTTCCTCTTCCTCTTTCAGTTCTTCCTGGCAGTCATTCAGGGAGTCTTCCTCTTCCTCTTTCAGTTCTTCCTGGCAGTCATTCAGGGAGTCTTCCCCTTCCTCATTCAGTTCTTCCTGGCAGTCATTCAGGGAGTCTTCCCCTTCCTCATTCAGTTCTTCCTGGCAGTCATTCAGGGAGTCTTCCTCTTCCTCTTTCAGTTCTTCCTGGCAGTCATTCAGGGAGTCTTCCCCTTCCTCATTCAGTTCTTCCTGGCAGTCATTCAGGGAGTCTTCCCCTTCCTCATTCAGTTCTTCCTGGCAGTCATTCAGGGAGTCTTCCTCTTCCTCTTTCAGTTCTTCCTGGCAGTCATTCAGGGAGTCTTCCTCTTCCTCTTTCAGTTCTTCCTGGCAGTCATTCAGGGAGTCTTCCTCTTCCTCTTTCAGTTCTTCCTGGCAGTCATTCAGGGAGTCTTCCCCTTCCTCTTTCAGTTCTTCCTGGCAGTCATTCAGGGAGTCTTCCCCTTCCTCATTCAGTTCTTCCTGGCAGTCATTCAGGGAGTCTTCCCCTTCCTCATTCAGTTCTTCCTGGCAGTCATTCAGGGAGTCTTCCTCTTCCTCTTTCAGTTCTTCCTGGCAGTCATTCAGGGAGTCTTCCCCTTCCTCATTCAGTTCTTCCTGGCAGTCATTCAGGGAGTCTTCCCCTTCCTCATTCAGTTCTTCCTGGCAGTCATTCAGGGAGTCTTCCTCTTCCTCTTTCAGTTCTTCCTGGCAGTCATTCAGGGAGTCTTCCTCTTCCTCATTCAGATCTTCCTGGCAGTCATTCAGGGAGTCTTCCTCTTCCTCTTTCAGTTCTTCCTGGCAGTCATTTAGAGAGTCTTCCCTTTCCTCTCCCAGTTCTTCCTGGCAGTCATCCCCCTTCCTCTTTCCGTTCTTCCTGGCAGTCATTCAGGGAGTCTTCCTCTTTCAGTTCTTCCTGGCAGTCATTCAGATAGTCTTCCCTTTCCTCTCCCAGTTCTTCCTGGCAGTCATCCCCCTTCCTCTTTCCGTTCTTCCTGGCAGTCATTCAGGGAGTCTTCCTCTTTCAGTTCTTCCTGGCAGTCATTCAGATAGTCTTCCCTTTCCTCTCCCAGTTCTTCCTGGCAGTCATTCCCCTTCCTCTTTCAGTTCTTCCTGGCAGTAATTCCCCTTCCTCTTTCAGTTCTTCCTGGTAGTCATTCAGATAGTCTTCCCTTTCCTCTCCCAGTTCTTCCTGGCAGTCTTTCCCTTCCTCTTTCAGTTCTTCCTGGCAGTCATTCCCTTTCCTCTCCCAGTTCTTCCTGGCAGTCACTGACAGTAATACATAGTGAGATGCAGATGTGTAAACTTTTGTTTCAAGTCTCTGCAGCTCTCCTTTACATTGTCTTTGAATAATTCAAGCCTAATAAAAATCTAAATAAATTGAAACACAAAAGACACAAAGAGTAACCTTCATAATCCTCCTCCTTCATATTTGTCGGAGTCAAAGAGCCCGATATTTGATTCCCTGCGCTTCACGGTTTCTCTGCTGTAATTTACCTAAAATGATGCCATGGCGGTGTCACGGGAGAGTGGGATACCAGGTAAATATCAGCGATTTTATTTTCCAGGTAATGGTCCACGATTATCTAGATGAGGGGCTGAGTGTCTGTAATTTCTGGTATCATCCGGTGGAAACTGCCGCACCTTTTCCTTATAACTTAATATTGTATAATTATGTACAAGCATCAAAGTATCTTCTAACCTTTGTTGCCATGGCAACCGGCCCCTGTGCCGCGGCGCCCGTCTGTGAGCACATTCACCGCTCTGTTGTTGGGAGAAGAAAGAAGAGTCTTCTGTGAGCAGAGGATGAAACGGAAAGACTGATAAGAGTCCGCGCGCTCCTGGGACCCCGCAACCGGCCAAAAGTGGGGGCAGGCGACCGCAAACACGTAGATAGGAGAGAGGACGGAGGGGGAAGCAGAGATATAGCAGCATCAGTATGATGTTCTCACCCCTGTAGGGTAAAGAACCCCCTCTCAAATTATTAAGGCTTCTTTCACACGAGTGTGACGGATTAGGTTCAGTGAAACTCGCACCATTTTGCAAGCAAGTTCAGTCAGTTTTGTCTGCGATTGCGTTCAGTTTTTTCCGCACGGGTGCAATGCGTTTTTCACGCGCATGATGAAAAAATCTCCTAGCAACCATCAGCGAAAAACGCATTGCATCCGCACTTGCTTGCGGATGTAATGCGTTTTTTACTAAAGCCCCATTCACTTCTATAGGGGCAAGACTGCGTGAAAAACACAGAATATAGAACATGCTGTGTTTTTCACGCAACGCAGAACTGATGCGTGAAAAAAAAAAAAGGTTATGTACACAGACCCATTGAAATGAATGGGTCAGGATTCAGTGCGGGTGCTATGCGTTCATGTCACGCATTGCACCCGCACAGAAAACTCGCTCGTGTGAAAGGGGCCTAAAACGTAAAAGCCCCCATTAAGTATGTTACAGAATTACAAATTGAATTTAGACGTTTTTCCCTGTGTACGCTGAGAGAAGCTGCCGCCAGACATGCCCGTAGGGCTCCGTTTACCTGACAGGGCCAAAAGAGCATCCCTTTGGCCTCCATCGAGGGAGTGTATGTCCGTCCGCTGTATGGGAGACAGCCACTATATAATGTGCACCTATGGGTGATGTATGCTGCAAACATACCAACATATGTCTGCTGCTGCCATTGAGGGTATGGCGACATGCGTCAAGCAACAAGAAAGCGGTACAACATTTGATATAACTTATTTCAATGGTGTCGCAGTGTAACATGCGTCATGTTGTGACCGGGACGAGAAAGTCGCACAAAAATCTGACTTGGATGGATTTGTTGCAACTGTCACGTCGCAGCATGTACCATAGCGACACCATTAAAATGCATTACATGAAATGTTGCACGACACATATTGCCGTGTAGCCGGACCCTGAGGCCTCGTTCACATCTCCAGCACAGAGCAGCCTGCTGAATCTTGCGGGATTTAGCGTTGCTGGATCCTCTACGTTGCCGTTGTATGTCCATTGACTGTAATGAGATCCGTAGTGATCCAGCCGCTATCCAGCATAAATGCAACCGTTTTTTTGTTTGACTGACAGACAGCATTTCCGCCAGATCTTCTTAAGACCTCTTGCACACGACCGTGTGTCCCCCGTGGCCGTATTACAGCCCACATACGGCGGGTCCGCAATACAAGGGACATTGGCCATGTGCATTCCGTTCACGGATGCGGACCCATTCACTTGAATGCGTCCGCAAATCCGGAGATGCGGTGCAGAACGGAACGGAAGCACTACGGAGTGCTTCTATGGTGTTCCGTTCTGTGCTTCCGTTCCGAAAAAAGATAGAACTTGTCCAGTCTTTTTGCGGAACGGACGGATCGCGGACAAGTTTATGGGGTCGGTGCCCGTGCATTGCGGACATATGAACAAGGCCTAGGGGCTCTTTCACATGAGCGGATGCCGTGAAAGACAGTCAAATCCTGCTTCGGACAGCAGAGACACGGAGCAGTAACTGATAACGCTCTGTGTCTCTCTGTGATCTCTTTTCTACAAAATCACAGTGAGATAAAGCTGTCACCGTGATTTTGTAGTAAAAAGATCACAGAGAGGCACGGAGCGTTATCAGTTACTGCTCCGTGTCTCTGCTGTCCGGAGCGGGATTTGGCTATCTTTCACGCAGCGGATTCCACTCACGGGATCCGCCCTAAGGCCCCTTTCAAACGAGTGAGTTCCACGCATTGGACTCGCAGCGTGTGTCAGCGAGAGCACCCGTACTGACCTCCCAAGCACTGACGGGGTTACGTAGCATTATAGTGATTTATGATTCTATGTAACCCTTACAGTTCTGGATAACACTGACAGCAATAAGTACATGTACATGTTACTGCAAAATGCCATGCACCACCTGGAAAAGAAAAAAACTGCACACTGTCTGCATCCGCATGTGATAGAGCATGTCCTATTCTTATCCACCTCGTGGACGCGAGTAGTCATTTCTAACGATGGGAGTGAGAAAAATGCCGAGTCCACATAGAAGGTATCCGTATGTTGCAGTGCCATAGTTTGCAGACACGGTTGTGCGCAATGTGTATGGGCACCCAAATCAATGGGTGTCATTTATAAGACCAGCGTTTTAGATGTCTGTCTTCATAAAGCCCTGCACTGGCGGTGGATCCGCTGCCATTATGTGGAGGCGCCGGCCTCTACTTAACTTTGGTGCATCCTGCGCGAGTCTAAATGCAAGACAGCTTCCGACCTGACTTACATTTGGACCCTAAAACAGGCGTAGAAAATGGTAAAGGACCTTTGTGCCGCTATCTGTGGCAGAAATACACCTAATTTAGGCATATTTCTGTTTAATAGATGACCCCCCAAGGTGTTTTACCTGTAAAAACTGCCCCTGCATCCACAACCAGGCCAAGGCTGCATGTTGTTTCAATGCAGTTTTAACCGCACCTCAGCTGCACCATGTGCCGCACCCATAGGATTTTAGTAGTACTAATTGCACATGATCACTATGTTATCATGTAGAATTTCATGGGATCCTACAGGGAAACATTAGCCGCGGTGTCACCCTGGAGGTCCGTAACCACTGGCTGTGGGGAGGACTGTGCATTATGTGGGGTAACCCCTCACCTGTAATGTGTCTCACCTGTGAGGGGGAGGCTGCAGGTATCTGCTGCTGTGTGGCCTTCATACCTTGTGGTTTCATGTCTGGAGGAGGTGAGTGATGTTCCAATGGATTCTGCTGTGACATATATGATGCTGGACTTTATGGAGTACGTTTTTCAGTCAGTTGCTCGCAGATGTTGTGTGTTCTTCTTCAGTTTTTTTTGTTTTTTGTACGCCAAAAAATGGTTGCAATTGTGATAGAAAAACTGAAACAGTGAATGTCCTCTCAGACAAAACTTACTCAACTTGCATGCAAAACCATCAGTTTTTGGGCTCATACACTAATAATGTGTGCGCCCCATTCCTGCGCTGCGGACCGCAATGCATGGGCGCCGGTTGTGTGCCCGCTGTTTGCGGACCCATTTACTTGAATGGGTCTGCGATCCGCAAGATTCAGTCCGCACTGCAAAAAAAATAGAACATGTTCTATTTTTTGTGGTGCGGAAGCATGGACCGAAATCTTACGGAAGTGCTCTGTAGTGCGTTCTCTCCGTGCCTCCATTCTGCACCGCTCCGTATCTTGCGGATTGTGGACCCATTCAAGTGAATAAGTCTGCATCCATGATACGGAGTGCACATGGCCGGTGTCCATATATTGCGGACCTGCTGTTTTCAGGTGCGCAATACGGGAACGGGCCACACATGTTTGTGTGCCTGAGCCCTTTCACTGAACAGACCCTGGCTCATTCCGTGTCACTCGTGTGAACTAGGCCTAACACTCTACAGCAGCTAAAAATGCATTGCATCTGTGCGTTCAGGGAAAATCGCAGCACGTTCTATATTGTCCATTTTTCACGCAGCTCTGGCCCCATAGAAGTGAATGGAGCTGAAGGCACCCGGATGCAATGCATTCTTCTCTGATGTTTGCTGGGCGATGCTGTGTGGTATTCTTCCGTTTTTCTTCACATGCGTGAAAAACAAATGCAAAATGGTTGCAATCCTGATGGAAACAACTGAACCCAATCAAAGACAAAACGGATTCAACTGGCATGCAAAACCGTCAGTTTTTCACTGAACAGACTCCGACATAAGGGCTCATGCACACAAACATATTTTCTTTCCGTGTCTGTTCCGTTTTTTTGTTTTTTTTTGTGGACCGTATGTGGAACCATTCGTTTCAAATGGTCCGCCAAAAAAACGGAAGTGCATTCCATTTCTGTATGTCCGTGTTTCCATTCTGCAAAAAAAATAGAACATGACCTATTATTGTCTGCATTACGGACAAGGACAGGACTGTTCTATTCGGGTCCAGCTGTTCCGCAAAATACGGAATGCACACAGACATCTGTATTTTAAACGGATCTGTTTTTTGTGGACCGCAAAATACATACGGTCATGTGCATGAGCCCATATTCTGTATCTTTCATGGGAAAGAGGCCTAAGGGGCCAACCTAGAATGTAACACCAGTAAGCGGCTTCTGCCCACCTTCACATATAATGAGGCCGGATCTGCTTTCTCTCTCTCACACATTTGGGTTCCTTTCCCAGCGATTGTTTCCATGTGACAAATTCTGGGAAACAACACAAGATTCTGCAGCCACAATGTGGCCGCTGGGGACCTCAGCAGGCGGCTCCAGCACAACAGCGACACAACGCGCTGAAAGCTGAATGATATCTGCGGGATTTATGAACTGCTGCACCATATGTCGCTGCTCCACTCAGTCACCGGAGAGCGATCCGAACTATGTGAAATGCTACTTATCATAAAAATCTAATATCCGGTGTGGGCCGCGAGGGTCGGCGGGGAAGAGGCGGTGAGTGCAATTTACTTTAACAGGATGACAGTGTGATCTGTAAAATGTCCCAAAACAGTGCCACTCCTGTCCACAGGTTGTGTGTGGTATTGCAAATCAGCTCCTGGAGCCAGGCAGAGAGGTGATGTACGCAGTTGCATTTGGTTAGAGAAGAGATAACGAAAGACCATAGTTCAGGGGCAAACATGGGGCTCATGCACATGGCTATAAGTGGTTTGCGGATCCGCAAAACACAGATACCGGCCGAGTGCATGCCACTATTTATTTTTTAACTGGACAAGAATAGGACATGTTCTATTTTTTATTTATTTTTTGGCAGAGCCGCAGAACGATTGTGGTGTCCGCATGTTTTACGGTCCCATTGAGATGAATGAGTCCGTATCTGCTTTTTCCTGTGTAACTGGGGTCACTGAGTCCGTTCAGGAGTAATGAATATTACCGCTACATGTCTGACATCAGTAGAGATTGACGCACGTATGTACGTTTTTTCCAGGACGTAAGTGCATTTTCTGCTCCTGTCATGGGGCCTGTTTCCTCTGCCTCGTAGAAAGGTACGTTCCCTATTAAAGCGGTTATTGTCTCCGGTCCGATTTTGCTGCTAGGGGATTTTAACACTTATCTTTCACCGCAGCTTGATAACTTCTATGCGGATGATGCGCCATGTGCATCTCGGGAAACGTCATTTACCTAATTGATGTGTGATCTAGGCCTGCGTGATTCATGGCGGGTACCAAACCCGGTGGCACGTCACAGGGTTTCCTGCTTTTCTAGTACACGCTCTAGGATAGATTTACCAATAGGGTCCCCCCAATACGTTGTCTTATATTTGTACATTGAATATCTTCCCAGGAGTCTGTCAGACCACCCCCCACTAAATATAATTCTCACAGTAAGGTCTCATGCACACGGCCGTGTCCGTATTGCGGCTTGCAAACAGCTTGAATTGGTCCGCAATCTGGAAGGCGCGTTCCAGAGTGCTTCCATGGCGTTTTTTCCCCGTGCCTCCGCACCGCTAAAAAATAACCTTTTTTCTATTTTTTGGCGGTGCGGACGGATCACAGACGCATTTAAGTTGAATGGGTCTGGATCCGTCGCCGCAGCCACACGGATAGTGCCTGTGCATTGAGGACCGCAAATTGCTACAGTTGGTAACACCGGGGAGAGTATAGCTGGGACCCTTGCTGAGTTTTTTTCCACTAATGTGGGGTCCGTGACGGTGGGAGTTGAGTGGGATGCATGCAAGGCATTTGTTCGTGGGCTGTACTGTATATTCAGAGGATTAGTCGATGTAACGCAAAGTCTAGAGACATTTTGAACTCTCTTCAGCAGTCGGTCAGAAAAGCTGAAATTACCGTATGTATATTGCGAACGCTTCCCCTGAGAATGAAGCAGACAGCCTTGAAAAACACTTAGAGGGTCATTTATTAAAAGGGTCATCCCATGACTAATGTAAAAAATGAAAATCAGACATCATCTAGGACATGACAATATCTTTCTCACAAAGCTAGAACCGGCCCTGTACCTCACATGGATCCAGAGATCTCATTTATTGCTCTGCTAGATTTATATCAAGCTGGCAGTTTAAGGGGAGTCTATTTTCTGCTGCAGCTAAGAGGGGCGTGTCCATGCTCTCCCGCTATCACAGCTCAGGGGCGTGTCCATGCTCTCCCCCTATCACAGCTCAGGGGCGTGTCCATGCTCTCCCGCTATCACAGCTCAGGGGCGTGTCCGAGCTCTCCCGCTATCACAGCTCAGGGGCGTGTCCGAGCTCTCCCGCTATCACAGCTCAGGGGCGTGTCCGAGCTCTCCCCCTATCACAGCTCAGGGGCGTGTCCATGCTCTCCCCCTATCACAGCTCAGGGGCGTGTCCATGCTCTCCCCCTATCACAGCTCAGGGGCGTGTCCATGCTCTCCCCCTATCACAGCTCAGGGGGCAGTTGAAGGATAGAACTGAGCATGTGCGGCCATCTCAGCGAGCAGGTCAAAGAAATACGATAGTAGGTGGTGCTATACAGATAAATTTTATTGAATAACTCGATGGCTATGCTAAATTTTTAATTACATGCAATTACAAAAGTATTCAGGTGCGGGTTTGAAAACTGTAGAATATTTTCTGTGGGACAACCATGTGTCTTAATAACCCCTATATCTGGCGGTGAATCTGCCAAAGTTATGAAGAGGCGCCAGCGTCTACGTAACTTTGGAGTATCCACTGCCAATCTAAATGTAAGACACCTTCCTTGCTGTCTTAGGGCTTGTTCACACGAACTTATGTGTGTTATGTGCAATTTGCGGTCCCCAATGCGCGGAGAACGTTTGTGCAGGCTCCGGGACGGATACAAACCCATTACACTTGAATGGGTCAGCATCCTTCTGTTCCGCAAAAAGATAGAGCAAGTTCTATCTTTTTGCGGAATGAAAGTATGGAACAGAACCCCATGGAAGCACTCCGTAGTGCTTCTATAGCTTTCCGGTCAGTGCTTCTGTTCCGCATCTCTGTATTTGCGGACCCATTGAAGTGAATGAGTCTGCATCTGTGATGCGGAAATCACGCAGAACGGTGTCCGTGTATTGTGGATCCGCATATGCGGTCCGCAATATGGAAACGGAACACATACGTTCGTGTGAACAAGCCCTTTAGACCATTTTCTACACCTACGACAGGCGCAGAAAATGGTAAATGAGACGGACCTGCCGGCCAGGCCATGACCACTTTTTTTCTGAGACCTGGCGTGAGCGGGGAGAAATCTCAGATTGCAATCTGCACCAGAAATACACCTAATATAGGAATATTTCTGGATAATAAATGACCCCCTTAATGTGTACAGTATTTCTAGGCTGGGGAAATTTCTGTCCGTCTTATAGTGAGAATAGTCTGGGCGCAAGATTGAGAATCTTAAGTATTAGAAACGGAGAGGGAGTTTTATTTATGGCGGACTCGGATATTCTTGCTGTATTTCATTCTTATTACAAGAATTTATATAGCTCTAAACTGACAGTAGGATCTGACAATACTGAGGCTATGTTGCTGGGATAACTATGCCTTCTCTCTCGATCTGGAGTCTGAGCTCAAATCGTTCCCAAATGATAAAGGCCCCGGGGTAGATGGACTGCCTGCAGAGTTTGTTTTATAGAATATAAAGACATTTTATTACCCAAACTGCTGACGGTGTACACTGAGGCTTTGAAGAGGGGTGCGTTACCGCACTCTGAGAGAGGCGATCATCGTTGTACTTCCTATGTGACCCGACCCTTCCTGACTCATATAGGCCTATTTCTTTATTGACATCAGACGTTAAGACTTTAGCCCAAGAGCTAACCTATGGGGACAGGTTCCTGCTGTGAATTCCTTGTCAAGACTGGTGGCTCATATTGTAGGGCAAAAGGCTCCTGTGCCCTATTGTAGACAAGTGGCCTAAGTGCCTCCATCTACAGATTGCCTACAAATGATTTGCTCTGTAGGGCGTGGCGCAGAATCAGGTGTTTAAAGGCTATGTACACCTTTGGGGGACAATTATTATTATTTTTTTAATTATTGCATTGTATTGATTTTTAGCTAAAATACTGCCTCCTATGTACAAGAATATAACTACTATAATACTGCTCCTATGTACAAGAATATAACTGCTATAATACTGCTCCTATGTACAAGAATATAACTACTATAATACTGCCTCCTATGTACAAGAATATAACTACTATAATACTGCCTCCTATGTACAAGAATATAACTACTATAATACTGCTCCTATGTACAAGAATATAACTACTATAATACTGCCTCCTATGTACAAGAATATAACTACTATAATACTGCCTCCTATGTACAAGAATATAACTACTATAATACTGCTCCTATGTATAAGAATATAACTACTATAATACTGCCTCCTATGTACAAGAATATCAGGGCCAGCGTCAGCACCCGGCACACCTGGGCATGTGCAGCCCACTGCCGGTGGGGGGCCCACTGTGCCTGCTCACTCCTGCAGCTGTTTCCTGGTCCTTATTAAAATGCCTGTTCTGAATTCTAGGGCAGCTTACCCCAGCAATGCAGACAATTTTAGCCATGTGCACTGCTGGGGTGGGCGGCCCCAGGAATCAGAACAGGGTAGGTGGAATTTTCTACTGGGCTAAAGGACCTTCCTGATGTCATCCGCCCATGTGACCAGTGGGGGAGGAGCAGAGAGCTGTGTTCCTGTACAGACAGGAGCCTGGCTGGAATGTGGTGAGTCCTAGCAGCAAGTCTGTGTGTGTCTCTGTCCCTCTTGTGTGTGTGTGTGTGTGTGTGTCTCTGTCCCTTGTGTGTGTGTGTGTGTGTGTGTGTGTGTCTCTGTCCCTCTTGTGTGTGTGTGTGTGTGTGTGTGTGTCTCTGTCCCTCTTGTGTGTGTGTGTCTCTGTCCCTCTTGTGTGTGTGTGTGTGTCTCTGTCCCTCGTGTGTGTGTGTGTGTGTGTGTGTCTCTGTCCCTCGTGTGTGTGTGTGTGTGTCTCTGTCCCTCGTGTGTGTGTGTGTGTGTGTCTCTGTCCCTCGTGTGTGTGTGTGTGTGTGTGTGTGTGTGTGTCTCTGTCCCTCTTGTGTGTGTGTCTCTGTCCCTCTTTGTGTGTGTGTGTGTCTCTGTCCCTCTTTGTGTGTGTGTGTGTCTCTGTCCCTCTTTGTGTGTGTGTGTGTCTCTGTCCCTCTTTGTGTGTGTGTGTGTCTCTGTCCCTCGTGTGTGTGTGTGTCTCTGTCCCTCGTGTGTGTGTGTGTGTGTGTGTCTCTGTCCCTCGTATGTGTGTGTGTGTGTCTCTGTCCCTCGTGTGTGTGTGTGTGTCTCTGTCCCTCGTGTGTGTGTGTGTCTCTGTCCCTCGTGTGTGTGTGTGTGTGTGTGTGTGTGTGTGTGTGTGTGTGTGTGTGTCCCTCGTGTGTGTCTCTGTCCCCTGTGTGTCTCTGTCCCTGTGTGTGTGTGTGTGTGTGTGTAACACTACCACATTATCAGCACTAGTGTTATCTGTGCTGTTACATAGGACTGCAGGTGATGTCTACTACATTAGGGTCCATTCACGCGTCTATAGTGTATTGCGGTTCCGCAATACACCCGGCCGGCACCCCCGTAGAACTGCTCCGCAATTGCGGACAAGAATAGGACATGTTCTATTTTTTTTTCTGGAGCCGTGTACCGCGCTCCGGAAATGCGGATGAAATGGTTTGCACCCATTCCGGATAATTGCGGAACGGGTGAGGACGCATTCTACGGACGTGTGAATGGACCCTTATCTGTACTCGGAGAGTTATCACTGTGTAAGGGGGCCCACTGAGACTTTATAGCCCAAGGGCCCAAATGAACCTGGAGCTGTCCCTGAAGAATATAACTACTATAATACTGCCTCCTATGTACAAGAATATAACTACTATAATACTGCTATTATGTACAAGAATATAACTACTATAATACTGCTCCTATGTACAAGAATATAACTACTATAATACTGACTCCTATGCACAAGAATATAACTACTATAATACTGCCTCCTATGTACAAGAATATAACTACTATAATACTGCTCCTATGTACAAGAATATAACTACTATAATAATGTCTCCTATGTGCAAGAATATAACTACTATAATACTGCCCCCTATGTACAAGAATATAACTACTATAATACTGCTCCTATGTACAAGAATATAACTACTATAATCCTGCCCCGTATGTACAAGAATATAACTACTATAATACTGCTCCTATGTACAAGAATATAACTACTATAATACTGCCTCCTATGTACAAGAATATAACTACTATAATAATGTCTCCTATGTGCAAAAATATAACTGAGATAATCCTGCCCCTAGTGGACAAGTATGTGAATGCCAGCAGACACATGATGGTTACGTGTCGCTGATTAGAAACTGCATGTAATGACTGCTAAGCATGTGGGTGTAATGAGAAGAATGACAGTGATGGATTCTGCGTAATGTTACATGACGTCTATAAAATTATGATGGTGTTTTATGGGCAGACGGTTAATGTTCCCGCACAGTTGGCGGTTTATTCTCCGTGCATTGCCCTTAGTCAGCACTGAGGTGTTTTTCCAGACAGAACGGATCTTTACAGCCCATGGAAACCTATCGCTGTTGGTTCATCTGTGGTCACTGCTGAGGTCTCCCGGCCGTCCACAGCATTATCACGGTGACGTGCTGCTTGCTTACTGTTGCTTTCCTTGTTGAACCTGCACTTTTATTTTAGGGAAATTGCCTAAATACCCATCCCGTGGTGAGATTTTATTATTTTGGAAAGACTCATTAATCCATCTGTATGGCTCACGTGCTCCTCTATGTCCCAGCAAACCGCTCAGCAGGATACAGACCCCATATATGACATATGGAGCAGCAGTCACAGGCCTTAAAGGGACTCTGTCACCACTTTCTAACCCCCACTTTTAAAACTATAGTTCTGTCCATGGAGCCCCTGTGATTACAATGGTGTTGTTATATGCGAAATCTGCTGGCTCGTTTTGATAAAAAAAACTTTTATCTAACCTGTCAATCATGAGGATAAGGTGCCCAGGGCGTTTCTCCTGGTCTGAACATGCCGCCCGCCGCCGTTGGTGCCCAGCTCCTCCTCTGCCTTGAATTAGCGCCGCCTGAATGTGAAGAAATACGCCTCCGGCTCTCCCTCAGTCCCCCCTCCTTCTTTTCTAAGATCCCGCGCGTGCGGCAGTGTTCGCGTTATCGGGAGGTTGAGCGAAGTGCGCATGCGCACTTCGCTCAATGAGGCTGAATCGAAAAGTCCGCACGGGCGCATCAGGCACAGGCCTGTGCGCACGCGCGAAATTTTAGAAAAGGAGGGGGGACTGAGGGAGAGCCGGAGGCGTATTTCTTCACATTCAGGCGGCGCTGAAAGGATCAGAGGAGGAGCTGGGCACCAACGGCGGCGGCGGGCGGCATGTTCAGACCAGGAGAAACGCCCTGGGCACCTTATCCTCATGATTGACAGGTTAGATAAAAGTTTTTTTTTATCAAAACGAGCCAGCAGATTTCGCATATAACAACACCATTGTAATCACAGGGGCTCCATGGACAGAACTATAGTTTTAAAAGTGGGGGTTAGAAAGTGGTGACAGAGTCCCTTTAACTATCTTAGGTTTCTGTGGCCATTCCCAAAGTTTTAGGGACTATCCTCACTTTGCACATTTGATGGGTACAATGTTTTCCTACCGATGTAGGTTAAATGCCGTCACTCACTGTTCCTTGACCACTATGACTTCCCAGTGATGTATGCTTTTGGCTGCCCAATGCAGAAAGGGAAATGGTGCCCCCTGGCTGCAGTTACAGTGGTTCTTACAGATGATGGCCTCTCCGGTGACAGTACTGGGTACACCTAGTGCCAGCCTCATAGTAAACGTAACGTAACGTAACGTAAAACATCAGATATTGGCACAGCTGAATGATCTCTTATGGAAAGAAGAGCTTTTTATTACAACTGGGAAATATGGCAAATGCGCCACCTGATTAGGGACGGGCGCCACCTGATTAGGGACGGGCGCCACCTGATTAGGGACGGGCGCCACCTGATTTGTCCCCAAAAAGAACTGTGCACCCCTGGTTCTCTGGCTTTATGTAAATTAATCTTCAGAGTCTAGTGAAAGGTTCTGCAGCTTAGTAATAGACATGTTTCATTTCTTCATCCTTTTCAAGATCTCTGCTTGTTGTCGGTGAAAGGGACTCTTCAGCTATTTTCACATCTGTGTTTCTCCTTTCCGGTATTGAGATCCGTAATAGGATCTCACTACCGGAGGAAAAAGCTTCAGTTTTGTCCCCATTCATTGTCAATGGGGACAAAACTGAACAGAACGGAACAAAGTGCGCCTGAATGCTTTCCGTTGCGGTCCCATACCGGACAGAAAAACGCTGCATGGGATGCGGAGCAAGATGGATCCGGCTTGACACACAATGTAAGTCAATGGTGCCCGGATCCATTTTCTCGGACACAAAAGAAAACGGATCAGTCATTTATTGACTTACAATGGTTTTAGTGCTGGATCCATCATGGCTATTTGTGAGATAATACAACCGGATCCGTTCAGAACGTATCACGTCTGATATGGCAGGTAACAGACGTTCGGCGCAGAGGGGAGGGAAGGAGAGTACCCTAGGGAGAGGGTGGAGTGGTGACCCCTAGCTCACCTGGCTGCCCCGATGTCCCTAGATGGGCTGCTAACCTGGATGCCAATCACGTGCCTCGTCCCTGGCTTACCCTAAAATAAGCCCCAGGTAGTGAGTAGGGCGATGGGAGCAGTAGTCCTCACCAGTGACACCTAGGGTAACAACTGGGAAAGGACAAACAACACAAACAATCCCCAAAGGGAGACAACAAACAGGAGAGAACCGGAGATCTGACAGCAACTCCAACTCCACCAGAGGTCAGAATAGAAGATCTGGAAGGAAGGTCTACAGTTGCAAGAAAAAGTATGTGAACCTTTTGGAATTTCTGCACCAATTGGTCATAAAATGTGATCTGATCTTCATCTAAGTCACAACAATAGACAATCACAGTCTGCTCAACCTAATAACACACAAAGAATTAAATGTTACCATGTTTTTATTGAACACACCATGTAAACATTCACAGTGCAGGTGGAAAAAGTATGTGAACCCTTGGATTTAATAACTGGCTGAACCTCCTTTGGCAGAAATAACTTCAACCAAACGTTTCCTGTAGTTGCAGATCAGACGTGCACAACGGTCAGGAGTAATTATTGACCCTTCCTCTTTGCAGAACTGTTTCAGTTCAGCAATATTCTTGGGATGTCTGGTGTGAATCGCCTTCTTGAGGTCCTGCCACAGCATCTCAATCGGGTTGAGGTCAGGACTCTGACTGGGCCGCTCCAGAAGGCGTATTTTCTTCTGTTTAAGCCATTCTGTTGTTGATTTACTTCTATGCTTTGGGTCATTGTCCAGTTGCAACACCCATCTTCTGTTCAGCTTCAGCTGGTGGACAGATGGCCTTAAGTTTTCCTGCAAAATATCGTGATAAACCTGGGAATTCATTTTTCCTTCGATGATCGCAAAGCAGCCCCAAACCATGATGCCCCCACCACCATACTTCACAGTTGGGGTGAGGTTTTGATGTTGGTGTGCTGTGCCTCTTTTCCGCCACACATAGTGTTGTGTGTTTCTTGCAGCTTTATGCAAGTCAACAATTCTTAATCGTAGGTCTTCTGAGAGCTCTTTTGTGCGAGGCATCATTCACATCAGGCAATGCTTCTTGTGAAAAGCAAACCCAGAACTGGTGTGTGTGTTTTATAGGGCAGCTGTAACCAACACCTCCAATCTCATCTCATTGATTGGACTCCAGTTGGCTGACACCTCTTAGCTCTTGGAGATGTCATTAGTCTAGGGGTTCACATACTTTTTCCGCCTGCACTGTGAATGTTTACATTGTGTGTTCAATAAAAACATGGTAACATTTAATTCTTTGTGCGTTATTAGGTTAAGCAGACTGTGATTGTCTATTGTTGTGACTTAGATGAAGATCAGATCACATTTTATGACCAATTTGTGCAGAAATCCATAAAATTCCAAAGGGTTCACATACTTTTTCTTACAACTGCATATCTGGCAACAAGGGGAGCAGAAAGGGAGAATATATAGTAGCTGGGAATGGCTGACGGAGAAAAGCTACAGATTCCTAAATGGGACAAAAAGGATCGCAAACCTAAGCAGGAAAACCTGGCCCGGAATCCATTCCCACCACTAGGTCCTGGAGCAATCTCTTGAAACCGAGCGAGTAGCCACCCGCTGCGACCTTCTGACCCCAGGCACAACAGGGTCAGCGATAGGTCGTGACAGAACGGATGCAGATGGTTGTATTATCTTGATGGAAGCGTTTTAGCTGAACCCTGCCGGATCCAGCAAAAATGCAGATGTGAATGTAGCCTTCCTTTTTCCTTTCCACAGACTGAAAACTTCTCGGAGCTGAAGGTTTGCTACAAATGTATCCAATCTGGACAACCCTATTAAACACACAAGCCCAACAATGTTTCTTCTGTCCTGATAGTTTGTTACCTGCTCTGATACATTGGATCAGTCTGGAGTCCAGGCTGCGGAGGATTGTCTAGAATGGGTACGTTTGTAACAATTCCTTTGCTTTCAGCAAACTGTGGATGTAAATCAGAATCTGCCTATTCATTGACTGCAAGCAGAGATCTTCAGAATTGTCAGGAAGTTTTAAACGCAAAGTAGGATTAAGTATCTCCGGCAAGCTGTTCCAGCTGCCCGATCCGGCACAAATGCCGGCTGTCGACCGGATCACGTGGTTTTTGTCCGTCTGAAAACGGCATTATCGTCTCTGGACCTCATTACAGTGAATGGGGAGACGCCGCGCAACGACCGCGAGACCACACGGGACGCCGTAGTAGGTCCGGGCGGTGGGGAATTGCCCACGAGTTTGGTGGTAATGTATAATACTGACCACATTGCTATTTTCACATAATATCCATCGCTGTCTGATTGGAGATATGGATTACGCGGTATATTACGGAGATGGACATATTCTTTGAGTAGTGGTCCAGACCAATACGTGACATTCTCAAGCAGCGTCTTCACAACCGGTGGCACGACTTATCTTTTACAGATTTTTTTGGGGACATTCTACAGTTATCTACATATTATTGATTTTATGTGGCAAATAGGTGTGCAATATATCAGTCACCTAGATATACACTGCCCCAATACCAAAGTACGTTTTAGCCTCCTCCCATATGAAGGGCTTTATTATCTGACGATAACGATGAGCGGTTAGCGGCTTCTGAGCGATCAGAACGAGCTCAAGCACTTCCTCTGCTTTTTCTCTCATTTGTTGCTTCAACAATAAGATAATGGCGTCCTGATAATAATCGTATAATGTACATAATCCCTGCAACAGATCACAAGACAATCGGGGGAAATTACCAATTATCCTCTAAGTACTTATTTGTGATGGGTTTTGTTGTTGAGTGTTACAAAGCGTTTTATGAAAACAATGGCGGTCGTCTATCAAAGGCCGGCTTTTTATGCTGGGCTTTCATCGCTCCTGCACTGCCGGAGAAGGCACCTAATGTATGACGAGGTGCAGGCTTCATCCTAAATCAGGCGCACCTCCCGCAGCCCACCTGCCTGGAGGGAAAGCTACACCTGACCGGAGAGGTCTGCAGATAGTCTGCCCTGGTTATAAAATGCACTTTTATGACATGTATTCAGTGGGAGGGGGCGAAATGTGAGGCTGAGGGTGCGAGGCTGCTGCCCGAAATGTGAGGCTGAGGGTGCGAGGCTGCTGCCCGAAATGTGAGGCTGAGGGTGCGAGGCTGCTGCCCGAAATGTGAGGCTGAGGGTGCGAGGCTGCTGCCCGAAATGTGAGGCTGAGGGTGCGAGGCTGCTGCCCGAAATGTGAGGCTGAGGGTGCGAGGCTGCTGCTCGAAATGTGAGGCTGAGGGTGCGAGGCTGCTGCCCGAAATGTGAGGCTGAGGGTGCGAGGCTGCTGCCCGAAATGTGAGGCTGAGGGTGCGAGGCTGTTGCCTGAAATGTGAGGCTGAGGGTGCGAGGCTGTTGCCTGAAATGTGAGGCTGAGGGTGCGAGGCTGTTGCCTGAAATGTGAGGCTGAGGGTGCGAGGCTGTTGCCTGAAATGTGAGGCTGAGGGTGCGAGGCACAAAATGAGTCTAAAAATGTAAGGTTGTGGCATGAAATGTGGGGCAATGCGTCACGATTTTGACAACCGAGGCAGAGCCTGAGGCTATGGGGGCATGTTGGTATTTGTAGTTGGCCAGTCTCATCTTGGAGGCCTTCAATAGACCAGTCTAATCAGTGCTCGGGTCTGGGTCAGCACCTGCACATTTGTACCAGGCCCGAACGCCGTCGCTAATGACATAATTGGCGTTGATTCCTGCAGCGGCGGATTAGTATTCAGAGGAAACGCTCCCGACAAGGGTCATTCTAATTAGAACATATCTCTGCATTTTGCACTAACATCTTGCCACGATCAGAGTCCTTTTGATGAAACGCTGGAGGCAGGACGCGGCACGGAGCTCGCATCGCATGACAGGAATAAGAAATCTCCCATTTACCCAGCGCTGCGGCGGCGGCGGCGGCTCTCATGCAGATGACATGCGGCAGTTCAGAGAGCGCCACTGTGTGCACAGGGCCTCACAGGCTGGGAGCAGATGGGATCTGTATCCGACCACAAGGCTTTAGGCCTCATTCACACATACGTGGATTTTCACGGACTATGAAAACCCGTCCTGCTGAGTGCAGAAGCGCACAGCGTCATTGGTTGCTATGACGGCGTGCGCTTCGTGCCGCCGCCGTTTTTTTTTTTAAACTGTCGTGTGCATATAGCCTTAGCCCTCATGCACACGACCCTTGTGTGTTTTGCGGTCTGCAAATTGCGGATCCGCAAAATACGGAAGGCGTCCGTGTGCGTTCCACAATTTGCGGAACGGCACGGACAGCCATTGATATAACTGCCTATTCTTGTCCGCAAAACGGACAAGAATAAGACAGGTTATTTTTTTGGGGCGGACCACGGAACGGAGCAACAGATGCAGACATCACATGGAGGCCCTATTGAAGTGAATGGGTCCGCATCCAGGCCGCAAAAACTGCGGCTCGAATGCGGACCAAAACAACGGCCGTGTGTATGAGGCCTAAGCTGTGATGTGCAGAGAAGGAAGCCATCTCTTCCTCGGCTGTCTCATCTGCTCCCTTTGTAATGGCAACACTACTGCACTGGACAGTTTGTGCTCTGTTCCTCCTCCATGCTTTACACTGCTGTTCTGTTAAATTAGAACACATCTATAGTCAATGGGGGTCATGTATAAATGCTAAACCCTTTTTTGAAACTTTAACGCTCGTACAACAATCTTTTGTCGCATGCAGTGTTTTTACGCTGTCCTTGCTAGTGGGAAGTGGCGGTGCAATGGCGTGCCATCAGCCCCGGCAAATTCACTAACTTTTATGCTTAGAAACTGGCAAAATGTTGGCAAAAACGATGCCAGTCAGGGGCTGGTGTAGTGTTCACTCCAGGTGCACTGACCGCTGTATATTAGGTGTTTCCCCTGGTAGCGCAGGGGCTATCAAAGACCAGCGTTTGATAAATGACCCCCTATGACTCCATCTTATATACAGTGGAGTTTGTGGTAGTCTGGAATTCACCACCTGTCTCCTCAGGAGCTCAGGGTGCTGCTGTGTCTCCCCATGCTTTACACTGCAGCTCTGATCGGTTAGGACAAAGTTATGGCCAGTGAGGCATATTTACGAAGACCGTCTTAGATTCCCC
The DNA here is from genome assembly GCF_014858855.1 of Bufo gargarizans. Classification (NCBI taxonomy): domain Eukaryota; kingdom Metazoa; phylum Chordata; class Amphibia; order Anura; family Bufonidae; genus Bufo; species Bufo gargarizans. The sequence continues at coordinate 35,524 of NW_025334444.1, forward strand.
CTCTGCGCTGCCTTTACTTTAGTCTAATTTATGACGAGGCGCGCACCTTGTCATAAATTAGGCGCATCTGTGGCAGTCCTTGTGCCTGCCGTAAAAACAACGCGAGTCCCTGGGTGGCGTCGTTTTTTCGCTAACATTTACACCTTGGCGTTAAAGTTAGTAAATTTGCTAAGGCTGAAGTCCTGTCACGCCCCCGTCATGCCCAAACTTAAAACCAGCCGTGCGACTAAATATCGTCCCACAACTGGTTAGAAAAGGGGACTTGTAACTATTTTAGGAATAAAATAGTCACAAGTCCCTTAGTAAATGTGCCCCAGTGACTCCAGCATTGCTGGAGTATGAAATCCACCTTCTATGTCACGCTGTTGTTTCTCCCCTATGGTTTATACTGCAGTTTTGCTCTTTTAGGACACTGCTATGGTCCGTGACTCCAGTTTATCTGCATTGCTTATTGGAGTCTGCGATTCGGGCTGCTGCCCTGTTTTCCCATTCTATACACTGCGGCTCTGCTTGGTCAGGTTTCTGCTTGTAAAACCACAAGAGCTGCCACTCACCGGGACGTCCATAATAATAATAATACACAAGGCAAACAGTCATGGCTCTGTAGCTGACAAAGACTCTCTGAGCTGTGGCTGTACGGTGTTCCCAGGAGGTTGGCGATCACATGCGGGTGCACTTTGATTTCATGACCATCACTAGATGGTGGCGCTGTTCCATTCGATCTTGATTTAGGAAAATAACGTTGCCCAGAGAATACTACATATCAGACAGAAGCCAAGAAAAATACAGGCACGTAAGAAAGTAATTGTACCCTCGGCATCAATAAATTGAACCAACAGATGGGAAATATAGAGATAATTAGGTTTCATGAGATAAAAAGTAGAAATCCATAAAGCAATATAACAAGAGAGTGGATGGAAGGACGGGCGACTGGGCGGATGATGCTGTTCATTTCTCCGATGTTCTTCTGCATCTCAGGGTGGCCTTATACTGTAGCCGAGGATCTGATCTTACATCCAGAATACAGGAGGACGCGGAGAATATCCATGATTAGTGCTGAGGCGCCTCATCACACGCTGCTGCAATCATCCAGCTCTTCCATCACTCTCCTACATCAGAAGACCTTTCACATATAGAATGAATCTACATGAAAGTGGTGTCACTTTCTATATACAATGTATTCATAATAATTTACTGATCCTGAGTTACATCACGTATTATACTCCAGAGCTGCACTCACTATTCTGCTGGTGGAGTCACTGTGTACATACATTACTTATCCTGCACTGACCCTGAGTTACATCCTGTATTAAACTCCAGAGCTGCACTCACTATTCTGCTGGTGGAGTCACTGTATACATACATTACATTACTTATCCTGTACTGATCCTGAGTTATATCCTGTATTATACCCCAGAGCTGTATTCACTATTCTGCTGGTGGAGTCACTGTGTACATAAGTTACTTATCCTGTACTGATCCTGAGTTACATCCTGTATTATACTCCAGAGCTGCACTCACTATTCTGCTGGTGCAGTCACTGTGTACATACATTACTTATCCTGTACTGATCCTGAGTTACCTCCTGTATTATACTCCAGAGCTGCACTCACTATTTTGCTGGTGGAGTCACTGTGTCCATACATTACATTACTTCTCCTGCACTGACCCTGAGTTACATCCTGTATTAAACTCCAGAGCTGCACTCACTATTCTGATGGTGTAGTCACTGTGTACATACATTACTGATCCTGAGTTACATCCTGTATTATACTCCAGAGCAGCACTCATTATTCTGCTGGTGGAGTCACTGTGTACATACATTACTTATCCTGTACTGATCCTGAGTTACATCCTGTATTATACTCCAGAGCAGCACTCACTATTCTGCTGGTGGAGTCACTGTGTACATACATTACTTATCCTGTACTGATCCTGAGTTACATCCTGTATTATACTCCAGAGCAGCACTTGCTATTCTGCTGGGGCAGTCACTGTGGATTTACGTTGCATAACAGGATAATCATGTACTGATTCCTAGTTACATCCTGCATTATACTCCAGAGCTGCACTCACTATTCTAGTTGCTACAGGAAGCTTGTCTGTAGACACTTCCCTCACAGCTGTGCTCCTATAATGCAGGGGGCAGTCAATTCTGTATTAAATGTCTTGCTGTTGTGTTTGATTCCACAAGGCAAATCACAATGGCAAACTCTGTGCAGATGCTGAACAAGCCGAGAATGCTGGAGATTTCAGCTCTGAAGCCTGTAGATAGTATGTAGATTAATGCTATGTGTAATCTGATGATGGTGGGTGGTCATTACCCTTTTTGTTTCATGTTTTTGGGGGGGCGGGGGGGGGGGGTGAAGAATCAGTTTTTAGCAGCTGGAGTCCAGGTCCACTCTGCTGATCCTCCTGTTGTATTGACTGCATTAAGCAGGGTGGATAAAAACATACATGGCTTTCTTCTTACAACAGTGCCACGCTTGCCCACAGGTTGTATGTGGTATCGCAGCTGAGCTGCATTCACTGGAGCTGTAATACCAGACACAGCCTATGGACAGGTGTGGCGCTGTTTCCCATTTGCTGAGGCCACTCTGGTTATTGTGCAGTGTCTTTTATATGTTTTTTATATTCTTAAATTAATTTGACCTAGAGCACAGAGGAGAGGAAATGAGACTGAGATTAAACCGTTGTAGCTTTCATCTTGCAGATCTCGGCGGTGCTGCTGCCGCCTCCGCTCAGTCCTTGTACTCTGCATATCCTCCATCCTAACCTCAGGTTCACTCCATTAATGTCATCCTCCAGGTCTGAGTCTTTTTCTGTCTCTGCCGCTGCTTCGCCTCCCATAGCTCAGTCAATCTCCCAGGATTAATTGTAGCACTGAAGGCCTTCGATGTCTACTTTCCTTGCTTCTCCATTTTCATTCAAGACATGCCCCGTGTAAAAACTCCATTTCTTAAACTATTTTGGAATCGGCCCCCCTGCTGACACCTGCAGTGAATGGATGGCCAATGTCCTGCTGCTTGTGGCTGGAATCTCTGCTGCTCCTTGCAGTACAAGGTGCCGACTGGAATACCCTGCAGTGTTTTAAAGGGGTAGTGCAGGCTTAGAAAAACACAGCTGTGTTATTCCAAAAACAGCGCCTCACCTGTCCATGGGTTGAGTCTGGTATTGCAGCTCAGCCCCAGTGAAGTTAATGGGGCTGAGCTGTACTACCACACATAACCTGTGGACAGGTGTGGAGCTGTTTTCTAGCCTTGGACAACCCCTTTAAGAACTTTTCCTAGTGTTTTTTTTTTTGCTTGCAGCATGTCCTAAGGACAGAGTTTTTTTTCACATTTTCCCATATAATACTCTATAGGAAAAAATCTGCACAGTGTGTACATGAGCAGTGAGTGTCCTCTGCAGGGTAACAAATACAGATCCACGCTTAATCAGAGCGGCGTAGATTTCCTCTTATTTGTTCTTTTTGCCGTTTCTGGCGACTATTCAGGAAAAACACATTTTTCTTCCTTGATTTATTTGCACACAGCGGCCATGAATTACTGCACAAATATTCCGTGTTGTAATATCATCATACACTGCATTAAAGGGACTGCAATCATTATTTCTGTTAAGCGCACAGGATACTGTGAAATATTTCTGTTTTATCAGATTCTTTTCTTTAGCTCTCTCTGGTAAGTATCCTGATCATACATTATATACAGTGACTCCACCAGCAGAATAGTGAGTGCAGCTCTGGAGTATAATACAGCAGGTAACTCAGGATCAGTACAGAATAAGTAATGTATGTACGCAGGATGTAACTTGGAATCAGTACAGGATAAGAAATGTAATGTGTGTATGCAATTAGCCCACCAGCAGAATAGTGAGCGCAGCTCTTGAGTATACTTCAAGATGTAACTCAGGATCAGTACAAGATAAGTAATGTATGTACACAGTAACTCCACCAGCAGAATAGTGAGTGCAGCTCTGGAGTATGATACAGGATGTAACTCCGGATCAGTACAGGATAAGTAATGTATGTACACAGTGACTGCACCAGCAGAATAGTGAGTGCAGCTTTGGAGTATAATACAGGATGTAACCTAGGATCAGTACAGGATAAGTAATGTAATGTATGTACACAGTGACTCCACCAGCAGAATAGTGAGTGCAGCTCTGGAGTATAATACAGGATGTAACTCGGGATCAGTACAGGATAAGTAATGTATGTACACAGTGACTGCACCAGCAGAATAGTGAGTGCAGCTCTGGAGTATAATACAGGATGTAACTCAGGATCAGTACAGGATAAGTAATGTATGTACACAGTGACTCCACCAGCAGAATAGTGAGTGCAGCTCTGGAGTATAATACAGGATGTATTGGGCTCAGAGGAAGTTCAGACAATACAGGAAGAGATATTTGGGGATCTAAATATGTTCCCTATTAATGAAAATAGACATGGTCCTGGATGAATGGCTAGATCCAAAAAGGGGCTATGCATATCCAGAGCATACTCTTTGATCCAGCAGAATCTAAAATGCTTTATGATGTTCCAACAACTGATATTCAGGTGCCATCTGAGGACTCTTCACAGTTTAGAGATCCCATAAAGGGGATGGCGGACTGTCTTTTGTCGAAAATCGTGGGAGGCAGCCATGTACGGGCTACAAACCAATATGGCAGCAACATCTGTAGCAAGGTCTAAATAAGCGTATATGGGCCTGTGTCGGATACAATTCTAGAAGAAGAGGCAGGTAATAAGACGAGGTTGCCCTTTCGTCCCTATGGAAATCAGGACAGAACAGTTAGGGGGATGGGGAAGACGGGAAGCTGGAGCTACCCAAAAGATGGGAAAGGAAGAGGGCTCCTCCTCAATCCACAGAATAAACCAAACGACGGATGACGACAGGATAGGAGGGAGACTGAAGAACGTTCTTCCCCAGTGGGAATCGAGAACAAAAAATCTATGGGTTCTAAATTTTATTGAAAGCGGATACAAGATAGAATTTTCTTCAGTACCGCCAAGAAGATTTCAGGTCACCAATCAAAAATCCAAAATCTCGCTCAATCTGTCAGAGGGTTCAGGATCTAGTAAAGTTGGGGGTAGTAGTTCAGGCTCCCTTATCCCAACAGAGGGAAGGTTACTGTTCCAGCCTGAATGGGTCCACATGCGGTGCACAAACGGCCGGTTCCTGTATATTGCGGACCCGCGATATGGGCACGGCTGGGCAACGGCCGTGTGCACGAGCCCTAAGTAATGCATGTACATAGTCACTTTTTCCGGAGATTGCCATTCTTCTTTTGGTGCATTGCAGTACATGGGCACGGTCTTTGGTATATACGGGGTACGGTGTGGTGTATTTTGGGAGTGATGGGTGAGGTACATGGCGTCTTCCGACATTCAATCATCTTTGTGGCTGCTCGTGTAATTTCACAGCAAATAAAGCTGATCCTGCGGAGGATCGCTTCACTGCTCTGTCACATTCCCTTTGAAGCCTGAATATCTTTTAATATTTAACAGTCTCCTTCTCGGAGAGATGAAGACAAAACCAATCCGGCTCTCCAGGGTCTTCTGAGGTTAAGGCTACATGCACACGACCGTATGTGTTTTGCGGTCCGCAAATTGCGGATCCGCAAAAAAAACGGATGATGTTACGTATGGCATCCGTTTTTTTGGCGGATCAGTTTTTTTTGCGGATCCATTGTAATCCTATCCTTATCCGCAAACTAGAAAAAAATAGGACATGCACTATTTTTTTAGCGGAGCAACGGAACGGACATACTGATGCGGATTGAAATGAATGGGTCCGCATCCTATCCGCAAAAAAAACGGATCGGACACTGAAGCAAAATACAGTCGTGTGCATGTAGCCTAACCCTTACTGCTCCACGATATTGACTCCGGTACTGGCACAGTGTGAACTAAATCTTACAGGGCAAAATCACTTTAAAATTTGATCATTTTACAGTGTAAGGCCTCATGCACACTGCCGTATTGTGTTTTTGCGGTCCGCAAATCCAGAAAACACGGATACCGGCAGAGTATGTTCCGCATTTTGCGGAACAGAAGGTCTAGCCTTCAATAGACCAGTCCGTGATACAGACATGAAAAGGACATGTGAATAGGACAGTTTTTTTTATTGCGTGGCCGCGGAACGGAGGTATGGATGCAGACAGCACGTGGACTGCTGTCCGCATATTTTGCGTCCCCATTGAAGTGAATGCTTCTGCATCTGAGCCGCAAAAAATGCGTCTCAGATGCGGACCCAAACAACGGTCGTGTGCATTAAGCCTAAGACTATAAGATGGTGTAACTTTATTCTATTGGCCTCCATTTACATTGTATCCTTTGCTCCAGTCACATCCAAATCTGCATTCAAAATTCTGGCTTCCTCTTGCTCCGGACTGCAGAGTCCCTTGTCGTCCTGCCCCCACCTCCTTACTAATTCCTTGTCTCTATAAAAGACTTTCACAGCAGCGCGGCGCAGCGCAGACCCTCACAAGAACTCCTTTATGGGTGTTTCGGTCACTACCCATAATCCATAATGCAGTCATTACTTGTCTTTATGCAGCTTTGGTTGTGACTGGAGTAGAAGTGAAGCTGGAGGTTGGCAAGTCAGTTAATGTTTATTGTTTCTAAAGAGTTAAAGTACAAAAACTTCCTTTAATTACACAAAAAGTTATTGTTCATAAGCGCCGATTGTGGCCAGAATCGCCCAGTTCTCCGGAGCGCCGTCTCCTCGGAGAATGTTCTCAGTAAGGAGTCTGGATGGAGAAGATAAGCGCGTCCTGTCAGAATAATCCCGGAGAACTCGGCATTTGTGCGCCTGACCCTGCGCTTACGCTGACCGTCTGTGACGTTGAACTTATACGTTGTTACCATGAATCACATCCACTGACCTTTCAAAGAAAACCTTAAAGGGCCAGTACAGTCATATATAAATGGAGCCTAACCTTTGTATAGTGAAGAGATTGCTGTCGTAGAATGGAAACATTCCTATTGACAACTAACCTTACACATGACGCTAAACATCACCCCCTTCGTAGGATTCAGATCAGTTCACTCTGTAGTGTTACATTGTAACAAGGAGGATCGGGGGAAGGAAGTGTTGTCATGGGGACATAGCCAGAGTAGAACTCCTCACTCTCTCTCTTTGGAGGGCCTGGGGTTTTCCGAGACTCTAATATTGATGACCTAGCCATCAGTATCAGATCAGGGGGAAACTGACACACAGGCCCCCACGCCGATCAGATTTCTAAGCACGGTGCCGTCCATTGGATAGAGGCCGTGCTTGGTACTGCAGCTCAGCCCCATTCACTTCAATGGGACTGAGCTGTGCCTAGGTCATGTGACCAATGAACGTGACGTCACCGGCCTAGGAAGAGGCTGTGGCAAATCGCTGGAGCACCGCAGCCTCATCTGATTGGTGGGGATCCGACACCTGAGGATAGGTCATCAAGATCAGAATCTCGAAAAAACCCTTTAATCGGAATGGTTGTCACTTAAAGGGGTTGTACAGGATTAGAAGAATCCAGAAACAGTGCCACCCCTTTCCATAGGGTCTACGTGGTATTGCATTGCCACCCTATCACTTCTGTGGAACGGAGCTGCAATACAAGACACAACCCATGAGCAGGTGGGGTGCTATTCGCAGTGCTTCCGTGGGCTTCCAATCCGTGCCTTTGCGCCGCACCTTGGGGATTGCGGACCCAGAGGGATACAGAGCGCACTCGGCTGGAGCTCGTATATTGCGGACCCAGAGTGATACGGAGCGCACACGGCTGGAGCTCGTATATTGCGGACCCAGAGTGATACAGAGCGCACTCGGCTGGAGCTCGTATATTGCGGACCCAGAGTGATACGGAGCGCACTCGGCTGGAGCTCGTATATTGCGGACCCAGAGTGATACAGAGCGCACTCGGTTGGAGCTCGTATATTGCGGACCCAGAGGGATACAGAGCGCACTCGGCTGGAGCTCGTATATTGCGGACCCAGAGTGATACGGAGCGCACTCGGCTGGAGCTCGTATATTGCGGACCCAGAGTGATACGGAGCGCACACGGCTGGAGCTCGTATATTGCAGACCCAGAGGGATACGGAGCGCACACGGCTGGAGCTCGTATATTGCGGACCCAGAGTGATACAGAGCGCACTCGGTTGGAGCTCGTATATTGCGGACCCAGAGGGATACAGAGCGCACTCGGCTGGAGCTCGTATATTGCGGACCCAGAGTGATACGGAGCGCACACGGCTGGAGCTCGTATATTGCAGACCCAGAGTGATACGGAGCGCACTCGGCTGGAGCTCGTATATTGCGGACCCAGAGTGATACGGAGCGCACACGGCTGGAGCTCGTATATTGCAGACCCAGAGGGATACGGAGCGCACACGGCTGGAGCTCGTATATTGCGGACCCAGAGGGATACGGAGCGCACACGGCTGGAGCTCGTATATTGCGGACCCAGAGGGATACAGAGCGCACTCGGCTGGAGCTCGTATATTGCGGACCCAGAGTGATACGGAGCGCACTCGGCTGGAGCTCGTATATTGCGGACCCAGAGTGATACGGAGCGCACACGGCTGGAGCTCGTATATTGCAGACCCAGAGGGATACGGAGCGCACACGGCTGGAGCTCGTATATTGCGGACCCAGAGTGATACGGAGCGCACACGGCTGGAGCTCGTATATTGCGGACCCAGAGTGATACAGAGCGCACACGGCTGGAGCTCGTATATTGCGGACCCAGAGTGATACAGAGCGCACACGGCTGGAGCTCGTATATTGCGGACCCAGAGTGATACAGAGCGCACACGGCTGGAGCTCGTATATTGCGGACCCAGAGTGATACAGAGCGCACACGGCTGGAGCTCGTATATTGCGGACCCAGAGTGATACAGAGCGCACACGGCTGGAGCTCGTATATTGCGGACCCAGAGTGATACGGAGCGCACACGGCTGGAGCTCGTATATTGCGGACCCAGAGTGATACGGAGCGCACTCGGCTGGAGCTCGTATATTGCGGACCCAGAGTGATACGGAGCGCACTCGGCTGGAGCTCGTATATTGCGGACCCAGAGTGATACGGAGCGCACTCGGCTGGAGCTCGTATATTGCGGACCCAGAGTGATACGGAGCGCACTCGGCTGGAGCTCGTATATTGCGGACCCAGAGTGATACAGAGCGCACTCGGCTGGAGCTCGTATATTGCGGACCCAGAGTGATACAGAGCGCACTCGGCTGGAGCTCGTATATTGCGGACCCAGAGTGATACAGAGCGCACTCGGCTGGAGCTCGTATATTGCGGACCCAGAGTGATACGGAGCGCACTCGGCTGGAGCTCGTATATTGCGGACCCAGAGTGATACGGAGCGCACTCGGCTGGAGCTCGTATATTGCGGACCCAGAGTGATACGGAGCGCACACGGCTGGAGCTCGTATATTGCGGACCCAGAGTGATACGGAGCGCACTCGGCTGGAGCTCGTATATTGCGGACCCAGAGTGATACAGAGCGCACTCGGCTGGAGCTCGTATATTGCGGACCCAGAGTGATACAGAGCGCACTCGGCTGGAGCTCGTATATTGCGGACCCAGAGTGATACAGAGCGCACACGGCTGGAGCTCGTATATTGCGGACCCAGAGGGATACGGAGCGCACTCGGCTGGAGCTCGTATATTGCGGACCCAGAGTGATACGGAGCGCACTCGGCTGGAGCTCGTATATTGCGGACCCAGAGTGATACGGAGCGCACTCGGCTGGAGCTCGTATATTGCGGACCCAGAGTGATAGGGAGCGCACTCGGCTGGAGCTCGTATATTGCGGACCCAGAGTGATACGGAGCGCACTCGGCTGGAGCTCGTATATTGCGGACCCAGAGTGATACGGAGCGCACTCGGCTGGAGCTCGTATATTGCGGACCCAGAGTGATACAGAGCGCACTCGGCTGGAGCTCGTATATTGCGGACCCAGAGTGATACAGAGCGCACACGGCTGGAGCTCGTATATTGCGGACCCAGAGTGATACGGAGCGCACTCGGCTGGAGCTCGTATATTGCGGACCCAGAGTGATACGGAGCGCACTCGGCTGGAGCTCGTATATTGCGGACCCAGAGGGATACAGAGCGCACACGGCTGGAGCTCGTATATTGCGGACCCAGAGTGATACGGAGCGCACTCGGCTGGAGCTCGTATATTGCGGACCCAGAGTGATACAGAGCGCACTCGGCTGGAGCTCGTATATTGCGGACCCAGAGTGATACGGAGCGCACTCGGCTGGAGCTCGTATATTGCGGACCTGCTGTTTGCGGTCTGCAATACATATGTGTTGTGCGTATCCTGCAACTCTCAGATGCTGTGTGCACTTTTCCAATCTTTGGCAGTGCTTTTATGTGTCTAAAATTAATCTGCAGGAAAAAAAAGACTTAGAAATCTGCTACCGTTTTGTGTATGCAGCTCCTATGCAGTCCTATGTATCTGCAAACAACGCCTGTGTAGTCTGATCCTGCACCATGTGTCGCTCCGCTGGAAGACGCCAGCAGGGTCAGACGGCGCAGGGTTTGTAGTCTGTAACCGCGGAGACGCATAGATCTGCCCTGGAGCTGTAAAGTTCCAATGCATCGGAGCAGCAGAAAATAAACATGTAGTTGCAGAAGTCTCCACACCCTTTAATGGCTCTTATTTTTTTTGTGCTTGTTTGTTAAAGCGTCAGCTATTTCTGTCTGTAATACATTATTTTTTTTCTCCACGCTGTCGTCGTGATAAATGGCGCCGCGGCTCCGAGAACTGTGCTGGAAGCAAAAATTCATTTTTTAAGAAGAAAGAGACACCCGGGAGTTAATTTTGTGGCTGTTCTGTCATTTTTCATTAGCAGGCAGCAGCGAGCGTTAACAGCCCGCTGCATACAATCCCGCTCTCGGCTTTTGTGTATATTTTTGATGTTCGTACAGACCCCGGCGCGCATATGAAATCGTCTCTTTATTAGAACCTGGGACAAAGCGAGCGTGAAATGGATTAGAAGTCATTCTCGGCAGATTGCTAATAGGAATCCTTCATCCAGTTTTATTGGCAGAACTTGCTGACCGCACGGTCCTCGGCGAACGCCAAGGAGGAGCCAATGTCCTACACAGGGAGCCGCGCCAATGTCCTCTCCTATATCATGGTCGTCGCCGCGTTTTAGTGTTTCCCATTTTTAAGCTCGAACCCAAAAATGTCAAGGATTATTCAATTCAGCAGGTTTGTATGTCGTAATTCTAGGGACTGTCCACTTTGAGTGGAAATGAAAGGGATTATCCATGTTCGTGGTGATGTTAAAGGAATTGTCCACATTTGGGTGGTAATTAAGGGGAATGTCCACTGTGGGTGGTGGCTAGAAAGATTGTCCACTTTAGATGGCAATTAAAGGGACTGCCCACTTTGAGTGAAAATGAAAGGGATTGTCCACTTTGGGTGGTTATTAAAGGGATAGACCACTTTGGGTGGTTATTAAAGGGATAGACCACTTTGGGTGGTTATTAAAGGGATAGACCACTTTGGGTGGTTATTAAAGGGATAGACCACTTTGGGTGGTTATTAAAGGGATAGACCACTTTGGGTGGTTATTAAAGGGATAGACTACTTTGGGTGGTTATTAAAGGGATAGACCACTTTGGGTGGTTATTAAAGGGATAGACCACTTTGGGTGGTTATTAAAGGGATAGACCACTTTGGGTGGTTATTAAAGGGATAGACCACTTTGGGTGGTCATTAAAGGGATAGACCACTTTGGGTGGTCATTAAAGGGATAGACCACTTTGGGTGGTCATTAAAGGGATAGACCACTTTGGGTGATGATGGGACTGACCATGCTGGATGGTTGCTGAATGCATTGTCCCCTTTGGGTAGTTCCTAAAGGGATTGTTCACTTTGGGTGGCAATTAAAGGGGCTGTCTGCTTTGGGTATTAATGAATGGGTCTGTCCTCTTTGGGTGGTAATTAATGGTTCTCTCCACTTTGGGAGGTCATTAGAGGGATTGTCCACTTTGGGTGGTCATTAAAGGGTATGTCAGCTTTGCACAGTTCAGACCATTGTCAGGATCCAGTTATGATAGGCCTATTACAGGGGGTCTCGATTGATAAACTGTAGTCTGTAAGACGATCTGGTATACAGTGCTTGAGTCCCTACAGCGCCACCACAGGAGAAATGAAGCATTACAGAGGACTTTTTGAATTCAATAGGCTGCCTGTGTAAACACGGATGTCTCAGGACCACTTTGTAACGTGGCAGCAAATGTTACGTAGGCGGGTTGTGACCACCGCACTCATCTGAGGTGGCTTTAGCAGGTGCACGTTTCCAGGTTGATCTCCCTCCACCTTGGAGATTTTTATATGTATCCTTATTGAAGTGTTCGAGCCGATGACGTATTTTTGAAAATGCTTATTTTAGTTAATACATTTCATTTCAACACCAGTGGTACATATTAATGCATCGTTCCGGGCCCTATTTCGGTGCCCTTCTTCAGGCTGTAGTCTAGGCCCACCATGTGCGGTTCTAAGGTGTCTAACAGTAAATGTAAAATTTCCCTGTGGTGCCAGATTTACACACATTATGGTTTTTTTAGGATTACTCCCCTAAAATAACCTTTGTGTTGGTTCTCATTGCTGAGCACGTGACTACCATGTCAGTACCAGCAGCTGTCTACATTGAAGCGGTGGCACGACGTTCTGTCCGCTATACAGTGGACTGCCTCTCCGGGCTGCACAGACCTGTTCTCTGCCCCTAGGATATCATTACACAGGAAACCAGCTAATATACAAAAATGAAACCTTGTAGCTTATGGGCAGGAGGCGTTGTGTAAGCTCTGGGGCCCCTAGGCAGAAATCTGAAAAACAGGGCCCCCAACTAACCCGTGGTGCTTTGAGCTCCTCTAGACACCAGGGCTCGGCCAGAGGTGCACCCCGGGTGATGGGCCACATTCTGAGTGCTGTTGTTTTCCTGCGCTGTCACTGTGAGTGCTGCTGGACTCGCGCCGTATACTGCTGATTGTTCCTGACTCTTCCATGTCTCGCTTATTTACGAGACGATTAATCACAGTCCCTGCGCTGGACGCTTGGCTGACAAACCCCATTTGGAAGGATATAGTGTAGGGATCGGCGCAGATCTCCATCACCGACGGCGCTAGACAGCTGGAAATGAAGCCAAGAATCCGTCTCGTCAATAAGACCTGTTCACCCTGCCATTAATTCACACCCAAACTGGGGAGTCGGAGAACGGATTGGGGCGCATTTACTAAAATGTTTCCACCTGTTTTAGTCAAAAAACAAACAAAAGAAAAAAAACTGTTTTTAGGCCTCATGCACACAACTGCGCCATGTTTTGTGGTCCGTAAAACAGATGATGGCCATGTGCGTTCTGCGAGCGGACCATGATAGAAATGCCTATTCTTGTCCGCAAAACGAAGCGGACAAGAATAGGACATGTTGTATTTTTTTATTATTTTTTTGCAGGGCTACAGAACGGAGCAATAGATGCGGACAGGACACGGACTGCTGTCTGCATCTTTTCTGGCCCCATTGAAGTGAATGGGTCTGCATCCAAGCAGCAAAAAATGCGCCTCGGATGTGGATCCAAACAACGGTTGTATGAGCATGAGCTCTGTGCATTAACCCTTAGACAGTCTTTTTATTTTATTTTTTGTCACATTTACTACTAAAATTGCGCCCATTTTTGGAGGTTTTTGCACCTTATTCAGCTATCTTGATTTTTTTTTAAGACTAATTAAGAAGTTTTCTAACTTTTGTGACTTTTTGTTCCAACCTTTTTATGTGACTTTTGAGTAGTTAACTGGTCGACTTTATTTTTTTATTTTTTATTAAAAGTTGCACTGTCCTGGAGACATGACTTTTCTCAGCACAGATGCGTCTTTTTTCATGTGCAAATAAAGTGGACCAGGCTAAGCGAATATGAACCTGTCGTACTGAAAAACAACCACCAGAGGTCAGAATAACAGCAATACTCCCAGTCTAATTCATCAGCTGCTGTGTGACCTTTTAATAAAAACTGCAAAAGAAAGACTGCTGAATGAAATACTCCTGTCTAATTTTATGGCTAAAAACAGTCGAGCTTGATAAATGTGCCCCATTATATTCCACTCGCTGTCCTCCTTCCCCCTCCAAGATCAACACACTCCTCTCCTGAAATGCTCTGTGCTGCTGAGATCACAGATGCCAGTCTATGACCTACTTGTCTGCATTCCTTTCCTCACATCATGGCACTTTCACATCCAGCCCTGTCCTCACTAACATCATTGCATGAATACACTGGTATCACAATTTTTGCACGCTATCCTGAAATACTCTGTGCTGCTAGGGAAGGGACATTGCTCCTTCCACTATGTAACTCTCTCTCTATGGTCTCCATTCTCCACCTCCTATCATGACACTACCCCTGTCACTTGCAGCCCTGTCTTCACTTAACATCAGTGCACTTCTCCCCTGAAATACTCTGTGCTGCCACATTCAGTCCCACACAGAAGCACAATCCTCTCCTGAAATACTTTGTGCTGCTGATGGACCCGTGCGCCTCCACCATATTACTGGGAGTCTGTCCTCTGCCAGAAGATCTGCTTGATTCTGCTGGGAACTTTGCTTCCTCCATCCCCCTCCTCAGATCCTCACACTGTCCCTGTCACTTGCAGTCTTCGCATCACAGGTCACTGCCACCCCCTACCACAAGATCTGTACACTCCTCCTGAAATCCTCTGTGCTGCTGGTCCACAAGTATAAAGTTTCAGCCTGCAGGTAACTTCAGGGCTCTGCTCTGTCGGATTTTTCTTCCCCGTCTCTGTGGCTTGGTTATGACAGCTGTACAGAGACTGAATTAATTTTGTGCCTAATTAAAGCATCATAATTAAAATGCCTGCTGTAGCAACAAACTATTTGTGGGGCTTTAGATTAAGCAATTTGTTCTTACACTGTGCTCGAAGGTAATTACCGTAATCTGATTTATGCCCATGTTCCTGCGGTCAGATTTAATGCATTAAGGACGAGTTTAACAAACGCGCTTTTAATTTTGTTACAGTAGCGGGCTGTCCAGACTGGCGGTGCGTCAAGTCAAGAAAGCGGATTCATTGTAGAATTGAAAGTTTTACTTCTAATACATCTTTATTTTTCAATATCTCTGCTTGCCTTTGGTAAATAGAAATCTTCTAGCTGCTGACCTGGACCTGAAAACTTTTCTCAATTGTATTCAGTCTTTGTGATCCAAAGATTGATACATTTTCCCTGCACTGATACATAACAAACTGTGAGTTCAGGAGAGAACAGATGCATTTACGGTACGGCAGAGGCCTAGGACGGAACTCAAAACCCGAAAAACAAAAACGCTAGCGTGAAAGTACCCTTAGCTCACAGAGGATTATACTCAGCTGTAGCAAACTCTCACCTGTGTGGATCTTAGGCTACTTTCACACTAGCGTTATTGGAATCCGGCAGGCAAACGGATATCTTTTTTTTCGGTTTCGTATACAGATCCGTTATTACTTATTTATTGAAATACCAAATCCGTCTTTCCGGTTTCATCCAAAGCTAGAAAGAACTGTGCATGCGCAGACTGGAAAACCGGATCCGGCAATGCTGCAATTTTCGGAACACTTGGTACCGGATCCGGCATTATTACATTTCAATGGAAATGAATACCAGATCCGGCAAGTGCGGTAGTGTTCTGGGATTTTGTCTGGAAAAAAATACCGCAGCATGCAAATACCGTACAAGGGACGGAACGGAAGACATCCTGATGCATTCAGAATGCATTAGGACAAAACTGATGCATTTTTTTTCCGGTATTGAGACCCTTTACCGGATTGAGTAATTCAAATACAGTAGATTTAAGAAAGCTGCAGAACCATCCTGGGAAACTATTTAATCCTTCCCTACATCTTCATTCTTCAGGCACCATACATGTATATTAGGAAGTGTAATAACTTATAAGCACTTTCCTGTTTGGGCTACAACTTTAGCAATGTTCATCCTGAGCTTCCTGGTTGATGATCCAGATCTACCATAATGCCTGATGTGTACATACAGGGTCATACCAAGTGATCAGCAGCCTTTGTTTAGAAAAGTATGTGGGTTTCCTCCACCTCGTTACCATATAGTTCTAGGGTAAAACATAGGTAGAGTAGTAATACAGTGCTGACGTGTTTACTCCGTATAGTGCAAAATAATACTGCCAGGTAGTACAGATCAGGCCATGTACTATCTTTAAGGAAAGTCAGGCATTCATAGATAAAAAATGACTAAAGACAGTCCTGAATGCTGAATAATCTCAAAGTATAATCCTAGTTTACTTACATCTATACATTTTGAACCCTTTCATTATGGGAAACTGTGTCATGTGCAGGGGTGCACCACCAATGAGGCCAGGTGAGGCAATCGCCTCAGGCAGCACCAGCTAGGGGCAAGAGGGGAGCAGCAGAAGGGCCATGGGCAATGAGTACTTTCAAAGGGGTTAGGTTGAGAAATTGGCATTGGGGGGGCATTGTTTCAGTTTTGGCCTCATGCAGCAGAAAGGCTATGTGCACACCTGGTCATGTTATCCTAATCTGACCGCCAGTCCAGAATTGAAATTCCTTAGTCGACAAGTTATCAGACTTCCTGTGAATTTCAGGATTACATGAGCATCAAATCTCTCCTACCAACTCTGTCCCCCCTCCCTACCAGCTCCAGCCTCTAATGGATAGAGTGCTGCTGCTATTTTTCTCCCTGTCTTGTCTAAGGGACAGGGGGAATAGTGATATAGTAGACCAATCTTCACAATGATTAACTGCAGAGTTATAAAACTCTATTGTTTTATACTCTGTGTGCAGAATCTCCAGTGTATCCTGTGAGATTCAGCTCCATGCTGCTTCCTCTTACCTTCTTTCTGTGTGGTATGTGTGCAGAATCTTTAGTGTGTCGTTACATTCTGCTTCTCGCTACTCTCCTCTGACTTGCACTGCCGTCTCTGCTATCTATACCCAATAAGATGTAGCTTTATAGTGCTCTGCTCTGACTTGCTCTGTCTATGATATCTGTGACTGCTGTGTGCAGAGTCTCCAGTGTATCCTATGTGATGCAGCTTGCCAATGCTCTTGTTTGACTCACACTGCTTGTCTATACTAGCTGTGAGTGCAGAAGCTCTAGTGTTTTCTGTGAGATACTGATTCTTGATACTCTTCCCTGGCTCGCACTGCCTGCCTTTATTTGTAGAGAACTGCGCCACACGGTCTCTTTTATCTGCAGTTAATGATATTTATTGGTATTACATCACATAAAGTTCATGATCCAGTTATGTCATAGGATATTTACAGTGATCACATTCAATAGATACAGCGACCGAACGTTTCAGCCCATGGAGGCCTTCCTCAGCGGTCTATTATCATGATGTGGCTGCCTGTTGGGAATGGCGCTGGATGACATTTATTATCTGTGTTGTGAAGCCTGACACCGATCACCTCTGCTATCCGTGTGTCCTCTGCTGTGTGCAGAATCTCTAGTGTATCCTATGAGTGCAGCTGTCCTCCTCTGCTCCCTGCTTGTATGAGCTTACAGAAAACTATCCCAAGCAGGAGATGGGGGAAACAGGCTGAAGCTGCTTCACATAGGATACACTGAGGCTCTGCAGATTAGTTATGGGACAGCAGGTATATGTTACTGATCTATCAGTTGCTGCCCTTAGATAAGACTAAAAGCAGAGCAAGTGCAGTGCAAGAAGACTGCGAAACCAGAGGCATGATGGGAAAGGCAGGCTGCATTAGGGAACCCATATCAGAGGGGAAGAAGGAATCCGGATGGCAGACAACCCATGCACGAGGCGTACAGAAGAGCCGCTACATTATTCTATAGTAATAGCCTGTGCAGCACTCTAATGCGGTGGAGGCCCCTTTAAGTTCTGTCACCTCCACGGAGCGGGGTCATTATATTCCGCTCTCCTTTTTATATTGGTCTCTCGTTTTATCACCTCAGCTTTTTCTGGAAACACTTTGCTTCAGCTGACACAGACAGAGACGCGCCATAATTGTTTAGTGCTGCGCAGAGCTTCCAAATGCTCAGAGAGGCGATGAAAAGTCATTTTCTAAAAGATGAATTCTGCGAACATAAAGACGCTTGGAATTGTTACAAATGTTCTTACATCCCGGGTTTAATAGGCAGGTACAGCTAACGGAGCCCCCCGGCTACCTACCCCCTCCCTGACGAGAGCGGCAATCTCATTCTTCTGGAATGTTGGGAAACTGTTAGTGAGGAGCGGAAATGAGGCGCACATACATAAGAGAGCGCCCCCCCCCCCCCCCCCCCCCCCGGAAAAATGCAAACCATCCCTATGTAAGAAGTTTTCAGTGCAGGTGTTTCTTGATGCTTGACAACCACTATGGTGCCTTTAATGAATGTCACCCAGCTTTCTACTGACTCCGAGTGGCATGTATATGTACGTTGCTACACAGTTCAGGGTTATCTTGGTCTCCTACAGTAGTACAAATTTCTAGGGGGCAGCCACCAATGATGGCCCCTTCTGCTCCCTCCATTGCTATGTCTGCTCACCAGTATAAATACCATATATTGGGGCACAGCTGCTAAATGGAAGGCTTTTAAATAGTAATGTGATGTGTCTCCATGGTAACAGACTACAAACAAACTTTGTGTAGTCTGATCCTGCAGTCATTTGTTAATCTGGTCCTTCTGCCCCATCTGAGGGCAACCACGATGAGCAGAGGGAGGGTAGTGACAGAGGATGGCAGGATCAGGCTACCCGGTACTCTGTAACCATGGAGACACACAGCCTCGCATAGGAGCTGTAGACCGAAAACGTCAGATTTTATTTTTAATTGTGCACTTGGGCCGCAAGGAATTTTTTTGTTACTTAGTAGCCAGATTGTCTGGAGCTAAATGTTGAATACGATCTGGTTGCAAAGATGAGAAAATTTTAATTTTCACTTCCCATGGATATTTGGTGGTGATGGGACATATGGTAGGTGCATGTACTGGTCCTACTGCCCTTGACAAGACATAGCATAGTGCTTGCAAGGGTAATGTAGTTCTATCTCATCAAGGACAACCCCTTTAATATGATTGCCCCTGTGGTGATCAGTGATCGCTGCAAGTCCATCCTACAGGGCCCTCAGCAAACAGCTGGTTTTGCCAGGCTGCAGCGGCCACTACAGGGAAAATGTGGTATTACACGTGGCCATTTAAATAGATGGACTGACTGCATCAGCTGCAGATTACTAGCGGCTCTCTACACTGGCTCCATATACCTGTATAGGCCATATAGGAAGGGGTGAGACGACCCCTTTAAGTGACATCACACAGCCCCCCAGTATTTACAGTATTTAGTTTTTTTAAGCAATAATCCCGGCGAACTCAGACTTTTTATTTTGCACAGAACATTTACTGGATGGCTTTTAGGGACTTTTACATCAGCAGAAAAAAAAATCCATTTCGGTCTCAGATCTGAGCGAGAGGGAAAAGCTGTAATAGCGCTGACATTTACTCGCAATAAATATTCCTCCTTTTGCTCTGCTGACCTTCACTTACGAAGCCGCTGTCTGTTTAATCAGATCACTCAAAAAGTACCAGAGTAATGTGGGCACTGCCTATGCCGATGTACAGAGGAAGGGAGGATATTTCATGGCGGAGATCAAACTGTAATATCGTATCATGAGAGAAAGGGGAGCGATGGAAACATGGAGGACTCGGGGAAGGGGTACCTGGCAAAATGGAGCCTGCATCATACCAAATGAGTGCAGCATGCCGTAAAGCACACTCCTTGCAGTACCTGTTGTGGGCTAATATGTAGCTAAATAGTCATAGACTTCTTCTGGAGTAAGACTGTCCTGTCCTATTAAAATGCCCCCCCCCCCTCCTCCTCCTCCAGAGGTGAGCGAGTGGCAGGGGAGCTGCAAGCACAGCCTGATCTATGGACACAGCGATACTGTCCGGCCTTAACTAGGCCTTCAGCAGCAGAATAGAGGGGTCATTAACTCAGCCAGCCTGATAATGAGATGACTCTGCGGACTCCATCCACTAATGGTGAGATGACTCTGCGGACTCCATCCACTAATGGTGAGATGACTCTGCTGACTCCATCCACTAATGGTGAGATGACTCTGCTGACTCCATCCACTAATGGTGAGATGACTCTGCTGACTCCATCCACTAATGGTGAGATGACTCTGCTGACTCCATCCACTAATGGTGAGATGACTCTGCTGACTCCATCCACTAATGGTGAGATGACTCTGCTGACTCCATCCACTAATGGTGAGATGACTCTGCTGACTCCATCCACTAATGGTGAGATGACTCTGCTGACTCCATCCACTAATGGTGAGATGACTCTGCTGACTCCATCCACTAATGGTGAGATGACTCTGCTGACTCCATCCACTAATGGTGAGATGACTCTGCTGACTCCATCCACTAATGGTGAGATGACTCTGCTGACTCCATCCACTAATGGTGAGATGACTCTGCTGACTCCATCCACTAATGGTGAGATGACTCTGCTGACTCCATCCACTAATGGTGAGATGACTCTGCTGACTCCATCCACTAATGGTGAGATGACTCTGCTGACTCCATCCACTAATGGTGAGATGACTCTGCTGACTCCATCCACTAATGGTGAGATGACTCTGCTGACTCCATCCACTAATGGTGAGATGACTCTGCTGACTCCATCCACTAATGGTGAGATGACTCTGCTGACTCCATCCACTAATGGTGAGATGACTCTGCTGACTCCATCCACTAATGGTGAGATGACTCTGCTGACTCCATCCTCTAATGGTGAGATGACTCTGCTGACTCCATCCACTAATGGTGAGATGACTCTGCTGACTCCATCCACTAATGCCTCCTGCACACGAACGTGTGTGCCCCGTGGTCGCGCTGCGGCCCGCAATTTGCGGGCTGCAATGCACGAACTCCGTCTGTGGGGCAGCGGATCGCGGACCCATTCACTTTAATGGGTCCGTGATCCGGCCGTTCCGCAAAAAGATAGGACATGTTCTATCTTTTTGCGGAACGGAAGTACGGGACAAAACCCAACGGAAGCACTTCGTAGTGCTCCTGTAGTGTTCCGTTCCATGCTTCCGTCCTGCACCATTCCACATCTCCGGATTTGCGGACCCATTGAAGTGAATGGGTTCGCATCCGTGATGCGGAATGCACACAGAACGGCACCCGTGTAATGCGGGTCCGCAGTACAGCAACGGGGCACACACATTTGTGTGCAGGAGGCCTAATGATGAGATGACTCTGCTGACCCCACAGTCTAATAATGAGATGACTCTGCTGATTCTATTCTATAATGTTGAGATGACTCTTCTGACCCCACCTACTAATGATATGACTCTGCTGATCCTATTTTCTAATGATGAGATGACTCTGCTGACCCCACAGTCTAATAATGAGATGACTCTGCTGATTTTATTCTATAATGGTGAGATGACTCTGCTGATCCTATTCTCTAATGGTGAGAGGACTCTGCTGACTCCATCCTCTAATGGTGAGATGACTCTGCTGATTCTATTCTCTAATGGGGAGTTTTCGGCACTCCAGCTGTTCAGAAACTACAACTCCCAGAATGCTTCATTCATTTCTGTGGGACTTACAAGAACAGCTAAACATGTTTGCATGCTGGGAGTTGTAGTTTCACAGCAGCCGGAGTGCCGAAGGTTGCTGATCCCTGGTATAGATAAACAAAAAATGAAAAGAGCAACAAAAAATCTGTCATTCTCTGAGTTATTCCTTATAAAAGATGTCACTGTGTAGATTCAGTGACATCACAAGTCCTAGCCGGGGGTCGAGCAGTCTCGGCCCCCTCTTCTCCCCACATCTCTTCATACAGGGAGTCTATTACTCGCAGTACATGATCTTGATGATAACTCGCCCCAGACCGAGGAATTTTGAGCCTTGTCTCATTATTCTCAATCTTTCCGAGAGATGCTTCTCCTGTCCTTCTTAGACTGACAGAGATTTGTGTTTTGTCTGCATTTCATGAGATGATAAGTATGAGGACGTACGCTCACATCTACGCCGCCGTCTCGCCGAGGTGCTGCGAGGATTATCTCATTTAACCATCAATCAAATGCATGGAAATTACACACAGTCAGTCGGACAGGATGTTGGGATTATTGGAGTCCATCATGAATGCCTAATTCACCTGCCCGCTTGTTTTCATTGAGTTTGGGTTCTTCTGATCTCAAAGCTTACATTTTAAAGCGGTAGAAGCCGTTTTATTAAATACTGATGCTACTTAATAAAAGATGTTGGTGTCACAGCTCCGCACCCCCTGACTGGGGTTTTCTCACCGTGGTGGTCCCTATTAGGGCCTTGTCGCTGTGTAAGAGCTCAGCAAACCTTGGTGCATCCATGACCATTGATTTGACTCGCATGTAATGCCACATTTGCCCTGCGGGGGTGCTGTGGTGCGTGGACCATTGAAGCCTGACTTCCATCCTGTTGATGGATGTCAGATGGATTAGCAGGATTTCCCAACTATCGGGTCCCAGACATGTTTAGAAGCATGTGTGTCCATTTAAAGGAGAACTCCACCTTTTTACCTAAAAACCCTCAATGTAAATGCAGCTCGGAGTTAGTGTCTCTGTAGGAGGGGGGCTATGGCTGTAAGATCTCATTATGCTGTGCACCACCCGGCAGCGGAGGGCAAATGTTAAATGTGATCCTCTGAGCAAACAAGAATATGAAAAGCATATGAATGGGGCACTCAGCCCGGCCGCTCGCTGCATCCATTTGCATTCTGTGTTTTTTTTATTATTTTATATAACCATTCCACTATTTAAAATGCCATTTACAGTATTATCATTGCTGGAAGTCAGAGGAATAGTGTCCAGGGGACGATGACAGGTGACAAAAATGGCAGCAATGACTGGCAGTCGCACATTAAATGCTGCAGGAAGCCGAGGGTAAAATGTTCACCCAGGTCTTTCTGGTTCGTGAACGGAATGCAAAATTGACAGTTAAGACTGGCAGTTGCACACAAAGTGGTATTGGAAGGTGGAGGCTGGGTAAAGGGTTAATGTTCATTTTAGGGTTGCTGCTTCATGAGCGGAATGCAAAAATGACGTTAAAGACTGCGAGTTGCACATAAAGTTACGGTAATAGGCTAGAAGCATGAAGGTGATGTCAATTATAAGCATCCTGGTTCATGGGTGTAATGCAAAAGTGACAGTTAAGACTGGCAGTTGCACATAAGGTGCAGTAGGAAAGTGGAAATTGGAGTTTGTTTATGAACAGAATTCAAAAGTGACAGTTAAGACTGGCAGTTGCATATAAAGTGCAGTAGGAAGAGAAGCTTGGGGATTATATTGATCTTCAGCTTCCTGGTTTTTGAATGTAATGCAGAAGGGAGAATTAATGGATAACTGTCATATTTATATTGTATTTGCTAGTTTATCAGAGCTGGGCATGTATACCTGGGTCAGTCCGTCAGTGATGGCCAAACCATCTGTAATAACCTTATAATAACAGCTCTCATTAATGTTCCCTGTCCCTTTCCTCTGCTAGGGCTCGTCTGTCTCCGGCTAAGGCTACTTTCACACTAGGGCTTTAGTTTACGCTTCAGTTTTGTCCCCATTCATTGTCAATGGGGACGAAACTGAACTGAACAGAACGGAGAGCTCCAAAATGCATTCCGTTCCGTTTAGTTGCGTTCCCATACCGGAAAGCAAACCGCAGCATGTTGTAGTTTGCTTTCTGTCCTGGGATGCGGAGCAAGACGGATCCATCATGACCCCCAATGCAAGTCAATAGGGACGGATCTGTTTTCTCTGCCACAATAGAAAATGGATCCATCCTCCATTGACTTTCAATGGAGTTCATGACGGATCCGTCTTGGCAATGTTACAGATAATACAACCGGATCCGTTCATAACTGATGCAGGCGGTTGTATTATCAGTAACGGAAGCGTTTTTGATGAACCCTGCCAGATCCAGTAAAAACGCTGGTGGGAAAGTAGCCTTAGATAGATGGAGGGGCGGTCCTTCACACTGCATGCCTGCATTAGGCTTCAGAGTCAGGAGGCGTGTCTCTCAGTAATCCAATCTGATTGGCTGGCAGGGAGCTGCTGGCTAGAGCAAGTGTGTACGGGAAGTGAGGGAAAGCAGTTTTGGCCTCAGAGAACTGGCAGAGGAGCCATCTTGAAAAGGTCCTCATATTGTAAATGTTTAAACAGCCGTAACTAAGGGAAAACCTCAAGAAAAACAGTGGTATGTGAAGAAACTAAAGATTGCTTTATGCATAATGCTAAAATAGATTTTTTTTTATGAAAACATGACGGTTACACTTTAAGACTGGCAGCTCCACATAAAGTGCAGTAGGAAGGTAGAAGCCGTGGGTTAATGTTCATACTGGTCTTTCTGGTTCATGAACAGAATGCACAAAGCCAGTGAATTTGGAAACTGAGGGTAGGGTTCTATTCATATAAGGCGTTTGCTATTGAAACGGAAACGCCATTTTCAATCTGTATTCTTATTTGCTCCCTGTATAGGGACACCGGACTGTAGTGTAATGGGATGGCTGGCAGGATGTGTAGGAGGGTCCCTGACCCCCATGGTCACTACTTCAGGTCCCATATCTGCAGCACTGATGTCGCCTGCAGAGACATTTCCATCCGTGCTCCTCTATTAACGCTGCTGGATCTTTAGGGTTACTGGCCCTATAAACATCCCCGGGGGATGGGTGCCTGACTGGATGAGGCTTGGTCTAGGATATTTCATGTTAATCTATTATTATTTTCTGCAGATGTACTTGGCGCAGTGCAGGAATAGTGGAGAGCTTAGTGCCAGTAAGTGGCCTAAAGCCCCCTGTTCTCGGGAGGGTATTATTTCACGCTTGCCATGTACATCGCTCTCCAGCTGGGATTACCCCACAGAGGTTTGGGATTTTCTCTTCTACTTTATATACTGGCTGCATTAATCACTTTAATTGCTATAGAAACCTGATCACCCCGCGATGAGATACTTAGTCGCCAATGAGATTCCTCCTTCATTCAGAAATTTACCTGAATTGTTACAAATTCAGGATCTAAAGGGTTCACATATCTAAATCCTTATCTCTGGGAAACTATAGGATTAGACTGGGGGACTAGTATATTCATGGTACTCCTGTCGTGTCCTCCCCTCACACCCCCTTTTGTCTTCAATTTGGCACAAAAAACAACTATAATCAAGGACCTTCGGAGTTTCCCAGTATTACAAAAACATGGATTTTTTTTGTCTACAGGTTGTGTGAGGTACTGCAGCTCAGTGAAAGGCATTAGAGCCGAGCTTCAGTTCCAGGCAAAACTCACGGCCAGAGGTGGCGCTGTTTTTGAAAAGAAGCAGCCATGTTTTTCTAATCCTCGACAAGCCCTTAAAAAGGTTGATAGTAGGAGCATTTGGTGTCAGAAAAGAGGGTGGGGTTGTGACTACCTCTCATGTCTGTGAAGGCGGAAACATTTAAAGGGCTATGCAGGTAAACATAGGATTCGCTCAGGACAGGGTTTAGCAACTTCCAGCACGCCACCTGTTGTTGAACTACAATTCCCAGCATGCACACTTGCATGGATGTACTCAAAACTCATGTTGATGTGGTTGCTGAAGGTTGCTGACCTCGGGGCTTATGATATTTGGGATGAAAATTTCAAAAAGTGCAGGTCAATAATCGCAAGGGTCTCTTTTCTTAAAGGGAAAACTCCTTCCCCCCTCAAGCCCCTTTATTACGGAGAGCTGATCCTTCTTTCCGAGATCCCCTGCCCACCATTGCAATGAATAGAATCCTATCAATTTCAATGGGTGTCGCACAATGCTTGAAACCAGCATTCAAAACGGTGTGTTTCTGTTGGTATTGCCCATACGGCCCAGGTAGGTTTAGCGTTGGGTCCCGAGCTACTTGAGAAACCTTGGCGCGGTGCTCGGGCTCAGACATGTCCTCCATGCAGGATATGTTGGCTAATCTCTCAATTTGTATTTCTATTGGCCCCAGAATCCGTATCGCCCATCCCAATCAACTAGACCTACCCTCTAAAGAAAAATAATCTCCAAACTAAACAATCCCTTTAAGAAAGAAGAGCAGTATGGAATTAAAGGGGTTGTTGGGATCTTAAAAAATCTTGCAGGAAATGTGATCAAATGGAAAAATAAGCAATACCCACCTGTCTGATCCCCCGCAGCTCCAGCATCGTCGCTCCGGTCGTCCCAGCTAGTCTTTGTTTACTTGGGCTGCACCGGTGACATCACCTACCATGTTATCCCTGCAGCCAATAAGTGGCCTTGGTGGTCTCGGGCTGGGAGGCCAGCTACTGGTTGTAGGTAAGTAAAGCAAGACCAGCAGGGATGACTGGGGTTGTTGGCGCTGGAAGCTCAGGTGAGCGGATAGGTGAGTATGGGTTATTGTGTTTTATCTCATTTCCTGCACTTAGCCACGCGGCTCTTCCTTGATGTTGATGGTGGTAGTAGTAGTAGTGGCACTACCACTGCACCCACCCCCTAGTCTTACAGTGTGGCAGTTCTATCACACGTCTCAATGTCACCTTCACATAAGGGACATCTCCGCCAGCGATCTCTTTGAAGTGGGGACCAGCGGCTCTATCTGCGTTGCCATACCACAAGGACCATCTGTCAGATGCTTCATTAATTCCGCGACAGCCTGCCCTCCTGTGCCACCGGCACTTGTGAGATTACCGCCGTGCGTCTCCTGTAATATATGTATACACTCTGCCCTCAAGTGTCATTGTTTGCAATTTTCCATCTTCTGAACATTATCCCTCCGCTGCCGGCTCCTCGCGATGTCGAATATAAAACCCGTAGCTAATTGTGTCCCTTATGAGCCCCGGATCTCCTCCTGCGATGAAGACTGAGATATTGATCGCCAGAGAAAATTCTAAATTTCCGATGGGAAAATTTATGAGTTGCCCTTTCCACCCCCGACGCTGCGACCGTCCGCCAAACGAAGCAAAATCTCTGTAGTGTTTTCATAGAGCAAATTAAATTCTGCATTTCAGACAGAAATATATGGATTCCCATGTGTAACCCTCCGATCAATACTTATAAGTACAGCAGTCGCATCCTGCAGTCCTGTCATTCACTGTAATTTAGGAGCGCGATGGCGGCCTCCATTATCACCATACATACCATGAACTCAAGCACTTATCTTGCTGGTTTTTGACTCTGTAACATTTCTCATTGTCTGGGTTAGTGGGAAGGAAACTGAAACAAGTCTGTGCAGCGTGGAGGAGCAGTCTCCTGTAGAGCAGATAGAGCGCTGTGACCACGGACATGTGGCTTCCTGGGCTGATGCTCTTTTACACATTAAAATGGATCAGGGACTGTTTTACAGAATCCGTACGGTGAATTTCTAGCACTGTATGGCATTGTTTAAGTATCGTATGATGGTACTAGTTGGGTTCTGTATAGCACTATCTGGCTGCTGTATGGTGGTATTAGTTGGGTTCTGTATAGCACTATCTGGCTGCTGTATGGTGGTATTAGTTGGGTTCTGTATAGCACTATCTGGCTGCTGTATGGTGGCATTACTTTTTGGCCCTATATGTCACTTTCATTTGAGTACTGTATGAAGGTTTCAATTGTGTTCTGTATGTCATTATTTGGATGCTTTATGGCGGTATTTCTAGCACTGAATGATGATATTTGGCTGCTGTATAGAGTATTAGTTGGTTTTTCTTATGGCACTATGTGGATGCTATAAGGTGGCATTTTCTAGCACTGTATGGCACTGTTAAAATTGGGATCTGTATAGCACAATCTGGATACTGTACGGTGGTATTTCTAGTACTGTATGGCACTATTATTTGGGTGCTTTATATAGGTGTTGGGTTCTGTATGGCACCGTCATTTGGATGCTGCATGGTGGTGTTGTCTAGCCCTTTATGGCGACTGTTAATTGGGTTCTCTATGGCACTGCCATTTGGGTGCTGTATGGTGGTATATTGTACTTTATGGCACTGTTAATTGGGTGCTGTTTGTAGGTATTGGGTTCTCTATGGCACTGCCATTTGGATGCTGTATGTGGTTTCTTGTACTTTATGGCGCTGTTTTTTGGTGCTGTTTTCTCGCACTTTATGGCACTGTTATGTGGGTGCTGTATGTAGGTATTTTCTTGTACTTTATGGAGCTGTTATTTGGGTGCTGTATGTAGGTATTTTCTTGTACTTTATGGAGCTGTTATTTGGGTGCTGTATGTAGGGAGTTCTCTATGGCACTGCCATTTGGATGCTGTATGTGGTGATGTCTAGCACTTTGACACTGTTATTTGGGTGCTGTATGAATGTCATAGTTGGGTTCTGTATACCACAATCTGGATGCTGTATGGTGGTATTTCTAGCATAGTTTGACACTTATTGGATGCTGTATGGTGGTAACATTTGGCACTATATAGCACTTTTGTCTGTTTCGCCATGGTATCACTTGGATATAATTTGTACTGTTATTTGAGCACTATATGGACCCATACGTTAGTATTATTGGGGCACTGTTATTTTGCGGTTTTATAGCTCTGCTATCTTTACAAAACCAGGAGGAGCTCCACAGGCGTCCCCCCCGGTCCAGCATGAGGCCATCTCCAAGGAATGGATGTCTGTCTCGGTAGATTAGACTGATGCATTGTATTCACCCCGAGTGAACCTCATAAAGGCGTCTAAACTTGCAGGACAATCATATAAAGAACCGCGGTGTAAAATCTGTGCTTTAAAAATACATGAAATGTAATGTGGCGTACACACTCCATTAGAGGGAACGGCCTGTGTACATTGCAGGGAGAACATAATATTAGAGCACGGTGGCTTGGCATGACCCGCACCACTGCACGGGCGCAAGTATCAGGGCATCAGAACATTTTCATGGACTTTCTGCTTCTCTTCTCAGATTCTGGATCAACCCAAATGCTCATGCCATACCATTATCACAGGGCAGTGATATCCAACCTGTGACTCTTCAGATGTTGCAAAAGTACAACTCCCAATATCCTCTTTCCAACCTGTGGCTCTTCAGCTGTTGCAAAACTACAACTCCCAGCATGCTTTCTCCAACCTGGGACTCTCTAGGTGTTGCAAAACTACAACTTCCAGCGCTTCTGGTTTTACATTGTAGTTGTCTCCAGTGCAGGCGGCTTTTCAGATCAGTGACTCCAATGTAGCCGCATTGTCTATTGGTGACCTATGGTAGCGCTTGTCCTGCTGCACTGTCCTTTCCTCCATGATTTTCAGTGCAGCTTTGCTCCTTTGCGACACATTTTTGGTCATCGCTCCATAGTAGCTACATTGCCTGATGGAGTCTGGTCTGAAATCCACCTTCTATCTCACCAGCGACTCTGACTGCTGCACTCACCTTCCCTTCTGCTTTAAACTGCAGCTCTGCTCGTTCAATTGCTGCACATA
Source organism: Bufo gargarizans (assembly GCF_014858855.1). Taxonomy (NCBI): domain Eukaryota; kingdom Metazoa; phylum Chordata; class Amphibia; order Anura; family Bufonidae; genus Bufo; species Bufo gargarizans. The sequence continues at coordinate 64,924 of NW_025334444.1, forward strand.
AGCGCAAGCCCTGCAGAACGTCAATGCATGCCAAGGACAGAATCATTAGAAACTAAAAGCAACTGCGAAAAAGATGAATATCCAGAAAGATGGCTGCTTTCTTCCAAAAACGGCACCACATTCGTCCACAGGTTGCGTGCGGTATTGCAGCTTAGCCATATTCACTTCAGTGCAGCTCAGTTGTAATACCAAACGCAACCTGCAAACAGCTGTGGTGCTGTTTTAGGAAGAAAGCAGCTATGTTTCCAGATAATCCTTGTTTTTGCAGTTGCTTCTAGTTTCTGATGATTCTGTCATTTCCCTCCGTGCACTGACTTTCTGCAGGGCTTGTGTTTATACACAGCAGTCTATCTGAACAAGCAGAGCTGTAGTATAAAGCAAGAGGGAGGGTCAGAGCCGCAGATGCTGGTGAGATAGATTGTAGACCTCTGACTACTTCAGGCAATGCGGCTAAGGGCTCGTGCACACGGCTGTTGCCACTTTTGCTGTCCGCAAATTGTGGATCTGGAAAACGCAGATACCGGCCGTGTGTTTTCTGTATTTTGCGGGACAGAACGTCCTGCCATCTATAGAAATGTTCTGTCCTTGTCCAAAAAACAGACACGTATGGGTCGTGTTCTATTTTTTTGCGGGGCTGCAGAACAGACATACGGATGTGGACAGCGCTTTTGCGGTCCCATTGAAGTGAATGGGTCCTCATCCAATTGGCAAAAAATGCGGATCGGATGCAGGTAAAAAACCTGTGTGCATCCCGAGTCCTGACTTGGAGTAATGGCCATGGATGTGCCCTAAGGGAGCAGAGCTGCGCTGATAATGGTGGTGGAGGGACAGTGCGGCAGCAGTATTCATCCAACCGTAATCCTGATGATTCCCGCTGAGCAGACTGTGAAGGGTTAATCCCGTCCTGTGTAGACGAAGTCCATACATCAGGCTGCTGACACTAATTACTATTATTATTTTTATCATGTATCCAGGAGCGTCTGCTCTGTGTGCCTAAAGAAACGCCAGCAAATCTGCTTCTGACGCGCTAATCTGATGCCGCACACCGCCCCGGGCTCCCGTGTCATGTTATATGTCAGCGGATCCGAGAGGATGGATATTGAGGGTTAATATGTACTGAGATTTCAGCCTAGTTATTGGCTGTATGAATATGTTCCTAATAGGTTGGCTTTGCCTCGTCAGGCTCACACAGCGGATAGGTTTGTTACAATGTATCAGTGTTGCCAATGGAATTCCAAGGCGAGAGCCAGATTTGTCTGATTACTTTCACACTTGCGGCAGAGGATTCCGTCAAAACGCATGCAAACTGATTAGCATCCTGACAAATGCATTGAAATGCCAGATCCGTCTATCCAGTGTCATCTGGAAAAACGGGTCCGGCATTTGTCTTTTTTCCACATTTTTTGCGGTCTTAGCATGCGCAGACCGCAATGCTGGATCCGTTTTGCCGGTACACTCGGGGCTGGATCCGGCATTAATGCATTTCAATGGGAAAAGATGCCGGATCCGGCATTCCGGCAAGTGTTCTGGAATTTTGGATGGAGACAAAACCGCAGCATACTGCGGTATTATCTCCGTCCTGAAAAGTAAAAAAGACTGAACTGAAGACATCCTGATGCATCCTGAACGGATCGCTCTCCATTCAGAATGCACAGGGATAAAACTGATCAGTTCTTTTCCGGTATTGAGCCCCTAGGACGGAACTCTATGCTGGAAAAGAATAACGCTAGTGTGAAGGTTCCCCTAACTTTCAAATCGCTCTGCCTTGATACATTGTATCTCTTCTCCTGGACTCTAGGCTGATAATGCTTTACTATACTGACACATTGTAACAAACCCAGAGGTGTAGACAGAGGTGTAACCTGAAGTCCCTCATGCTGAATTTATAACCAGACCCTCCATCTATCATGGTATTTTTTGTGATAGAGGATTCTTTGGGGCCCCCCACATGGGAGTGACTGGTACCATTGCACCCTCTAAAATCATTCCCCATCATCCGCTGTGTTACATGACCAAGGTCCTGATGGCTTTTCAGAGGAATGTTTCTATTAACAGACAGCAAGCAGAGGTCTTCAAAAATTACAATTACGTCGGGGGCAGAGCCTGACAGCAGAGTTGGCAGCTCCACACAGACACTGTGCTACCCCCATAAGAAGCATACACCGCTGACCCAAAAATGGTCAAAATCTGTAAAGATAAACCAAGAGACAGGGAATCGCCAAACAGCAGGCGGAGATGGATAAATTCCTCCATAAAGCAGCGGCCCCTAATCCAAAGCGCAACTCCAAGATGGCGCAGCTTCCCGCCTCGGGCGCAGATGGTGGCTCCGACACAGATGTGGACAGTCTGGCTCCACAGCCAAGTGATCAAGAGCCTATAACTAAAGCTTTTCTAAAGAAAACAATATTACGTGCCCTGAACCCGATGTTACAGGAGCTATCGGAGATTAAGAGAGATTCACTCCGTAGGCCATAGCGTTAGCCAAGTGGAAAAGGTAGTCTCTGATTCACTTAACTTTTGCGACATGGCGGGGCACATGATAGAAGCTCAGGAAACCCAACTGAACCGAGCTTTTACGCTTATGGAGGACATGGAGAATAGAAGCCGCCGAAAGAACATCCGAATTAAAGGCCTACCGGAAAAATATACCAACGACATGTTGGAAGCTGTGGCGCGGCAAATATTCACTTCACTCCTGGGACCAGAAAGAGCCGCCAAGATTGTAGTGGAGCGCATACGCAGAGCCCTGCGCCGCACACACAGAGCCCTGCGCCGCACACACAAAGAGGGAGAGCAAGCCAGGGATATCCTTTGTGGACACAGCCGCCATATTGCAAGCCAGCAGGAGCAAACCTGCATTACCATATGAAGATCATATATTCCACCTTTATCGGGATGTCTCTCCTACTACGCTGTCGAAGAGGCGCATACTTCGTCCCCTTCTCCAGAGGCTGCGAGAGCTGCAGATATCATACACGTGGTTATATCCGTTCGGTCTGGCCATACACAAGGATGGCCGCCGGATTACCATCCACACGCCAGAGGATCTTTCAGCCGTCTGGGGAAGAATAGGGATTCCACCCATGAGCATACCATCTTGGATGCCGATTTCAGATGAGGTCACACTGCCGGACCTACCTCATGTGGAGCCCTGGATGGAGGTGACGCATCCACGCTCGTTAAAGAACAAAGGGTCTACCCTCAAGAGCCCAGGGAAGGCGCCAGCTTGAATACATGGGACACATGAGCTTCCCCGCCAGGACTCTCTTCCACCAGAACCGTGTCGCAGGACTGTGTTTATGTGGAGGCGGGTCAGGCGAGACTCCGGGTTAATTTGGCTCTGATCGTAGCAGGATTGGGTCATGAATATGTATGATTCATACAACTGTTTGAACTGGCACTGTTTTGAAGCAAAAATGTTCTTCCAGGTGGGCTGTTGATCTATGCGCCGCCCTCTGGCCCGATACCTAGTGGGTGCCCTCCTTCCCGCCCCCCCCCCTTTTCCTTCCCCCCCGATTCGTCCTCCTTCGCTCTCCTGCCTCCTCTTCGCCCCCCTTTCCTTTTCTCGCTCTCCCCTATTTTCACAAGACGACAGCGCATTGAGGGCAATTAATTTGCACATATAATGTTAGAGGTTTGAATGCTCCCACGGAACGCAGCCACCGGCTATCCTTGTTAAAAAGAGATAACGTATCTGTGTTAATGCTACAAGAGACACGCTTCAAAACGCATAAAATCCCCAAATTCCCTACCATATACTTCAAGTCCTGGTTCCATCACACCAATGACACCTCAGCATCCAAGAGGGTATCTATCGCTTTTGTGCTCACATCACAATACCAAGACTCTGAAGGCAGGGCCCTTTTCTTGAAGGGTAAGGTTGGCTCTACTATGTACACGTTCGCTAACCTCTGTGCCCCAAACACCAGACGGATTCACTGGATTATGGGAAGGCTAGAGGAGCTGTAAGCATTTGCAGAAGGTCCCGTCATAATTGGAGGAGACTTCAATCTGGCACTAAACCCTAGATTAGACTCCTCTTCAAAACATACAGCACAGTCAAAAAAACATTCTCGCTCGACTGAACAACCGTCTGCAATTACTGGGTCTCTCGGATTGCTGCAGAACGTTGCACCAGACAGACCTAGATTACACATTCTTCTCCAAAACACACCGAATGGACTACCTCTTTATACATGATGGCACCTTACCGGCCCTAAAGAAAGCCAAAATAGGCCCGACCACTTTCTCGAACCACGCACCCGTATTAACACAACTAACAATTAAAGACTTGCCTAGGAGGGATTGGACCTGGCGTCTTAATGAAACATTACTAGATGATAAAAAAGAAATAGACCTCCTAATGAACCACCTAAAGTTCTTTTTTGACACAAACTCCACACGAGGCATGACAAAACCCATAATCTGGGAAAGACCTAAAACGTATAGGAGAAGCAGATACACAAACACAAACACTAACCCAAACCCATTACAATACATAAGGTAAAAGACACAATGCTCTTCTTCCCTCTAGGAAAAAGCCCGGGTCTTGATGGATCAACGCTCAGATACTATAAAAAGTTTCAAGACCTCCTTCTACCCGGTCACACTTTACTCTCAGGGGGTCACCTCACACGACCAGCGCTGGAGGCCCATATAACAATTCTACCTAAAGAAGGAAAAGCCTATGCTCCAGCTAGAGGCCCAGCTCGCTGTTCAATACCGACCTCAAAATCTGGGCCAAACTATTAGATAGGCGACTGAACGGAATTTTACCCAACATAGTCAAATCTGATCAAATGGAATTTGTCAAGGGTAGAGAGGGTAGGTTTAATGCCATACGCCTGTTAAACTCAATATATCTGGCAAGGTCCAAAAGAACATCCCCTTGTGCTTGTAGGCACCGACGCTGAGAAGGCGTTCCACAGGGTCGCCGGGGACTGTATGCACTATACACTGCGGCAATTCAGTCTTCCACTCCAATACATAGAAGCAATCTTCACATATTATACTCTACACCAGGCATGCTCAACCTGCGGCCCTTCAGCTGTTGTAAAACTACAATTCCCACAATGCCCCGCTGTAGGCTGATAGCTGTAGGCTGTTCAGGCATGCTGGGAGTTGTAGTTTTGCAACAGCTGGAGGGCCGCAGGTTGAGCATGCCTGCTCTACACCATCTGCACGAGTTAGTCAGCGGAGCCCTGTCTCAGTCTTTCAACATAACAAATGGCACGAGGCAAGGATGTCCTCTTTCCCCCTCCCTATTTATAATGACAATGGAAGCATTACTTCAAAAGCGCAGACAGGACGATGTCCTAGAAGGCTTTACCCAGAACTCGGACACACATCTCCTATCTGCCTTCGCAGATGATCTACTATTACTGATCTCCAACCCAAACACTGCAATGCCCCGACTATTAGAGCTTTTCCAACAATATGGCAATATATCAAATTTTAAAATAAACTACTCCAAATCTGACCTTCGGAATATCTCTCTCACTCAAACTCCATACTTGGGGGCGTGCAAATTCCAAACAAATTAGAAGACCTGTACTCGCTCAACTTTCATCCCCTAATACCTAAGATATCTAGACCACTCAAGGAATACAACTTTCCATACTTGTCCTGGATGGGCCGCAAAAACTTATTGCAGATATACATCCTTCCCCAAATTCCCAACTATTTACAGATGTTACCCATGTACTTACCTGAAACCTTCTTCACTACCACGCGGAAGCACCTCTCATCTTTTTTGTGGAGAGGAAGGAAACCTAGATTATCTATGATACAAGTTACTCACCCGCAAAAAGTCCAGAGGAGGGCTGGGCCTCCCTGACATCAAACAGTAGTACATAGCGCTCCACCTGCAAAGATGGCTTGAACTGGCAGCCACCACAGACCCATGCCAAAATTTCTGATTGTATGGGACCCCTGGTTGCGATACACCAAAATAGCTAACTGACCAAGTGTCTACCCGGATGTAATAACCTATTAGCTTGACAGGTGTAATTGATTGAAATTAGGCGTACAGTTGTGATGGAGACATCTCGCGCTACATAATGCAATCATTTTTAGGAGAGTCGTGAATATAGTAGGGGATATTAACATAACGCCATATAGTTCCACGACATTTCCACAAGAACAATTTCACGGATGATGTTGCAGATAGCTGGAAGTTATGAATAAAACGTCCGACTGGCTTGATCCCAAACTAAGGAGCATATAGTTGACCCCTATAAAACCCTAAAAGCTCACCCTGACTGCTAAACGATTGTATGCCCACGTACCTAAGACTGTGTGACACCTGAAAACCCTATACTAGTGAGGGGACACGACCACCGGCTCCCTGCACTCCATACGGAGGGAGTCAGGGTCACCTAGAATCAAGCCAGCAAGGAAACACAATACATAAAAGGACTTATCTGAACAAGCAGCAGCAGAAGCCTCCAGCAGTGAACACTTCAATCCAGGAAGTAGTATAAACCGCAAAGTGAGGCAGTATGGGATGGAATATAAAGGAAAGAGGATTAGTCTAAATAGGTGACACCTGGGAGAAGGAAATGAGATGAGAAAGTGAAACCAAAAGAAAGAACATCATGCAAGAGGTAGAGAAGGATGTCTGTCAGACCTTCTCACTGGCGGTGACAAACGGACCCATTTCTTCTCTACGTGTAGAAAGAACTCGGAAGAATAGTGAAATCCTGTATTTGTTTCAAACCCTCCCCATCCATATTCCGGCCAGTTTTTTCTCTGCCGCGCATCGTGTCCTCTTTAAATTTCTGTGGGCTGGGAAGTGTTCGAGATTGTCTAGATCCTTATTGCATGTGCCGAAGGACAGGGGGGGCCTAGGGATTCCGGACCTGAGGAAGTATTATGCTGCCTCTATGTTTCAACGCGTGGTTGATTGGTCCCGACATACCCAGTTCAAACAGTGGATTTCCATTGAGCAATTCACATCCCGGACTCCTTTGGCCCTTCGGCCATGGACAGACAGGAGGGTCCCTGGTGACCTCTCCTCTCATCCTCTCATAGGCCCTACCCTGGTTCAATTCAGTAAATACCAACAGATCTCTATAATCTCCCCCACGCCCTCCCCAATGTTTCCTGTCCTGGGACACCCGGACTTCCCGGCGGGTGGCTCGGGGGGCCCGTTTGCTCGGTGGAGATTGAGTGGTAAGTGTCGGGCACCATACTTTAGAACATCTGGTAGGTGGCTTACTTACTCAGAGCTATTAGGACTGACGGATCCCTGCCCTCTAGGTCCCTGGAGATCGAGACAGCTCCATCACTTCCTTTCATCAATCCCTTCCTCTCAGGGGTCTGACAGGGCACTCACTCCTTTTGAAAAGACGTGTATTGGCTCCGGCCTTTATCGGCACTCGCTTTCAGAATTGTACAAGGCATTGGTGACGCCGAGTTCGGACTATCTTCCCTCTTACTCAGCCAAGTGGGCCCAGGACTTACAGGTGGATATCTCCTCCGACCAGTGGCTTAGGATTTTCCGATTTGCCCATAAATCTTCCATTGCCAGTAGATATCAGGAGGCCAGTTACAAAGTGCTGTCGAGATGGTACTATGTCCTGACCCGTCTCCAGAGGATGTTCCCGTCGGCATCTCCTCTATGCTGGCGATGTGACTCCCAACAGGGCTCCCTCCTACATATCTTCTGGCAGTTTGACAAAATCAAACCTTTCTGGGACTCGGTTCATGAGACCCTGGCCTCCATTTTTCCCTTTTCAATTCCTAAAGAGTTTTTCTTGCTCTTTCTCTCGGATTTGCCGTTGATCCTGTTTCGGCGGTCCTGTCTACGTCACCTGGTCATAGCGGCTAGGTCTTGTGTCCCTGCGAGGTGGAAGTCTGCCTCTCCTCCCTCCATGGGAATGTGGATTCAGAGGGTTGAAGAGATTCGGAGAATGGAGGAACTCACGGCATCTTTGCACGGTGGTAACAGAGCTTTTGTTGCTATGTGGTCCCCTTGGTTCACCTTTCAGGACTCTTCGGAGTATCGGAGTCTGCTGGCTTGAGAGTCTCGTTTGGACGCTCCTGTACACTTCTCTCATCCCCCCTGCTACCTTACCCTTTATCCCTTAATGCCTCCCTGATGTCGCTGTCCTGTGTCGTCCCCCCCATTCATGTTGTTGTTCATTGAATTTTTCTTTATTTATATGCTGAGGCCATGTCTTCTTTGGCCCTTTGTTTCTCCTTTTTCTTTTATTCTATATGGTACATATCAGATGTGTCACGGTGCTTTAGTGTGACAATAGGCTGCATATCAAACACTGTCTTATGTGCTGTAATTGTTGGTGCATTGTTGGATTATGCTTAAGGATGACAGTCGGCGTAGGCCCGACTACTATTTTTTGTTGTATGTGATTCAACATGCCATGATTTTGTTTCCTTTGCGAAATAGAAATAAAGAATTTCAAAAAAAAAAAGAATAGTGAAATCCTGTTCCTTTTCCACTAATCGCCCAGACCTGCCTAGAACGATCATGTAGTATACAATATTACCATCTAATAGGCTATCCTTGTGGGAACCTGAAATGCTACGCTTTGTCATCGTACTATAATATGCATAAATGGATCTTGAATAAGGCACAAGGAAGACACTGACCAAGGCAATGGTCGACAATGTTTAATTTTTACTTTGTTCTATTTTACCTTCTTTTGTCGCGAATTCTCACAAATGTATAATTACTTCCTTTTTAATTTACATGTACAACATAACTGTTTGAAAACAATAAAAACAGATTTGATGAATTACGTCAACATTCTTAAATTGCAAGTCTCGTTAAGATTTCTGTTTTCTGGCGACAGTCAGTATGGTCATGAGTCACCCCACTGATGGTCCCCCATCTTTCCTAGATGTCTTAAAGGGGTACTCCCATCTCTATCATAAACGGCATATCTACAGCTATGGAACCCATACCAATCTTGAGAACAGGGGTCCTGTCGCACCCAGACGCAGCAACCTGAGGCGGAAACGCTAAGGAAACCGCATACCGAGCGCATCACAAGTTACATTAACAGCCTTGCAATTCAGGACCCCTGGAGAGCTGGGTGGCCATCCCTTAGGCTTGTGTAAGTACAAATCTATTATAACTAATATTTGATTTCTGATGCCAGAAAACCACTGATATTTGATCTGATCCGCTGCGGCAGTCGCTCGCTTCTGCGGGGCATTGGGATGACGCTTGCCGATGATTAATTGACTGTAGTCGGTGTCAGCACTGACCTAACTAAATATAAAATTCCACTTGTGATGTTTGCAGACAGTGATGGATGGCTGGGAATTCTGCATTGTGATGACTGGGCCTGTTTCACAGAGAAGGTGAAAGGTGGACACATCCGTATGTGAGGCTGGGGTTGACCTGCGCAGGAGTGACAAATCTCAGGGCCGCTCCAGCTAGAGGACTGCGGTGGTGCTGATCCGTCAGAACTGCTCCATCCTCCCCTGTCATCCGCCTGTCTACCAGGCAGCAAAACAAGATCCATCAGCGCCTGACACCGAGAATATGTGTATTACAGAGATTCACTTTATCGCCTTCACTCTGCCTCTGAGACAATTGGTGCGGACGAGAACTGCCGGGATTATTTTTAGTGTTTGTAATAGAAAAGTGGAAGCGTTGGGAGTCAGGACTGCTGATTGATTCCTCTCACATCAATGAATCCTCACAAGCCTACTAAAGCCAGTGAATCAAAAGGAAAGTGATGTATCTAATAGGGGGAAGGGTTCACATTTTAGAAAATGTTGCAGCAAGAGAATACATAGGAGAATGGGGATAGAATTAAGAATATATAGTCTACTATACAACTGCTGGACGTGAAGACTATAACTACTATAATACTGCCCCTATATACAAGACTATGACTGATATGATACTGCCTCCCATGTACAAGAATATAACTACTATAATACTGCCTCCTATGTACAAGAATATAACTACTACCGTATAATACTGCCTCCTTTGTACAATAATATTACTACTATAATGTTGCTCCTATGTACAAGAATATAACTACTATAATACTGCCTCCTATGTACAAGAATATAACTACTATAATACTGCCTCCTATGTACAAGAATATAACTACTATAATACTGCCTCCTATGTACAAGAATATAACTACTATAATACTGCCTCCTATGTACAAGAATATAACTACTATAATACTGCCTCCTATGTATAAGAATATAACTACTATAATACTGCCTCCTATGTACAAGAATATAACTACTATAATACTGCTCCTATGTACAAGAATATATCTACTATAATACTGCTCCCATGTACAAGAATATAACTACTATAATACTGCTCCTATGTACTAGAATATAACTACTATAATACTGCTCCTATGTACAAGAATATAACTACTATAATACTGCTCCTATGTACAAGAATATATCTACTATAATACTGCTCCCATGTACAAGAATATAACTACTATAATACTGCTCCTATGTACTAGAATATAACTACTATAATACTGCTCCTATGTACAAGAATATAACTACTATAATACTGCTCCTATGTACAAGAATATAACTACTATAATACTGAATCCTATGTGTAAGAATATAACTACTGTAATAATGCTCCTATATACAAGAATATAGCTACTATAATGCTATATATAAGTGCCTAATGGCTGTAATACTACCTCCTATATATAGCGACTGTAATACTGCCCCCTATATATAAAACGGCTATAATACAGCTTCTACTCTTTTCTTTCATGTGATTTTTACATTTCTGACATTTCCCCCTTTGATGACAGATTGTCGCTGTTACTAATGAGGATACTTGGGATCTGAAATCGCTTTCTTCTCTAATAACTCTGCTGCTTTCCTTTTTCTATAAGGAGATGTATAATCCTCCCATATGTTGCGTTCATGTTTATGGTAATTTGCGCACTTTGTGTCTCGGGAGAGGAGGAAAGGAAATAAGGTGCTCCGTGAAATCCTCGTTCTTGCTCCTAATATATTTCATTGGTGCCAGATGGCTCTTTGATTATGTTTTAAATAAGTGGAAATATGGTTGATGGATTAATCAAATTGACTCGGGGAAATATCTTGTTGGCGGTTGTACAATACGCAAGCAATTACCCCATACGGAAAAATGAAGCTTCCTAACCCATCTAGTGCTAAGGTGTATGCTGCATACCGCCATACCGGGTTGTGCAGCCCTATCAATGGCATGTGAGGGCTTTGTGAGTGGCATGTGTGAGTTTCTGTAATTCAAGCACCATTGTTTTGTCAGCCCCCCAGGAGTACAGGTTTTTGGAATGGCTTCCTTTCTACCCCAACATGACTTTGGTCAGTGACGTCACCTGTCCCCATATGTGATGTCCTCTTGTTTACATCCAGAAGAGGATTAACCTTACTGACCCAATGCAATTTATATGGTTGATACTAACTAGTCTAAGCGAAATACATCAGGAGCACAAATCTGTCTCCTCTCCTGCAGCATAGTAGGATTGTTTTTTTTTTGTTTTTTTTTTGGTGGTGGGTTGGTAAACTGAGTTGCAAGCTACCAAACACAGTGAAGGGGGGCACTGGCAGGGGTACTGGTCATCAGTATGTAAATCCCAGAGAACTCGTTTAACCTGCTCTTTCTCAGGCTGTATAGCAGCTAGAGATATGAGCCAGGACTTATTTTGAAGATGAATATATATCCGCTTTAAAATAAGACCACGATCACAGTGCTAAGCACTAAACAGCCAGAAACATTACTTTTAGAAATCATGTCAGGAGTCAGATCTGCAAGTAATACCTGAATTTCTCATCCCTGGTCTGGTTGGTAAAGGTTCTGTTTTTGCCTGCGAGAGAGCAGGTTAGCGCAGCCCTCCTCCTTCTGCCAGCGGTGGTCTTAGAGGGGGCAGTGGGGGATGTGCTGGAAGACTACAGGGATGGCAAACAGATGTAGATCCTCCTCTGCCTGTGTAACTACTGTACATGACCCTAGAGCAGGGGTAGGCAACCTCCGGCTCCCAGCTGTTGTGAAACTACAACTCCCAGTATGCATACTTGCTCTGCTCTTCTAAGAACTCTCATAGAAATGAATGGAGCATGCTGGGAATTGTAGTTTCACAACAGCTGGGAGCTGGAGGTTGCTGACCCCTGCCCTAGAGGGACGGAATCGATCTTTCGTTCATGCTATCTCTACCTCCCCCATCAATCATAGGGCATGCATGTTCTCTGATAGTTAGACATGGGGGCAGGGGGTGTCTTTTTCTAGAAAAAGTGAAAAGATGATAGGATGCCCATCTAATCATCCCTCTGATATAAAAGTAGAAAAACAGATATTTGGTATCACTGTATCCATACTGACCCAGAGAATAAGGCGTTACATAGGCCACGTGGTGAGAAGGGGCCCCTTCACAAGCTTGTCATGGGGCCCAGCCTTTGCGGTTAAGGCCTCTTTCACACTTGCGTTGTCCGGATCCGGCGTGTACTCCACTTGCCGGATTTACACGCCGGATCCGGAATAACGCAAGTGTACTGAAAGCATTTGAAGACGGATCCGTCTTCAAAATGCTTTCAGTGTTACTATGGCAGCCAGGACGCTATTAAAGTCCTGGTTGCCATAGTAGGAGCGGGGAGCGGGGGAGCGGTATACTTACAGTCCGTGCGGCTCCCGGGGCGCTCCAGAATGACGTCAGAGCGCCCCATGCGCATGGATCATGTGATCCATGCGATCACGTGATCCATGCGCTTGGGGCGCCCTGACGTCACTCTGGAGCGCCCCGGGAGCCGCACGTACGGTAAGTATGCTGCTCCCCGCTCCCCACTACACTTTACCATGGCTGCCAGGACTTTAGCGTCCTGGCAGCCATGGTAACCATTGAGAAAAAGCTAAACGTCGCATCCGGCAATGCGCCGAAACGACGTTTAGCTTAAGGCCGGATCCGGATGAATGCCTTTCAATGGGCATTCATTCCGGATCCGGCCTTGCGGCAAGTGTTCCGGATTTTTGGCCGGAGCAAAAAGCGCAGCATGCTGCGCTATTTGCTGCGGCCAAAAAACGTTCCGTACCGGAACGGAAGACATCCTGATGCATCCTGAAGGACGGACTGTCCATTCAGAATGCATTAGGATAATCCTGATCAGTATTCTTCCGGCATAGAGCCCCGACGACGGAACTCTATGCCGGAAGACTATAACGCAGGTGTGAAAGGGCCCTAAGCCCCTGCCCTGTGTGAGCAGCACAAATCCCTCCCTTCAGCAATGTATCAATGTAGATACAATGTATCAGTCTGGAGTCCAGGCCAATGTGACAAACCCTCAGCTCTGGGAAGTATTTCCTCATTTGTATACAGAATAACAGGGAGCTAAAGGTGAAAAAAATTAAATTAAATAAATCAATTTTTTCCTTTTCTGTAGAAAAGTAAAAAGGACAAAAATTCCTCTAATTTCCATGCATGCTGGCGCTCGGATTTCATTAGGTTCCCGTTATTAATGAGCCGGTGTTAAAGATCAAACCTCCAGCTGCAGCCATTGTGATCAGTCACCAGCGAGGGGCAGACATGGCTGTGATGTGGAGAGGTGGGCGACGTTCTGCCCACAGCACATAGGACCCCTGACATCTGCCACCGTATCCCATCACTTTGCCTCATTAATTAAGCAGCGTGAGCAATGTTAGCAAAACTCGTTATCATGTACATGAAGGATTACATTCCTGCAGAGTGTGGGGAGCCTGCGCTGCGATATGGAGGGGGGGGGGGCATATACGGTATATATCTGGGGGTGGGTGACATGAGACGCCCATTCTCTACATTAACTGGTGTTAATGGTGTTAACTGAAAAACTACAACTCCCATCGTGACCTGACAGCCAGAGGCACAGAATGTAGACCACTGAACTACAGCACCATACGGAAAAGTTAATAGCTGCAGCTCATCGATTTTCTGTATATACGCAACAGCCAATATCAGTAAAGCAGAGGTGCATTGTAAAGCATGGAGGACAGACACCAATAGATCATGTAGCTAAGGAGTCACTGATCATTAATGGAGACAAGGTGCAGTGTAAAGGATAGTGAGAGGCAGACAACCAGCCTGGTGATTGATTTCAGATGACCTCAGACTCCAATAGCCAAGCAGCTTAGCCGATTGGTCATGGCTGCCCTAGAAGCAGGAAAACACTGAAGAAAGTCTGCTTTTATGTGATCCACCAAACTCTGCTAGTTGTCAGTGAATTGAAATATATACAGTGCAGACCAAAAGTTTGGACACACCTTCTCATTCAAAGAGTTTTCTTTATTTTCCTGACTATGAAAATTGTAGATTCACACTGAAGGCATCAAAATTATAAATTAACACATGTGGAATTACATACATAACAAAAAAGTGTGAAACAACTGAAAATGTCATATTCTAGGTTCTTCAAAGTAGCCACCTTTTGCTTTGATTGCTGCTTTGCACACTCTTGGCATTCTCTTGATGAGCTTCAAGAGGTAGTCACCTGAAATGGTTTTCACTTCACAGGTGTGCCCTGTCAGGTTTAATAAGTGGGATTTTTTGCCTTATAAATGGGGTTGGGACCATCAGTTGCATTGTGGAGAAGTCCGGTGGAGACACAGCTGATAGTCCTACTGAATAGACTGTTAGAATTTGTATTATGGCAAGAAAAAAAGCAGCTAAGTAAAGAAAAACGAGTGGCCATCATTACTTTAAGAAATGAAGGTCAGTCAGTCCGAAAAATTGGGAAAACTTTGAAAGTGTCCCCAAGTGCAGTCACAAAAACCATCAAGCGCTACAAAGAAACTGTCCCACATGCGGACCGCCCCAGGAAAGGAAGACCAAGAGTCCCCTCTGCTGCGGAGGATAAGCTCATCTGAGTCACCAGCCTCAGAAATCGCAGGTTAACAGCAGCTCAGATTAGAGACCAGGTCAATGCCACACAGAGTTCTAGCAGCAGACACATCTCTAGAACAACTGAGGAGACTGTGTGAATCAGGCCTTCATGGTAGAATATCTGCTAGGAAACCACTGCTAAGGACAGGCAACAAGCAGAAGAGACTTGTTTGGGCTAAAGAACACAAGGAATGGACATTAGACCAGTGGAAATCTGTGCTTTGGTCTGATGAGTCCAAATTTGAGATCTTTGGTTCCAACCACCGTGTCTTTGTGCGACGCAGAAAAGGTGAACGGATGGACTCTACATGCCTGGTTCCCACCGTGAAGCATGGAGGAGGAGGTGTGATGGTGTGGGGGTGCTTTGCTGGTGACACTGTTGGGGATTTATTTAAAATTGAAGGCATACTGAACCAGCATGGCTACCACAGCATCTTGCAGCGGCATGCTATTCCATCCGGTTTGCGTTTAGTTGGACCATCATTTATTTTTCAACAGGACAATGACCCCAAACACCTCCAGGCTGTGTAAGGGCTATTTGACCATGAAGGAGAGTGATGGGGTGCTGCGCCAGATGACCTGGCCTCCACAGTCACCGGACCTGAACCCAATCGAGATGGTTTGGGGTGAGCTGGACCGCAGAGTGAAGGCAAAAGGGCCAACAAGTGCTAAGCATCTCTGGGAACTCCTTCAAGACTGTTGGAAGACCATTTCAGGTGACTACCTCTTGAAGCTCATCAAGAGAATGCCAAGAGTGTGCAAAGCAGTAATCAAAGCAAAAGGTGGCTACTTTGAAGAACCTAGAATATGACATATTTTCAGTTGTTTCACACTTTTTTGTTATGTATATAATTCCACATGTGTTAATTCATAGTTTTGATGCCTTCAGTGTGAATCTACAATTTTCATAGTCATGAAAATAAAGAAAACTCTTTGAATGAGAAGGTGTGTCCAAACTTTTGGTCTGTACTGTATATATTTATATATATAAATAATAAAAAAAACTATAAAAGAATAGGCCCTTAATATTTCCAATCCCTGTCGTTGAATAGAAGGGGGCTAAGCTGCTGTGATAGAGTGCTGCAGATTGTGGCGGCACACACAACATCAAAATTACTTTAGTGTTGCTGTTCACTGCCAGCAAGCAAGAATGGAATGGCATATGGAGTCCCTAATAACGACAATACAGGGGTTTTCCAGAATTTAGGTTATTAGTATTTGATAGGTGACAGTCCAAATCCCCAGACCCCCTTGCCCATCAAGCGAAGGAGGGCGCAGTAGCACTCCCATGTGGGTGTGCCTGGTACTGCAGCTCAACCATCAGCATTCTGTTGGGGAGGCCAGGGGTTGGACATTAGGATAGGCCAGCAAGAGAAAACCCCTTTAAGGTTTCTATTCACCCACATAAAGCAGGAATAATTATACAGTCAGTGAATAGAAACGTAAAGAGGTTTTCCAGGACATTAATTTTGAAGGGTTTTCCTAAGGACAGACCATCAGGATCTGACCCAAGACTCCCTCACCAGTGAAGGGGCTGCAGCGCTCACTTGAGGCTTGTGCCTCCTACTGCAGCCAAGTCCTTTTTTATTCTGCTTAATGTTTCTATTCACTGACAACAAGCGCTACTATTACCTGCGACCTGGGAAAACCATTTCACTTGCTAAAGTCCGATGCGACCACTGACCTTGAGATGATCCTTCAGCGAGTGGGAATCAAGGAGAAGAAGAAGGGCTCTTGAAAAATGAAAGGCAAAACTGGGGCGCGACGTTATAAATTTGCTTTTAATTACCGTGTTGTAGCGAGGCGGCCGGGATCAGAGTCTTTTGCAAACTAATTACTTTACAATCTAGAACGCTTTCATATACGAGCGCGCTTTAAAATCCTCCGCCTCACGTATCGCACGTGGAGGGGCTCCGGGACCCGAAAGTTTCCTTTTAGCATGATGATTTTTTATTAATTTTTTGTCTTGTAAATCTGTATTTGTGCTGAGGAACAAAAGGAAATTAATTAGCAATCTCTGCCTGTTAATTAAAACATTGCAGATAATGACGGCGCCTCGGCGCAGCCCCCACCGCGCGCCGCTTCCACAGGGAACATTTTTCAATTTCCTCTCATTGTGGCTCCTGCGCCTGGTGACGCTGGTGGTCCGATTGTGTCTATTCAGTCTCCAGTCGGGGCGATGAGGAGATGATTGCCTCGTTGGCTGCTTTGTCTCAGTGGGGGAGATATCTGTAAGGACTGCCATGATATTTATGAGACCCCCCCCCCCCCCCTTAACTGTTTCCATATCCTACAGGCTACAGTAGAAGGATTCCCTGAGCTGGGATCCCCATCAGTAATAGCTCCGATGGCCCGGAGTGAAGTACCTGAACCCCCTGGGAAAATTCCTCCAGCTGTACCAGTTGGTGGACGCCACGAAAAATGAGTAAAGGTGAACTTCCCCTTTAAGGACTTAAACCGTCCTGTATAGCTAGTCTGCAACCTGTGGCTCTTCAGCTTGGGTTACACTACAACTCCCAGCATGGCCTGACAGGTTGTGGGCCCAGGTTAAAGGAGTGGTACAGAATTTTGCAAAACAGCGCCACATCTGTCCTCAGGTTGTGTCTGGCATTGCGGATTTAAAGGGGTTTTCCAAAACACAATGGGGGAGCTGCAATACCAAACACCATGCACGGACCGCTGTGGTGCTGTTTCTGGATGAAAGCAGCCATGTTGTTGTAACCCTGGACGACACCAGAGATTGTTTAGAAATTGACCCCCCCCCCCGTTATCCTGATCATGGGGTTTCCATTTTCCGCCATGGATCCTGATAAATATCACAGGTTAAATCTAAATTAAATGCTCTGCATCTTAAAAAAATTTGTAACAATTCTATGATGTCTTATACTTCAGTCACATCCAGAGCTGCATTCAGAATTCTGCTGCACTGCGCATCTCCCCTCTGCCCCCTGCTGGAACATGCGCGGCTGTGGTGCATTGCGGGAGAATGCATTTTTACAAGCGCTATCCATGTCTGTAGGCTTCTTCCTGGTCTCTGACTACAGGGGTTTGGGACCCAATGCAAAATCTGTAACGGGCCCCCCAACTATCAAGTGCAATTTACACTGTTGGTCACATGTGGCCCTATGACGCCCATCAGTTACCGGGGCCCGGGGATTACCACAGGCACAGCCCCTGTAATGACGTGACTGCTCCTGGACAGTCTTGTCTCGTGTCCTGGACAGCCACCCTTGGGGTGTCCTGCTGTCTAGAGATTCCAAGGAATACAAATGTCCGTCTCGTCTTCAGCACACGAGGACTGTCCCCAGAAGCAGGAGCTGTCAGTGTGAATGTAATAGGAAAGCGATGAGACCTTGGGTGGTGGCAGCTGCAGGAGGTGCTGGATTCTAGAAGGCCCCGAAGGTGGAAGAGGTTTAGGAGCTCCGCAGAGGTGTCTTATAGGATCCGTAGACAGCAAGGGCCCCTTTCTAAACCTGAAGGACCACTACGCTGCGTACCCCTGGGATCAGAGGCTGCAGGCCACAAGAAGCTCCGTTCTTCTATCCCGGGGAACAATTCTGCACAGGCGCAGTGGGCGGCTGCTCGTCTTTGCGAGCTGTTTGTTAGAGGAGGCAATTTGTAAGATGTAATGTCTGTTAATGGCGCCATACATCATCCCCGTGTCATGCCGCATTAACATTTCACTGGAAATTAAGAGGTTTAAGAAGCAAATGATCATTAAAAAATTAGCGCTTCATTTTCTGTTCTACAAGTGGAAGCAGCGAGTGTCCTCGTGTATCTCATAATGTCGCCAAGAAAACGGTCTACGTCGCACTGCGAAGCGCCTGATGGAGGGGACGAGGAAGATCAAGGCGGAAACCTTCAGATATATGATATAATGTAACAATAGCCAGGAAACGTGCCACTGAGACAATGTATCTAAGCCCACTGGGTGTGATACTGTCTGCTGAGTGCTGTATCCAATCCCATCATGTGTGATACGGTCTGCTGAGTGCTGTATCCAATCCTATCATACGATACTGTCTGCTGAGTGGCTGTATCTAATCCCATCATGTGTGATGCTGTCTGCTGAGTGCTGTATCTAATCCCATCATGTGTGATGCTGTCTGCTCAGCTGCTGTATCTAATCCCATCATGTGTGATACGGTCTGCTGAGTGCTGTATCCAATCCCATCATGTGTGATGCTGTCTGCTCAGCTGCTGTATCGAATCCTATCATGTATGTTTCTGTGTGGCAGCTAGTGTATCTAATCCCATACCTCCCAAAAGGGACAAAGTTTTGGCACATACAGTGGCAAGTTGTTGTTTTTTTTTACGTTAAGCCTCGCCTCTACCCCTGCCAATATCTCTCTATATACCCGTAATCCTGCTTATTTTCGTTTGAGCCCCACACACTGACACACTTTAATAGTCTCTCCACACAGTGCCCCCTGAATCCCCTAGAGCTCCCCTTACAGTAAGAATACCCCTTTTGCAACCCAATACAGTAGTTAAGACCCCTTAGTGTTCCCATCACAATAATGCTGCCCCATTAGTACCCTTGTCACAACAGTGCTGCTCCCTTAGTGCCCCTGTCACAATAGTGCTGCCCCCATCACAACCGTCAACCCCCCTTAGTTTCCCCATCATAATGGTGAAGCCCCCTTAATGCCCCCATCACAAGGATGAACCCCTCTTACTGTCCCCATCTCAATAGTGCTGCCCCCTAAGTGCCCCCGTCACGATACTGCTGACCCCCTGGTCTCCCCATAATAATAGTGAAGCCCCTGTAGGTTTAATAAAACACTGAAGTAGTACTCCCCCAGCCCCGTTCCCCCCCCCCCCCCATGACCGGAGCACATCATTCCCGGCCTGTACGCTCTCCTGCGCAGCTCAGCAGGCACGATGACATCACTGCACCTCTCCTGCCTGCTTGGCAGCACCCAAGCTGGGAAATGGTGGAGCAGGGAGCTGACAGTCACGCCACCATTATCTTTGGCTGTATCTGCGCCCTGAGGGTACATCTACAGGTAAAATAAGGACATGCTGTACCCGTCCCGGGACCGCAGGACAGCTGCCGAAATCCGGGCTGGTAGGGAGGCAAGCTCATCCTCTCTACTGAGCCAAGCAGAGATTTATGAAGTGACTTACTCCAGTTTTCTGGCAGAAAAAAAGTTGCCATTCTTAACTCACGCCTGGTTGGTGCAAAAATGTAATTTTTTTGTTTTTGTTTTGTTTTTAGGCTGCTCGCATCACTTTTACAGTGGGTGGAGCTTGGGGGGGGGGGCAGACAGATATCCTGTAATTCACGACAGGTCCACGTGATAATCCAGCAGACTCTCAACCAAGACTGGTGTAGGCTGTGGCAGAAAGTATCTCACACGATGAGCTTAGATACATCCGCTCAGCAGCGCACTGTGGCTGAAGATCTCTCTGCTCTGGACGTTTTCTTCTTAGGGCTCATGCATTCAGCGGGTTCGCAATACATGGGCACCTGGCGTGTACATTCCGCATCGCGGACCCATTGACTTGATAGAGATGCGGAACGTAGGCACGGATCGGGACTCCACGAAAGCACTATGGAGTACTTCCGTGGTGTTTCTGGCCGTGCCTTCGCACCGCAAAAAAGTAGCGCATGCACTACTTTTTTGCAATGCAGACCGTCGGATGCGGATTGCGGACCCCATTCAAGTGAATGGGTCCGCGATCCGCATCCGGCTGCCCCACGTTCTGTGCCCATGCATTGCGGACCGCAATTTGCGGTCCGCAGCACGGGTATGGAGCCCTTACGTTCATGGGCATGAACCCTTAGGGCTCATTCACACGACCGTTGCAGTATTGTGGCTCGCATACGGCGGGTCCACAACACACGGGGCACCGGCTATGTGCATTCCGCATCACTGATGCGGACCCGTTCACTTGAATGGGTCCGCAAACCTGGAGATGCGGTGCGGAACGGAACCCTACGGAAGCACTACGGAGTGCTTCCGTTGGTTCCGTGCCTCCGCACCGCAAAAAGATAGAACTTGCTCTATCTTTTTGCGGAACAGACGGATCGTGGACCCCATTCAAGTGAATGGGGTCGCGATCTGCATGCAGCAGCCTCATGGCCGGTGCCGTGATTTGCGGTCCACAGCACAGGCACGGAGGGGCAACGGTCATGTGAACAAGCCCTTTTTTATTCTCAGTTTCTCTTCGCTTTGGTCTTGTCCTTTTACCGTTTTTCAGCTATAAATACACCCTGTGGAGCCTTCATCAGATATTGTAAGTGTGGGGGAGGGGTGGCTCTTTTCTTTGCATGGAGTCTGCCGGGGCTTGGCTTTGAGATGTGGATTGCATTTAGAAGAGAATTTGTGAAATCAATTTTGGCTCAGTAAATTGCTTTGAGATCTATTTCAAGGACATGGGAGATATGCCGGGTTTCATGCAGTCCGGCGAGGTCTCTGCAAGCCTCAAATTAAATGCGCAGCAGCAATGAAGCCGAGTGCTAGAAAGTAAAAAATGGCACCTAAAATGGTCCCCGGGATCAATAAACCCGGACGCCAACTGCTAATTAAAGTCTGACGGCCACGTTTCCCTAACTTAGGAACTTAACAGCTGAGCCGGCAATTCTGTCCGACAGTCCAGGAATCTGTAATCACCTGCCTATTCCTGCCAAAATGTGCACAGTCTGATCCGACAGCTCCGGAGTGACCCCATGCAGGATGCTGCCCTGATCGGAATTGTAGTTATTATATAGAGACTGTCCGTATATGCGACAGGGTGGAGAGATGGGGAGGAACAGCTGTCATCTGATGATAGCTCCATGTGATGGGAGGAACAGCGGTCATCTTATAGTAGCTCCATGTGATGGGAGGAACAGCGGTCATCTTATAGTAGCTCCATGTGATGGGGAGGAACAGCTGTCATCTGATAGTAGCTCCATGTGATGGGAGGAACAGCTGTCATCTTATAGTAGCTTCATGTGATGGGAGGAACAGCTGTCATCTTATAGTAGCTTCATGTGATGGGAGGAACAGCTGTCATCTTATAGTAGCTCCATGTGATGAGGAGGAAGAGCTTTCATCTAATAGTAGCTCCATGTGATGGGGAGGAACAGCTGTCATCTGATAGTAGCTCCATGTGATGGGGAGGAACAGCTGTCATCTTATAGTAGCTCCATGTGATGGGGAGGAACAGCTGTCATCTTATAGTAGCTCAATGTGATGGGGAGGAACAGCAGTCATCTAATAGTAGCTCCATGTAATGGGAGGAACAGCTGTCATCTTATAGTACCTCCATGTGATGGGGAGGAACAGCTGTCATCTTATAGTAGCTCCATGTAATGGGAGGAACAGCTGTCATCTTATAGTACCTCCATGTGATGGGGAGGAAGAGCTTTCATCTTAAGGTAGCTCCATGTGATGGGGAGGAAGAGCTGTCATCTGATAGTAGCTCCATGTGATGGGGAGGAACAGCAGTCATCTGATAGTAGCTCCATGTGATGGGGAGGAACAGCTGTCATCTTATAGTAGCTCCATGTGATGGGGAGGAACAGCTGTCATCTTATAGTAGCTCAATGTGATGGGGAGGAACAGCTGTCATCTTATAGTACCTCCATGTGATGGGGAGGAAGAGCTTTCATCTTAAGGTAGCTCCATGTGATGGGGAGGAAGAGCTGTCATCTGATAGTAGCTCCATGTGATGGGGAGGAACAGCAGTCATCTGATAGTAGCTCCATGTGATGGGGAGGAACAGCTGTCATCTTGTAGTAGCTCCATGTAATGGGAGGAACAGCTGTCATCTTATAGTAGCTCCATGTAATGGGAGGAACATCTGTCATCTTATAGTAGCTCCATGTAATGGGAGGAACATCTGTCATCTTATAGTAGCTCCATGTGATGGGGAGGAACAGCTGTCATCTTATCTTATAGTAGCTCCATGTGATGGGGAGCAAGAGCTTTCATCTGATAGTAGCTCCATGTGATGGGGAGGAACAGCTGTCATCTTATAGTAGCTCCATGTGATGGGAGGAACAGCTGTCCTGACAGTACCTCCATGTGATGGGAGGAACAGCTGTCATCTGATAGTAGCTCCATGTAATTGGGAGGAACAGCTGTCATCTTATAGTAGCTCCATGTGATGGGAGGAACAGCTGTCATCTTATAGTAGCTCCATGTGATGGGGAGGAAGAGCTGAATCTTATAGTAGCTCCATGTGATGGGGAGGAACTTCTGTCATCTGGCACTCGCTCTATTCCTTGTGATGGGAGGAACAGCTGTCATCAGACAAGTAGCTCCATTCTTTGTGATGAGAAGGAGCAGCTGTCATCATCCCTTGTGATAGAGACAAACAGTTGTCATCAGACAGTAGCTCCATCTCTTTTGATGGATTGGAGGAGCAGCTATCCTCTCATAACAGCTTCATTCCTTCTGACTAAGAGGAGCAGCTGTCATGTGAATGTAGCTCCATTACTTGTGATGATGAGGAACAGCTGTCATCAGACAAGTAGCTCTATGATGTTGGGGGGGGGGGGGGACAGCTGTCATCTGATACATCACACTGCTTCGTGCCAGTCCGACCCTATGTCTGTGTCTGGTGCCAATCCAGCAAGTATTAGACTCTCCTTTTCCAGGATGGTGGTTTGGGTGGGTGTCATGTATGGACCTAATCATTTTCCAATAGGTCGTAACCCTAAGTGCCCATTCTACAAGCTGCCCCCCCCCCTGCACTGCTCCATGGTGCAGGGCTAGAAGTTATCCTATCCTGCCGCCTTATCTGCCCATCCTATCTGAGGCTGCTGCATAGGCCCCAAAAGTCTAATTAATTTGGCAGCGATAACCCAGGCCGGGCGCCTCAACGTCTCCGCTTCTTCATTTACTGGCACGGTTGCTCCTAACGAGGTGGCTCCATCATTTCTCATTCACATTTATTAGCAAATGAAGCTTCTAAAAGATCATTAAGGGGAGACAAGTCCATGTATCAAAACTGTACATAAACTGCCCCTTTAATTCTAATCTGCGCCTCGTCCCGTAAAGAACTTAGGTAAGGGGTTAATCTGAGCCGAGGCCGCAGCCCCCCTCCCCCGATAATATTTAATCATGGAGGCCGCATTAATTACTGGAGCGCTCCCCAGTGAGTCACTTATTGATTCCTTCCCCTGATGGGATTAATATTCTGTGTAATTAAGATGATTTACAGAGAGAGCCGCTCGTCTCTAATCACATTGAGGTATTCAGAAATTAGTGGGTGCTATCGACCAGACACGTCAAGTCTACCGGTGGAGTACCCGCAAACTGATCTGCAAGAGGAAGATTCCACCTCAGCAACAATGTGCAGATAGAATCTGCACGGAATTTATTTTACTCCAGTCGCATTCAAAGCTGCAGTCATAATGCTGACGGCAATTACCACAAAGAAGTGCATTGTGGGAGCCTAATGACTGTCTGAACAGTGCCATACAAATCGTGACATATGGGGCACCATGTCCTGTTATCTCAAATGTCAGTATGTCATTATCCTGTCCCCCGCGTGTCCTTGTCCTGTCCCCCCAAGTGTCAGCGTGTCCTTGTCCTGTCCCCCCAAGTGTCAGCGTGTCCTTGTCTTGTCCCCCCAAGTGTCAGCGTGTCCTTGTCCTGTCCCCCCAAGTGTCAGCGTGTCCTTGTCCTGTCCCCCCAAGTGTCAGCGTGTCCTTGTCCTGTCCCCCCAAGTGTCAGCGTGCCCTTGTCCTGTCCCCCCAAGTGTCAGCGTGCCCTTGTCCTGTCCCCCCAAGTGTCAGCGTGCCCTTGTCCTGTCCCCCCAAGTGTCAGCGTGCCCTTGTCCTGTCCCCCCAAGTGTCAGCGTGCCCTTGTCCTGTCCCCCCAAGTGTCAGCGTGCCCTTGTCCTGTCCCCCCCAAGTGTCAGCGTGCCCTTGTCCTGTCCCCCCCAAGTGTCAGCGTGCCCTTGTCCTGTCCCCCCCAAGTGTCAGCGTGTCCTTGTCCTGTCCCCCCCAAGTGTCAGCGTGTCCTTGTCCTGTCCCCCCCAAGTGTCAGCGTGTCCTTGTCCTGTCCCCCCCCAAGTGTCAGCGTGTCCTTGTCCTGTCCCCCCCCAAGTGTCAGCTTGTCCTTGTCCTGTCCCCCCCCAAGTGTCAGCGTGTCCGTGTCCTGTCCCCCCCAAGTGTCAGCGTGTCCTTGTCCTGTCCCCCCAAGTGTCAGCGTGTCCTTGTCCTGTAACCAGTGTAGGGATGGGACTTCCAGTTTTGGGTTGATTCCATCTCGTGTCAGGTTTGTAGGGCTTCTGCAGGGGTCTTTTAGGTACACCCCCATACCGTCTTACCATAATACTGCAGTTTATCTCCAGTTTTGCCTGTACGACCTGAGGAGAGCGGAGTGCTCCCTCTTGCATCGTGCTGTAAATATTCTCCGCCTGCGGCTGGCGACTTCTTCGGATCCACTGCTTAGCGCCGTATAATGATTGTGACAAAGTGATGACCACGGGAGCGGAGGAGGGAAGATTTCTCGCCTTGTTGCAGCAATATGGAGACCTGCGGATATTCATCATGGCATATTTCCGAAGAATCTCTATTAGAAATGGTATTTTCTCTCCATTGAATAACTTCTACATTTCTGCGTATTTGAGCAGATGGCGCGGAGGGGGATGGGGTGGGGGTAATACCGTGTACTGAGATGGGTTAATATACGGGCAATGGTCCAGGGAACGCTGTGCGTGTGAATTGTTCTAGCGGTTTCATTAACCATACATTACCCAGAGTCGCACCACATTAACTGGGATCCACTGGGAAAAAAAAGTGAACGCTTAGGAAACCGCAAGAGACCACGATGACGAAAATTGGAAATTCGACTGAGACGCCTGCTCCATGCTTTGCAGTGCAAGACTATGTGCAGTGGTTTTCCATCGCTTTACATAGGAATGAACAAGTTGGCTTAGAAGAGGACATCTAGACTCGCTGCCCAAATTTCCACCAACCTTCCTGACCGTGTCATTAATCCTCCCACTGCTCCCAGGGACTGATGCATGGACCGCAGCGATGGCTCCTCTTCAGCATGTCTGCACTATCCTCATGTCTGCACTATCCTCATGTCTGCACTATCCTCATGTCTGCACTATCCTCATGTCTGCACTATCCTCATGTCTGCACTATCCTCTTTCCCATTTCCTCTTTTGAAGGAAACTCAGTTCTCACCTTTTATCTGCAGCTGTCTCTGTGGCCAACTTCAGGTTATCGCTGTTTCCAGTCTTCTGCTAGAAACATCAGTTAGGCCTCCTTCTTCAGTGCACCATCAGCCAGATGATATGGGTAGCTTCCAAAAATTCTTCAATTTTTCTGCGGATCACCTGTAGACTAATCACCAGTCACCTGCTGCAGCAGACCTTGGTTTACTGCTCACCCCCAGCAGGGAGTTGATTTCATGCTACATGGCTCTTGGCCAACCTGAGGAACATGGCATTGGGCCAACCTGTACAGGGCCTTAACTCCTTTTCCTTGCATTACACAAAGAGGCCAGCATCTTCCCCTGCTCTGCTTTCTCTGTAGTGCAGAGGACTCTTCCTGTTTTTTGTGTGATGGCACCATCTTGTAGTTGGATCTTGCACTGAAGTCCATAAACATTACTAAAATATGGGACCGGTCCCTCCTTCAGTAGTGTTATGGTGCTCAAGTGGCAGCGCTGCTCACATTTCTGATGGGGGGCAACTCACTTGTGGTAGGTGTGCTCCCTCACCACCTTACAGAGTCGTGGACATAATTAGCACGCTTATTACTTGGTGACGAAATGGTAAAGATCAGCCCCATTGAATTACATTGTAATCACAGCAGCAAGTCTGCAGCAAGAACCTGAGGATCAGCTTCAGATTTCAGTCAATGGAACACACATTGGAGTTGCAGCTGATATGTGAACATAGCTCTTAGATATGGACTATATAACTTCTAGAACTCCTACTAGTGGGAGAGCGCTGTCAGATGTTAGACACTCACTCCATGCATAATGCAGCTGTGGTCTTTATCTTTGGCTGGTAGTGGACTCTAGTGCTGGACTCTAGAAGATGTTATAGCTACTATACCACTAGCAATGGCCGCTGAGTCTAGGGAGAAAGAAGTGAAGTAACCATAAGGCCTAAAACGAAAGGAAAAGAACCACGAAAACTGGGGAATCTTGAAAAGCAAGAACTTAAGAAGAGTAGCCATGAAGATATAGACCTGGAAAGTCGCAAAGACTCAGAGCTTCAAGGCAGGATCCTAGAACATGGAGAACCCTTAAAGACCGCGGACAGAGGAAGAAATGATTTGTACATATGTTAATGGTTACCTGAAGTAGGAAACATTGCTCTAGGTTTCAATCTGCAATCCTCATTCCTTCATTCAATTCAGACCCCGTGATACTCAGTTTACAACCTGCTCCTAGTTCCAGACTTTTCCCATGTGGACGTGTTCCTCCCAATACTATATGCTGGATCTATGTGTCCAGGATTCTGATATCTGTCCTCTCCAGGCTGCCTTGTGTGTACTTTCTATGTACAGTCTGTGTGAGCTGTCCTCCTTGGATGCTTTCCTTCTCCACACTCTGATCTGCCCTGTACAACTTCCTCCCCCTCCCTGCTGCTACGTCTAACATTGAGAGAAGGGAGATGTGCAGAGAGATTTATGTCCGATTCAGCAGCACTGCCAAGTAACTGAAGGACTTGCACACACTCTGCAGAAGAAACGTGTTAGGAAATTGTTAAGGGATAGTCATTTGGAAATTGCTTCATTTTGCATTTAGGAAATGGATAAACAAGAATCAAATCAAAGATGTCCAAGGAGTAAAACAATGATGTCTTCAACCTTGAATGGTTATGACTTGGAGAACAGGAAGACCTTGTGGAAAAGTGAGAAGGAAAGAGCCATGATGAAGTGGACATCCAGAAGAAAAACCAGGAGGACCTCAGGGAAAACCACCACAGTGGCTTGGACCCTTAAGAGCTTCAAAAGGGGCTTTCAGCATCACTTTTTAATTGGCCGGTCCTGTCCATCCATCTATGCAGGAAGCCTTGGGCCATGTCCATCATGTTCCACCAAGCATGAGGAATTTATGAACCTCTGCACCATCGCACCTCTTATTTAATTACTGCTCGATAATGTTCCTTCGCTACTGGGTACTGAGGCTTCACCAACATGACATATTGCGGAAACAGAATTAGCCTGAATTTATCACCGCTCCGACATGAACATCTGTCTGTCAGGAACGTGGGGCCTGGGCTCTCATCCGTGGGATTTTGGGTATTTTTTTTTTTTCCAGGAATAGAAAATGTGGACAGCTGTGAGGGATGAATAATGGAGGAGCTCACGATACGAGGCAGAGAAGCAGCCTTCAAACAAGACAATTACAGTTGAGAAGGAGATCTCGGTGCCCGCAGCAGGGCGGCTATACCGGCATTTTACATGAACAGTTTCAAATTGGCTTTACAGGGTCAACCTTAAGGATTGCACAAGGTGCATCACCTGTCGCCATTGTAGGGGGTGCCACTGGCCTGGGAAATGTAGCTTGCAGGCCACATCCCACCAAGGCATCTGCTGGATGCATCTACGTTAGTTCACACTGTTGCTTAAGTGCCTCAGGACAATGATACTTGGGCGCTGTAATCCTTAGACCAAGTTCATGAGTTAGCATACTGGGAGTTGTATTTTTGCAATAACTGAAGAGCCCTAGGTTGAAGAGATCATGCTGGGTGTCACAGTTTTGCAGTTGCTGGAGAGACCCAGGTTAGAGAGAGAGCATGCTTGGAGTTGTACTTTCGCAATAGCTGGAGAGCACTAGGTTGGAGTGAGATGCTGGGTGTTGTAGATTTGCACTGGGTTGGAGAGAGCATGCTGGGAGTTGTAGATTTGCAGTAGACAGCGAATACTAGGGTGGGGATGGGGAGAGCATAGTGGAAGTTGTAGCTTTTTGGTAGATGGAGAGCACTTGGTTGGAGAAAGCATACTAGGAGTTGTAGTTTTGAATTAGATGGAGAGCCCCAGGTTGGAGAGAGCATGCTGGGAGTTGTAGTTTTGCAATAGCTGGAGAGCACTAGGTTGGAGGGAGCACACTGGGTGTTGTAGATTTTCAGTAGATGGAGAGCACTTGGTTATGGAGAGCATACTAAGAGTTGTAGTTTTGCAGTGGATGGAAGGCACTAGGTTGAAGAACGCATGCTGGGAGTTGTAGCTTTACAATAGCTTGAGAGCCCCAGGTTGGAGGGAGCATGCTGGGAGTTGTAGCTTTTCAGTAGATGGAGAGCACTTGGTTATAGAGAGCATATTAGGAGTTGTAGTTTTGCAGTGGATGGAGAGCACTAGGTTGAAGAAAGCATGCTGGGAGTTGTAGCTTTGCAATAGCTTGAGAGCCCCAGGTTGGAGAGAGCATGCTGGGAGTTGTAGTTTTGTCATGTCTGGAGAGCACTATACTAGCCAGTTGTGTCATTGTGTGGAGCCTTGCCCCTCTGGTGACATTATGTCCCGGCTGCTGTTCATCTGCAATGTACAGAAGGAAAGCCGTTTATAAATGAGCAGAAAAGGTCTCCTTTATGTGCAGGAGCCGTCGGAGGCTTTGGGTCGATGTTCTGAACACTCACATCTTGATGCTTTTTCTTCCTCACTGTTATATCCTCTGGTGGAAGTAGATCATGCGCGGTTTTACTAGTTTCTGGGACACCGGTGAGCAGCTCGTCCAGGGAATGGACTTGGTTAATGTGTAATGGAGCAGATAATTGAAAAAGTTCTCAGGAATCCTCTCAGAAAGTGCCAAACGCTGACTGCCAACCACGGCCATCGTGCTCTTAAAGGGAAACTCTCCTCGGTATAAGCGTACCTTTTTTTTTTTTAAAGCAACATGGGTGCTTGTTTTCCAGAAGCAGCGCCCCATTTGTCCAAAGGTTGTGTCTGGTATTACAGCTCAGCTCTGTTGAAGAGAATTGGGCTGAGCTGCAATGCGGAACACATAACCTGTGTATGCACATGAGGCGCAAAACACGGACACTTGCCGTCTGCAACGGAAAGTCTGGCCTCTAACAGAACAGTCTGGCCTCTAACAGGATCCTTGTCCATAATGTGGACAAGAATAGGACATGATATATATATATATATATATATATATCAATATTATATTACAAAAATATATATATATATTAAAAAAAATATAAAAAATTATAATTTTGCAGACGGCACCGAACAGACATACAGATGCATCTTTTGCGGCCCCATTAAAGTGAATGGGTCTGCATCTGACCAGCAAAAAATGCGGACGAAAAATAAGTTCATGTGTATGAGCCCTAAGGGCGGCGCTGTTTTCTAATCCTAGACAGCCTGTTTGCTTATCCATATGACGCCCTTTATAGGCTCTAGGGGGCGCGGGCGTAGCATGGTGATACGGGAAGAGTCTGTCAAGGTTAGGCAGAACAGGCAGTTGTCATGGGTGCAGTCCTGCTTCTTAGACCTGATTAAAGGGGTAAACTCATCATTTATGTGACCCCATCAGTCCTGAGAATGAAGGGGTTGCAGTAATGTTGTAGTGTTATGCCCACTTTCTGGAGATGTGCACACAACCATTACTCCATTCATTCCAAGGGCCCTGGGACCCTAATCTTGCAACTGGCGGATGTCCAATCCCTCGCACCCCCACTGATCAGATACTTATCCTGTGGATAGGTGACACATTCTCATGGTAGAATAATCCCTTTAAAAGGCATTGGCTCCGGCCCAGTCAACCCCAGGTACCATGCACGCCGTCTTTGCAGAGACCAGCGGTCTCCAACCTGTGCCTCTCCAGTAGTTGCAAAACTACAACACCCACCATGCACTGACAGTTGATGCTGGGAGTTGTAGTTCTGCAAGAACTATCAAGACCACCACTCCCATAGACCCACCCGACAGGCCTTTGTCTTCCTGAGGGATGATCTGTTTGACTTCTGCGTCCTGCAATAAAGCCGCTCTTTCACCCATTCATGGTGCATGATCTCCCCAGAACGAGCTCTTCACCCGTCAGAACGTGACACGATGGGATTTGTGCGACGCTTATTTAATCAGCTCAAGAAATAGGATTTTAATGAGGAGAAAAGTTGAAATTGACTGAGACGACGTTCGCTGCGGGAAGTTGCACCGAGGGGAGGCCGGTCTATGAAGCTTTCCTAAAAGGGTTTGTTCTGCGGACGCCATATTGATTCTGCAAGTGGCGGCCGTAGTGCAGGTCATCTACCGGGACATGGAGGGGGCCACAGAGCAAAAATAGGGCGAATTGCCGTCACAATCCCACTCGCGGGTATCCTAGACAAACCATGCGATTACTACATCTCCCACAATGCACCACAACAAGCTGTATACAACCTGGGGGGAATTCTGGGATTGGCAGAAATTTACAGTGCGATACAAGCCGAGAAAGTCGGCACGGAAATCGGGTCATACTGTGGATTTTGCCTTCTGCAATGCACACGGTAAAATCTGCTGCAAAATGTGGATTTTTTTTTTTTAAACAAATTACAGAGCTGCAGCAAATTTGCAGTACAAATTACCCATCCTGCTTGAAGCCGAATGGGACTGAGCTGCAATACCACACCCAACCTGTGCACAGGTGTGGCGCTGTCTCTTCAGTCTAACGAAAAGGAGATGGGACCAACATGGTTTGGAGTTTAGTGGTGGTGACGACCATCTGATGGGTCCTGTGCTTGTTGCCCCTGCAGCCATCACCTTCTGGTGCCTCATTTTTACTATTATTGCTGTGAATATGGAGAGGGGGCTCCCTGGTCAGGTTCACCTAGTTAGGTCCCCCCTCTGTGATATCTTAGACTGGATGCCCCAGTTGGTTCATACTTGAAAGTTGGGGCCCAATGGATCCACAAGAAGTACCTGCCCCCAAGACGGTTGGCTATCTGC
The DNA here is from genome assembly GCF_014858855.1 of Bufo gargarizans. Lineage (NCBI taxonomy): Eukaryota > Metazoa > Chordata > Amphibia > Anura > Bufonidae > Bufo > Bufo gargarizans. Next base: position 96,622 of record NW_025334444.1, read on the forward strand.
TAGTGATACCGGTGCGCTGTCTCTTTAAGAACTCTTCGCACTTTGATACAAAGTTTCCATGTGTCCTCACGTCTGCTCAATTAAAGCATCCTTACCAGAAAATCCCCGGCAATCCTCCGCTAATCCTGTTTACCAAGTGATTTAAAATTAATTTGAAGCGCTCAGGTGTCAGGAGGCGAGAGCAGCGGCATCCATCATCCCAGCGTATCCACCGAAAGGACGAAGAACGCGCCGTCGGGGGAGAAGGCGTAAAACACTCGCAAATGTTCAAAGGAATTTAAAGGGCCACTAAACGGAAATTGCACACTGATCCGTAGGCTTCACCAAGACACAGAGCGGATTTACACAACTGATCCTGAGGGCAATGTTAGGTTGGCATAAAAACGCCATCTATTGATTGACTGCTCTACCTGTGTGACTGCAAGTCTGACCTTCTGGCTCATGAACCAGGAAGTTCAGGATGAACAGTAATACGTCAATTTGAGTAGGTGGTGCTGGTGTGTGCGGGAACTTAGACGCAATAGGTACTGGCGTGGAAATAATAAAGGCCTCATTCACACGTCAGTGTTTTAGTCAGATTTCCATCAGTGATTATGAGCCGAAACCAGAATTGGAGCCTCCACAGACATAGGTATAAGCGGGAAATCTGCACCTCTTCTGTGTTTAGAGCCGCACCTGGTTTTGGCTCACAATCACTGATGGACTGCGTGAATAAGACCTTAAGCTAGTATTACACTGGCAGATTTTGCAAGCGATTATCGGAAAAATAGCGTTCCTTCCCATAAATCGCCTGCTCATTAGTGGAGGAGACAGCTGCTATTACATGCTGCGATCTCCTCCACAGTATGGGGAGCAGTGATCACTAATGCCTTCACTTTTCCCCATACTGACGTGTTGTTTCCCAAAATAAGTGTTTGCTCATTCATCGGGTAATCGACGGCAGTATTAGGGCTCTTTCACACGAGCGGATGCCGTGCGGGTAATCCACTGCCTAAAAGACAGCCAAGCCCCGCTCTGGACAGCAGAGACACGGAGCAGTAACATGACTGATAATGCTCCGTGCCTCTCTGTGATTTTTTTACTATAATATCACAGTGAGATAGTTAATGCTCAGTGTCTCTGCTGTCCGGAGCGGGGCTTGGCTGTCTTTCACGCAGCGGATTACCCGCACGGCATCCACTCGTGTTAAAGAGCCCTTACACTGCCAGATCATCACTAACCAGCGTTACTATGAACGCTTGTTACCTATGATCTAGCCGACAATCACCTGGTGTAGTACTAGCTTAAAGGCTATGTACACCTTTGCAGGCAGTTTTTGTTTTTGAGTAAATTTTACTCATTTTTGGCTAAAAATAATTTTTTCAATTGGCCTTTATTAAAAATATTGAGCTGTTCTGTCGGCTTTGCTTAAGAAGGAGAAAGCTAAGCAACACATTCATAAAATTAGAGACCACATGGGTAAGGCAACTTCGTCTCTCCCAGAGATGGCAGAAGCGTTCCACAAGTATTACTCAGCACTATATAATTTAGATAAAGCAAACACTGCACACAGCGAAAATCAGAAGAAAATCTTGACAGATAACTTCTTACAAGACATATCCTTGCCAAAGCTAGACCAAGCTATGATAAATTCCCTTCTCACTCCTATCACACGAAAAGAAGCATCTATGGTCCTCGCCTCCTTCCCCCCAGGAAAAAGCCCAGGACCGGATGGGCTCCCATTGCTTTATTACAAAAAATTCCAAGATGTGCTCATGCCTCACCTTTTAGATCTTTGCTCCTCATTGTTTAGAGGTGACCCATTGCCTAAGCAGTCTCAAGAGGCTCATATTACCCTTATAGCAAAAGAAGGGAAGAACCCAGAAGAATGTGGGAGTTATAGACCCATATCACTTCTAAATTTAGACCTGAAAATTTGGGCTAAGCTTCTGTCCTTAAGAATAAAAAAACTCCTGCCTCACCTGATGGGTGAAGAACAATCAGGTTTTGTCCCGGGGAGGGAGGGGAGGACCAATACGATTAAACTACTCACCGCGATACATCAAGCACATACAGAAACTAAATCATTGGTCCTTCTCGGAGTAGATGCCGAGAAGGCCTTTCATAGTTAATTGGCTCTTTATGCACTCTACTCTCATGAAGTTTGGCTTTCCAAATGCCTTCATAAAAGCGATTTTTTTCGCTCTACTCTCATCCATCGGCCTCTCTTCTGGTCAATGATTATCTGTCGCCTCCCTTTGAGATAGCGAACGGTACCAGGCAGGGCTGTCCCCTCTCCCCCACTTTATTTGTACTGGTAATGGAGACATTACTTCAAAGAGTAAGACAACATTCGCGCATTAAGGGCTTTCCTACTCCTGAAGGGGAACTAAAAGCTTTAGCCTTTGCAGGCGACTTACTGTTTCTACTGCCTGAGCCAGAGGTGGGGCTGCCCTGTCTGGTTGACCTGTTTGAAGTTTTTGGGGAGGTGTCAAATTTCAAAGTGAATGTCACGAAATCGGAGTTACTAAATATTTCCCTCACCAAACAAAATCTTTTGAGTGTCAAAGACATCTCGCCTTTTGTGTGGGCCCCTTCTTCCCGCAAATTTCTAGGCGTACATATCCCCTCGTCCATACACAAACTATACGATATGAACTTTCGTCTGCTCCTTACGGAAATCCCAAAAATCCTCTCAGACTATGATATTCCTCTGATCTCATGGTTTGGCAGGAAAAATGTCATTCAAACATATATCCTTCCCAGGGTCATATATAAGATGCAAATGTTACCGATTGCGTTGCCACAAGTTTTCTTTGCTAAATTAAGATCACTGTTCTCGAGTTATATATGGAAACAGAAGCGTCCTAGGTTGGCACATAAACTCCTAGTTAGACCTCCGGGGAAAGGAGGGATAGGTTTGCCAGATGTGCAAACACTATATAAGGCGATTCAATTGAGAAGATGGATCAATTTGACTGGCTTCTCTGAACCGCAGAACATATTCCAGTGGTCTGCAAAAGCTTACAAAGGAGATTTATTGCGGGATATGTGGATTCCCTCTAAAGCACGTAATAAATATAACCCACTTGACAATAACCTACTTTTCAAAGGTGCTTCTGATGCCTGGACATCACTATTACCTTCTCTAGCTCCTAAGATCTCGCCATTATTGCCTTCCAGCCTGATACCTGTGGTCGTTGGCAGAGACTTTGACCTTCAAACCCATGTGGGACCAACTAGCACACGTAACAGTCTCAAATCTATCCCCGAGCGGAGGGATTCCCAGTTGTACAGAACTACAAGAATTGCTTCCAAACTTCACTCTCACATTTCTGCATATTTCACACTTCAACAGGTGTTGCGCAGACTTCCTACAAACCAACTATCCCTTTAGAGAACTTACTGACTTTGAATCAGACCTGTCATCTACGGTCTCCAAGTTTGGTAGGCTTTCTAAAGTAGTATCGGTAATGAGAGAAGTAAAACACCTGAGTAGCCCTGGGTACATTTCGTCCTGGGAAAAGGAATTGGGTCTATCTTTCACTGAGATGGAAAGAAATCAAATCCTTCAGAATTCCCATGGTTACTCAAGATGTGTACGTTTGCAAGAAACACACTACAAGATTCTAGCTCGTTGGTATAAAACACCTGAGTTTCTTTATGCACATGGCCTATCCCCTACTAACCAGTGTTGGAGGTGTAACTCTCAGGTTGGTACGCATACCCATATATGGTGGGACTGCATGATTATACGCCCCTTTTGGTCTGAAATTGAGCGTATAGTAAAAGAAATTTTGGGTACACAACTAACGTTGACTCCGGCTCTGGTCTTACTTGGTCTCCTCTATCGGATACACGTCAACACTCCTTGGCCTTGATTAATCATTTTTTGGCAGCAGCCAAATCTTTAATCCCCTTGAAATGGCTAAATACTGCTCCCCCTACTACTAACGAATGGCTCGAAAAAGTACATCAAATTTGTAGGTTTGAAGAGATGTCCAGTAGATCATGTCGCACCCATCATAAGTTCCTCAAAATTCGGGACGCTTGGCTGAAATCATCATATTGTGGAGAAACACGCGCCAATCTTCCCTCCTAATACCTAGTGAAATAGTTTCCTGAAGTACACTTGCCACCCTTCCCCTTCCCCCCCCCCCCCTCCCTTTCTCATTAGCCTAAGCATATCCTCTCCTAGGTGCACATTAACTCTCTACTCTAGTCTATGGATATAAACAAGTTAGTTGTTCTATATGATGTCATCAGGATATGTAACTCGGCATGCTGTTATACTAGTCATATGCTGTATCTTTAATGTGTCATGTTATTCATGGCCCCGACTGGGGTATGTTTGTATTTTGTCATGACCATGTTGGATAACTTCTTTCAGCTATCCAAAACAATAAAAACACAGATGACAAAAATAAATAAATATTGAGCTGTTCTGTCACAAAGGCAGTGGCGTACTGCCAATATAGGCAGACCACGCCGTTGCTATGGGGCCCGTGGCACAGGGGGGGCCCGAAGCGCATGGAAGACTCCGCCCCCTACTCTGCACAAGACAGTGACAGTGTATTCATAGTTTCAGGCGGCGTTCTTGAACTTCTCCCTCTGGCTCCAACCCCACCCATTGTTCGGGCTGCATCTCCCTCCCAGGCAAGGATCCTGCTGCTGCTGACTGGCCAGTGTATCAGGCAGCCAGGCACACGTAGAGTCTAGGGTGGCCACTGGCTTCACGGACCTCGCCGGCCACGCCCCTAAAACTTACAAACCACGCCCACCTCCGCGAAGCCACGCCCCTTCGCATGCCGGGAACCGGGTAGAGGAGGGAGAGGTAAGAACTTGTGGAGGGGTCATGGGTGTCTTGGAGGGACAGTAGTAGTTATTAACGGTAACCCCTTTCAGCAGTACCCTATTCACAGTATTTATTACCCCTTTTCAGCAGTCCCCTGAGGGCTTAATAAATACTGTGAATGGGGAACTGCTGAAAGGGGTTAATAAATAATGTGAAAGTGTGAAGGGCCTTCACATAAACCCTTTTCAGCAGTCCCTCATTCACAGTATTTAACCCCTTTCAGTCCCCTCTTCACACTTATTTATTTCCCCCTTTCAGCTGTTCCCAGGACCCACACAGTAGGTATTATTAACCCCTTACAAAATTACCAGCGCCTGCCCTTCCCCCCTTTGAGCAATCCCCGACGGCCCACAGCACAGACCAGGGAGTACCTCAGCTGCGCTCCTCAGAGTCTGTTCCTCCACTTCCTGCGTGGCCGCGCCTGCACAAACCAGAATTGACTGGCGCGATGCAGGCGCTGCCGGACGTGTGACTGATGTCGGTGCGCTCTACGCCGTGATGCGAGTGATCCTTAAAGTGCCCCGTACTCGTCGAGTCTAGAGTCGCTGATGACCACAAAAAAGGAGGACTTCTGGCAGTCCGTCCTGGCCTTGTGCCGGACGGAAGCCAGGAGTCTAAAAACCGGACGTCTGGTCACCCTAATAGAGGAGTGCACTCGGCGTGGCAGAGTTATCCTCTGCGCTCACGTGCTGCCCGCCATCTGCCGCCCGCCCTTAAGACAGTCATCAGCCAGTGAGTGCCCCACACCCCTGGCCCATACTGAAGGACTGGTCAGTGAAGTGTGCCACAGTAAGAGGACAGCCGACAAGCAGACTTAATATAAAGCTCATATATGGTATTGGTTGGATATGGGTATTCTTGATAGGGGGAGGGCAGCAGCAAGCAGTGGGGTTTGGGGGGAAGGGGGCCCTGTAGGATCATAGAGGACTCCGGAGGACAGTGTGCTTTCCTCCTACTCCCCCCACCCTCACTCCCGGGGAGAAAGGGTGGAAGCACACTGTACTCCTGAGTCCTCTATGATCCTACAGGGCCCCCCCAGCATATCAGTCACCTTGCAGGGGCGGGGGGAGAATAGGATTGGTGGACACTTAGCATCAGCAGCAATGAGTTAAAGGGGTTATCCAACCCCTATAATGCCCCCCAAAATGCTCGGGGCCAGGCACCTTACTTACCTCATTCCCCAGCACCCGCATTGCTCCTGATGCCCACACAGCCGCCACTGCCTCCCTCCCGTCACGCAGATTAATACATCCAGCGACATAGGGGGGAGCAGCCAATAACAGGCCACAATGGGAACGAGCCTCCCTAGCATCGCGGGTGACGCTAGGGAGGCTCATTTCCGACGCAGCCTGCTATTGTCTGCACCCCCCAATTGGGCATAAGTATTAACTGTATGCGGTGCCTGGGCAATTTGGGGGGCATAATAGGGATTAGATAGCCCCTTTAACCCTTAAGGATACCAGAGGTTTTTTCATTTTTGCATTTTATTTTTCCTTCCCTATCTTCCTTGAGCCATAACTTTTTTTGTGGGAAAAACCCACATTTTTTCCACCTTTTTAGGGGTTTTGTTCCTACAGCTTTCTCTTTGTGGCAAAACTGGGTCAGTACGATTACAACGATACCACATATGTATAGGTTTTTTATGTCTAAATAGTGTAAAAATACATTAACACTGATAAAAAAAAGAATTTTACTTTTTTACATCACCATATTCTGACCCCCATAACTTTTTTATAGTTATATGATCTACTGAGCTGTGTGGGGGCTCATTTTTTGCGGGATGAACTGTAGTTTTTATTGATACCCTTTTGGAGTGTGTGTGAGTTTTTAAATCACATTTTATTACATTTTTGGGGGTGAGAGAAGTGATGAAAAAATGGCGCTGGTAACAAAGCTGTGTCAGGCTTTACCGCAGTGGGCACAGGCAGGAGGAGTGATATATATGCAGGCTCCTTCCCTGCACTCGTTCAGTTGTGCTCGCATACATATGGCGCCCTGTCCCCACTCTGCTAAAGCCTGACATCGCCCATCTATGCCCGACAAAGCAGACAGGCAGGAGCAGTGATGTGTGCTGTACATGGCTCCTGCCCAGGGAGATCCTTACTCCCATACAGAGAGAGTATGGATTATAAAGCGCTATAGGCACCTGAATTCAGCACCTATTTCTTAAGGTTTCTAACGGTTTCAGTAGAACATGTATACATTTTTTTTATTGGCAAATGGGGGTGTGGCAGGGGAGGAGCCAGGAGGTGGGATGGGCCAGGGGTGGGTAGTGGGCGGGGCTGGGGCCCAATTCAGACTCTTGCTATGGGGCCCAGTGATTTCTGTGTACGCCCCTGCACAAAGGGTTAACTGTTTTTCTAACTGTGTGACGGGTACTTTCACTTTGTGCTAATCATCTAATAGGCCTCACCTCTAAACTACTAAGAAGTCATAAACCCTTATTTAAGCCACACTGTTATCAGTAAGATAAGAACTGAGCTATAATGAGTGTTTATAATGTGAGCGAGCAGAGATAAGGAGCCCGTCAGCTCCTCAGATGACAGAAAAGACAGAAAATCCACAGGCAGCTACTAGAGCTTCTCTGCTCTGTACAGAAAAAGGGGCTCCATATTTTTAATAAAGACCAATTGAAAAAATGATTTTTTTTTTCTAAATAAGTACAATGCAATAATAAAAAAAATTGCCCCCAAAGGTGTACATAGCCTTTAAGACTTGGCTTCCTGAATGTACATCTAGTAGTGTATATTTGCGGGGCTGCAGTGGTAGCTGTCGTACTAGGGCTCTGGTGCTGGGGGTACCATAGGTCTATTGCCACTTAAAAAGACACTGGTGTGATAATGGCTCTTGATAGGAGGGTTCTTATGGGGTATCTTTTGTGTTAGGCCACATTCGGACGACCATATTAATTTTGCGATCTGCAAACTACGGATGCAGTATGTGTGCAGTCTGCTCTTATCATGGGGCGCATTGTAAAAGTTCCTATTCTTGTCTAAAATGGGGACAAGAATACAAAATGTTCTATAATTTGTGGCTTGGATTGGTCATCTGTGTGCTGTCTGTGTGTTTTTTTTTTTTTTTTTTTTTTTTTTTGCGGCCCCATCAAAACAAATGGGTTCACGTCTGATCTGCAAAAAAATGGGGATTGGATGTGGACCGAAAATACTCGTGTGTGAATGTAGCTTTACTGTGTATCATTGTGTTACAATCTATCGGTGTATCCTATATGTTACTGTGTATCATTGTGTTAGTGTTTATCCTGGGTATCGCAGGGCGTCATTGTGTTAGTCTTACCATGTATTATTGTGTTACGGTGTATCTTGTGTAAAACTGTGCATGCTTGTGTTAGTGTATTCTGTGTGTTACTGTGTATCAGTGTATTATTGTCTTTCAGTTTATACGTCTGTGTATCCTGTGTATAACTCTATTATTGTATCATTTTGTTATAGTTTATCCTGGGTGTCGCAGGGCATCATTTTGGTACAGTCTATCAGTGTACCCTGTATGTACACTGTGTATCATTGTGTTACGGTGTATCCTGTGTATAACTGTTCATACGTGTGTTACAGTATACTGTGTCACTGTGCATAATTGTCTTACAGTATACTGTGTCACTGTGTATTATTGTGTTACGGTGTATCCTGTGTATAACTGTGCATGCTTGTGTTACAGTATACTGTATGTCACTGCATAATTGTCTTACAGTATACTGTATGTCACTGCGTATCATTGTGTTACGGTGTATCCTGTGTATAACTGTGCATGCTTGTGTTACAGTGTATCCTGTGTTATTGTATCCTTGTGTATATTTGCCATCGAGGTTGGGATTTCAGGACGTTCTATCATCGTAGACAATTCCACAAAGGAGGTGCCTTTTTGTAGGAGGTTATTGAACATAAATTCCTCCACCTAAAAATATAAAGCCTCCTGCATCTGTCACTTTCTTGTCTGATTCAGTTTTTTTTCAATGTCTTTTACTTTCTTTCCTCCAACATGATGACTCTGCCCCGTCTCGCACAGCCCGGTCATCACTGGCATCACACAGGTCACTGCCCCCACAAGGTCTGCACACTCTTCTGCTGCTGCTGTCACTATTCCCGGAATCTGAATGGTTGCAGAGAAATCCTGATAAAGCCTAATTATTATGCTGTGAAAAGTTCTGCGACCTTCTAATATCCTTTTGCACTTCTTCTCATCACCACTTTTAAGATCTGCGCTTGATGAATAGGAACTTCTAATTTAGTTCCAGAGGCCAAAGACTCAGACTTAATGCCTCTCACAGCTGAGGGTTTGTTGCACATTATATGACTTTATATGTATTCAGAATAATTATGCTGCACTCAAATCTTATTATGGTGTTTAAGCATAATTGAAAAGTGATGACATCATACCTTAGATAAATGACATCACCAGGATAAATAAAGGAATATCTGAGAGACCTGGGAGTCCGCCGCTGTGTTTCCCAATGAGCTCTGTCCCTATTGATCGTCTCCTGTTAATTGTTCTCTCCAGTTAGAGCAGATGCTGAGCTTTATCTGGAGATAAAGAACTCTGTCCCGGAGGGAAGGTCACCTCCAAAGGGGCCAACACCGCCATATCCTACCTGAAAACTATTGCTCTAATCTCTGTTTTTTGTGGATGACTTTGTCCTTGGAACTTACTTTTGGGTATTGTTATAGTTGTAGTCAATATTCTGCTGGTGCAGTCACTGTGTACATACATTACTTATCCTGTACTGATCCTGAGTTACAGCCTGTATTATACTCCAGAGCTGCACTCACTATTCTGCTGGTGCAGTCACTGTGTACATACATTACTTATCCTGTACTGATCCTGAGTTACATCCTGTATTATACTCCAGAGCTGCACTCACTATTCTGCTGGTGGAGTCACTGTGTACATACATTACTTATCCTGTACTGATCCTGAGTTACATCCTGTATTATACTCCAGAGCTGCACTCACTATTCTGCTGGTGCAGTCACTGTGTACATACATTACTTATCCTGTATTATACTTCAGAGCTGTACTCACTATTCTGCTGGTGCAGTCACTGTGTACATACATTACTTATCCTGTATTATACTTCAGAGCTGTACTCACTATTCTGCTGGTGCAGTCACTGTGTACATACATTACTTATCCTGTATTATACTTCAGAGCTGTACTCACTATTCTGCTGGTGCAGTCACTGTGTACATACATTACTTATCCTGTACTGATCCTGAGTTTTACCTCAAGACACGGAGGCTCCTATTGCTATCTCCTTCTTTACTTTCCACCAATAGCAGCAAAGAAGAAATTTACATAATCATAACAATAAAGGACCCTCCCCTCTCAGATCCTATAATAAGCAGTGTCCTCTTAGTAACTTCCTCTTTCTTTGCTGCTTCCACCAAAGATAAGTTGTTTCTGTATTTTGTGGTCTGTGTTATCGCATGTTTTATGAATGCCATTAATGTTATTACCCTGTGTTTTATTAGGGCTTGTCTATAATACATAGCCTTCTGCCCTTTTGCAGGGTTTGTTTTTTCCCCTCATTGTGGGTATATTTCCTACTTTGTGCTTTTATTGCCCCTACGCCTATCGCGTTTATCGTTTGGGGGTCTCCCCCCCCCCCTTTTTTCCCCCTGCGCTCCCTTCTCATCCCCTGCGTTTTGTCTCCATTGTTTTTTCGCCGCCGTTTTCCCTTGGGGTGTGCTCTGCGCCTCCCCTCCTTTCCTCCCATTGCATTACCTGCCCTCACGGCTCCGTTCCTCCCCGCTGGTTGTCGGCGCTACAGGTGTCCGCGGCAGGTCCCGCTTCGCTTCCCGCGGCTCCGAGATCTCGCGAGATCTCGGCGGCCATTTTGGGACCTCCCGCCCGTCCTCTCGCGGGATTTCGGTCGTCTCTTCCGTTCCTGTGTTCAGTCAGTCGGCTGCTCCTGCTCCTGCTCCGGTTCGGCGGCGTCTGGGGTGATTAACCCCTCGTTAGGTTAGATCTTCCTGGCCAGTTCTTTGCCCATCATATATTAGACATCCCCATTAGGTTTTGGCCTTCCGATTATTATATAAATCTAGCCATATAATGTCATCTGATCGCTCCCCCTCTGGGTCTAATCCCCCCCCATCCACTGGGGACCCCAGTATTCCGGCCATGAGTGCGCAGGCCCTAGAGCTTCAACGCTCGGTCTCCAGCGCAATAATTGAGGCAATGGGATCCATGTCCTCTATGATCTCTCAAACCATCTCTCAGGCCCTAGCTGCCCATGCCCCTGGCCCCTCTGCTCAATCGCCTGTGCTTACTAGCCCGCGGCCTACCATTGTTGAACCTCCTGCACCCCAGGAGACTATGATTGGTGTGACCCAAGCCACCCATGATAGCGCGCTTAGATCGCGCAAAAGAGCCTTGCCGCGTCAGGCAGAACGGACGCGAACGTGGAAAAGTGCTAGAGCACAGACTAGTGATGTGGATTCGGATATTGAATCCGATATGGAGGCTTACGCGGAGGCGAGCGGCCACTCCGAAGGAGAGATTGAGATGGAATCTGAGTTGCCAGGTGCCTCTGGTCCTAGACCATCCACCTCTGGTTCCGTGGGCGTGTCCACCGCTGCCCCTAACACGATTTCTACTCTGGTGGATCCCTCAGGCAACCCGTTGTTTGATCCTGATGCCCTCCATCACCCTAGGTCGGCTGAGTGGTTGCCGGTAGCTCATGTGAGCGATTACCTTGAACATTGGGTGCGCCGCCCCCTTAGTAAGGAGGCGCGCAGCAAACTCCGTTCTGAATGCCCCAGACCATCGGTCCCCAATAAGGTCTGTGAAACGCCATCTGTGGATCCAAAAATGACACAGTTTTTGGCTAAGACCGGCTGGAATCCCCGTAAGGGGCTAGATTCCGCACTTAAGAGTTGTCAGGATAAACTCCTTGACATCTTTGGCCCCCTCGCCAAAATTTTTGAGATGGCCGAATCGGCCAGAGTGGACGGCTCTCCGGTAGATCCGGAGGAGCTTACAGGCTGGATTCAGAGGGCTATTTGTATTGCGGGCAGCACAAACTCCTCCCTGGCCATTGAACGGCGTAAAGCCATATTGTTTAAGATTGACCCGAAATTGGCCAACCTGGCACTGACTGAGGCAGGGAAGGACGCACAAGGCCTGCTCTTCGGGGATTCCTTCATTAAGGACCTCAGCAGATATGTGGGAGCATTTACTGCCCTGGACAAGGCCCAGTCCTCAATGCGTAGGGTCTTTCAGGGACGGGTCTCCACTAGGGCCGGCAGTAGTAGGGGCCGTCTGTCCGGCCGTTCCAGTTTTCAGGCCCGCAGCTCGGGCAGAGGCTCCTTCAACCAGAGACCGCCCTTCCAGGACCAAAGGAATCCTCCTCCGTTCTTTCCGGCCAGAGGCGGCCAGTGGCGTTCGAGGTCTGTCCGGGGAAATCCCAATTTCCGAAAGTCCTTCGGTAAGTCTTCCCCCAGTGGGGGTTTCTTTGGTTCCTTGTGTAGGGGGCAGACTCCGTCTTTGTTTCCACGTTTGGTCCAGCATTACATCAGACCCGTGGGTTCTGACCACTGTACAGGGGTTCCACATAGAGCTCACGGGTTCACCAAACCTCATTCCTTCTCCCCCGCCATTTCCCCTAGCCCCACCAGACAGAGAGCTCGTGGACTTGGAGCTGTTTTCCCTTTTTCAAAAGAGGGCGATAGAGAGGGCCCCTTCCGCCCCGAGGGGCGTGCTCAGCAACATCTTCCTAGTTCAGAAGAAAGGTGGGCAAATGCGTCCAGTGATAAATCTCCGGGCACTGAACTCTGTGGTGCGCTACCGCCACTTCAAGATGGAGGGTATTCACCTCCTTCGGGACTTACTGATCCCAGGGGACTGGATGGTGAAACTGGACCTCAAGGATGCCTATCTGACGGTCCCGATTGCCGCTTCGTCCAGGGATCTCCTGCGCTTCTTGTGGAAGGGCGAAGTGTGGCGCTTCTCTTGCCTCCCGTTCGGCCTTTCTTCGGCGCCATGGTGCTTTACCAAGCTCCTGCGTCCAGTCGTTGCCTGGCTGCGGAGTCGGGGTGTACGTCTAGTCATCTATCTGGACGACATCCTCATTATGCATCAATGTCAGGCGGCGCTGCTTCGGCACCTTCAATGGACGTCGGACCTCCTCTCGGCTCTTGGTTTTCTACTGAACCCCGAGAAGTCCTGCCTCACGCCGTCTCGACGGATGGAATTCCTGGGCTTCACGGTGGACTCTGTTGCGGAATCTCTCAGTCTCCCGTCAGAGAAATTGCGGACGATCCGCAAGGAATTGAGACATGCCCTTTCAGCGTCGTCCCTGTCCCTGCGTCACCTGGCTCGCATTATTGGCCTGTTGGCCTCCTCCATCCAGGCGGTGTTTCCAGCCCCTCTCCATTATCGGGCCCTTCAGCGCCTGAAGATTGCTCACCTTCGTTCCGGGGCCTCGTTCGCGGACATGGTGATTCTGGATCAGGAGGCTCGGGAGGAACTTCATTGGTGGTTAGACAACTTGGAAGCCTGGAACGGCAGAGCGATCTTCGGATTTCAACCGGAATTCACGATAGAGTCGGACGCGAGTCTCCTGGGCTGGGGTGCCCACTGCGAAGGTGTCTCCACCGGGGGTCGGTGGTCGGAGGCCGAGAGCCATCTTCACATCAACGCTCTGGAACTCCTGGCGGGCTCGTTTGCCATCCGCAGTTTCTCCAATGGCATGGCGCATGCCTGCATCCGATTACGCATGGACAATGTGTCGGCGGTCCGCTATGTCAATCACCTGGGCGGCACTCAGTCGGCTACCTTGGCGCGACTGGCGAAGGAGTTCTGGTCCTACTGTCTCTCCAGGGACATCATGGTGCAGGCAGAGTACCTTCCGGGTCTACAAAACATCCGGGCGGATCGGAGTTCCCGCTGCTTCACGGACGGCAGCGACTGGAGGCTAGCGCCGGAGATGTTCTCCGCGATCTCGGATACCTGGGGCCCTTGCGCCGTGGACCTCTTCGCGTCACGGCTCAATACTCACCTTCCCAGGTTCTTCAGCTGGCGCCCGGATCCGGAGGCGGAGGCGGTGGATGCGTTCCTTCAGGACTGGTCTTCGGCTCTGCAATACGCGTTTCCTCCTTTCGCCATGATCCCGAGGATGCTGCTGCAAGTTCGTCGTCAGGTTGCGGAGTTGGTGGTGGTGACCCCCTTCTGGGGGACTCAAGCATGGTACCCGGTCCTCCTGGAACTCCTGACGGACGTGCCTCTCCTCCTTCCGGGTCGGACGGATCTCCTCCAGGGCCCTCTGGGTGCTCCTCACCCCCTGCTGCTCGACGGCTCCCTTCAGCTCCTGGCGTGCCGGATCTCCGGACTCCCGGAGAAGTCGCAGGCATTTCGGAGGCAACTCGACGCCTCCTGGACAACGCTTGGGCTCCCGGCACCCGAAAATCTTACCGGGCAGCTTGGGGATCTTGGGTTAGCTGGTGCGTGGAACGGGACCTTGATCCCGTTTCGGCGCCTGTGACCCATTTGCTGCAGTTCCTTACATCCCTTTTTGAGGCGGGAAAGGCTTATCGGACCATTAATTTGTTCCGTTCGGCGATTTCTTCGACTCATCAGGGTTTTGATGGCGTTCCGGCAGGTCAACACCCTTCGGTGTCACGCCTGCTGCGTGGATCGCGCTTGGCTCGGCCTCCTCGGCCGCGCTTCACCACTACGTGGGACGTTTCCCTGGTCCTCTCTTTTCTCTCTGCGTGGCCTGAGAACACGGCTCTTTCTCTTCGGCAACTGTCTGCCAAGTTGTTGACCCTCTTTTGTCTCATTTCTTGTAAGAGGGTTTCCGATGTCAGGGCTTTGGATCATGACGCTAGGTCCTTTTCTCCCGAGGGCGTCACGTTTAACATTACGCGGCGCACTAAGACTAATATTCGGTCTGTCTCTTATCCCTGTTTCCCGTCTTCCCCGGCGCTCTGTCCGGTAGCCTGTTTGCGGGAGTATGAGTCGCGTACTAGGACTCACCGCTCTGCGGACGTTCCGCAACTGTTCCTCTCCATCCGCCATCCTTTTGGCCCGGTGTCTAGTCCCACATTGGCGCGTTGGATGAAGTGGGTCATGTCCCTGTCTGGGATTGATACGGCGGTCTTTACCGCTCATTCGGCCAGGGGCGCAGCTGCCACTGCCCTGGCCGTTTCGGGGGCTCGTTTGGAGGACATTTTGCGCTTGGCTGACTGGTCTACGGCCACAACGTTCAGAGAATTTTATTTTCGTCCGCCCCCTCATGTGTTTTCATCAATTATTGATCAGCTTTGAACTTGCAATATGAGCCTCCGTGTCTTGAGGTAAAACTAAATGATTTTCCTATTTCATGACGTAAAGTCATAGTTTTATTAAAGACACGGAGGCGAGTATTGCCCGCCCTGGGTTGTTCCTGCCCGCCCTTTTGTGATTTTAATTTATTGGACTGTTTACATTGTCGTTTATGGTTATTTATTACGTATACTTGCTTAGTTGTATTACTGACTGTTTATGGTTCTGTTTTCAGTGACCTTATAATATACGACCGTTTCCTGGGTCGGTTTTTGTTCAATTTCTGCCTGCCTCTTACACTGGCTATATTATTTGCTTTGTTTCAGGTTGAGGTTCCACGAAGTATGGACTTCTGCGTTGTTCCCGGTTTCCGGAGGTGTTAGCCATGTTGGCTTGAGTTCTACGACGTGATGGACCGGTTGTTCATCATTCTCGGGTCCGGTTCCAGTTTCCGGTTTCGGTTCCAGTTCCGGTTATGAAGTTGGTGTTTCGGTTCCAAAGAAAGAGGAAGTTACTAAGAGGACACTGCTTAGGCTGCTTTCACACTAGCGTTCGGGTTTCCGTTCGTGAGCTCCGTTTGAAGGAGCTCACGAGCGGACCCGAACGCAGCCGTCCAGCCCTGATGCAGTCTGAATGGAGGCGGATCCGCTCAGACTGCATCAGTCTGGTGGCGTTCAGCCTCCGCTCCGCTCGCCTCCGCACGGACAGGCGGACAGCTGAACGCTGCTTGCAGCGTTCGGGTGTCCGCCTGGCCGTTCGGAGGCGTGCGGATCCGTGCGGATCCGTCCAGACTTTCAATGTAAGTCAATGGGGACGGATCCGTTTGAAGATGCCACAATGTGGCTCAATCTTCAAGCGGATCCGTCCCCCATTGACTTTACATTGAAAGTCTGGACGGATCCGTCCCAGGCTATTTTCACACTTAGCTTTTTTTAGCTAATATAATGCAGACGGATCCGTTCTGAACGGAGCCTCCGTCTGCATTATTATGGGCGGATCCGTTCAGAACGGATCCGCCCGAACGCTAGTGTGAAAGTAGCCTTATTATAGGATCTGAGAGGGGTGGATCCTTTATTGTTATGATTATGTAAATTTCTTCTTTGCTGCTATTGGTGGAAAGTAAAGAAGGAGATAGCAATAGGAGCCTCCGTGTCTTTAATAAAACTATGACTTTACGTCATGAAATAGGAAAATCATTTAGTTACATCCTGTAATATACTCCAGAGCTGCACTCACTATTCTGCTGGTGGAGTCACTGTGTACATACATTACTTATCCTGTACTGATCCTGAGTCACATCCTGTATTATACTCCAGAGCTGCACTCACTATTCTGCTGGTGCAGTCACTGTGTACATACATTACTTATCCTGTACTGATCCTGAGTTACATCCTGTATTATACTCCAGAGCTGCACTCACTATTCTGCTGGTGCAGTCTCTGTGTACATACATTACTTATCCTGTACTGATCCTGAGTTACATCCTGTATTATACTCCAGAGCTGCACTCACTATTCTGCTGGTGGAGTCACTGTGTACATACATTACTTATCCTGTACTGATCCTGAGTTACATCCTGTATTATACTCCAGAGCTGCACTCACTATTCTGCTGGTGCAGTCTCTGTGTACATACATTACTTATCCTGTACTGATCCTGAGTTACATCCTGTATTATACTCCAGAGCTGCACTCACTATTCTGCTGGTGCAGTCACTGTGTACATACATTACTTATCCTGTACTGATCCTGAGTTACATCCTGTATTATACTCCAGAGCTGCACTCACTATTCTGCTGGTGGAGTCACTGTGTACATACATTACTTATCCTGTACTGATCCTGAGTTACATCCTGTATTATACTCCAGAGCTGCACTCACTATTCTGCTGGTAGAGTCGCTGTGTTTGCTTGTTTGGCCATGACACTGCTCTTCATTTAGTTTTGTGCCCTCATATTCCAGCTGTACCCGCTGTGGTGCCAGTCTCGGTGCACACACAGTGGTAGCATTTCCCTATTTCTGATGGCAGTAATGTGCTGCTGGCCGCTGACCCACGACGTGTTTGATGAAATTCCTCCACCACCAGTAATAATAATTATCAGCGCCGGAGCCAAGTCATCGTCTCCCGGCTCAGAGGTGCGCGGCCGCCCGGTGACAGCTCCCTGCAGCTGGCATAGATTCGCAGAGCTGACGTGGCGGGGGTCCACAATGCGTCTATCTCGGGGCCTACTGCTATCATATGGATGACAGAGCCCCGGTGGCCCCTCACTGTCTATAGCTTGTCTGAGCCCCTGCTGCCTCTCCGCTGGGTCTTCATGCTTGGCCATGGGGGGGTGAAGATAAACCTATGCAATCTGGAGCCAAAACAGAATTGTGTTGGGTTGTATAGGGTTAATCTAGGTTCACCTATAGAAAACTGCATGAATAGCAATCCCCTAATATAAACCTGTTATCTGACCTGCAAGCTGGTCATACAGTCTTGTGGTGAGGGTTTGTTACTATGTAACCGGTCTAGATGATCCTTCATAACCTGCCACTTCCAGGCTGATACATTTTGCCTGCACTGATACATTGTAACAAACTATTAGGACAGGAAGGGGATTTGTGCTATGGATGGCAAAGTCTAGCTGAGTCCAGGCTCAGGATTGTGCAGGATGGATACATTTGTAACAAACACTCAGCCATCAAGGTATTCACAGGTTTTCAAACTGGTGAAGCATGTGTCTATTCACTGACCGCAAGCAGAGGTCTGGAGGCTGCAGGAATTGGTGGAGGTGTCGGGTGTCAGATCCCCACCTATCAGTTATTGGTGACCTATCCATAATTAACCCCTTAAACGCTGCATCAGATATTCTCCTGCCCCCACCTTGTTCCCGGGATCAGGGCCTTCGGGTATAGGGGGTGCCCTCAGTGGCCGCGCCATCACTGGGCTCCATCTGGCTTAGATTTGGGCTCGCCCAGGAGGCGACATGTTGTGACATTTCATGTGTCTGCTCCCTCGGCTGCACACACATCTGCTGCGACGCCGGGGTTCTTCCCGCGCAAATGTCACTTTATTCACCCCAGCCCTGCAATTAAGGCCTCGTTAATGGGTCCTGGGTCCTGGCGCTGCCCACGTCTGCTGCGTAATTCATCGCTGGGCCAGGCTGGCGTGATTCACTCCGCGGGTGTCTGTCATTTCTGCCTCGCTGCTTTCATAGATTAATATTTTCCAACATTTTTGAGAAACTAAAAGGAGACAATTATTTGTTATAAAACAGTTTTTTTTTCCCCTCTGCGTTCAGAAACTGGGCGAATAAACGCTCAGTCACCACATCGCGGTGGAGGCCATTATTACCGTCTGCAAGGCACCATGGGAGATCTCTAATCTGTAAATGGAAGGTGTCAAAGGAGACTTGTCCACTCCTCTAAACGCAGCTCTGGATGTGACTGGAGTAGACGTATGCTGGTTCTCTGTGAGCTGCTCAGGTCCCCCACCCCTGATGCGTCCTGCACAGTGCATGCTCTGCTGGAGGGTGTTGTCAGGGCTGTCCATTCTGCATAGACAGTTGTGTGACGCTAACATAGGAATAGGGTTAACTTAAACCATGTGCTATTCACTCATGGCCGCTGTAGCCTGCTTCTGTGGTAGTCTGAAATCTGCTGAAATTTGAAAAATGCAGCTCTGGATGCGACTAGAGTACAAGACAGAATGGAAGGAGAGTTGAGACAACGGGAGATGCCCTCCTATGGTGCCACCCTGCTACCCATAAAAAGGGGGAGCAACCAGCGGCCTGAAGCCTATGAGGCAGTAGAGCGGTGACGTCATCCTGACCTGCTGCTCCCGGTCTTGTGTGATTACGTAATCGCTGGAGACCCGGAGCAGTGATGTCATGGGTACCACCTTCCCCAGGATGTGGACATTCAGGCCACAGATCGGAAGAGGTCTGTGGCCTGCAGTGCAAACAGCGGCAGGGAATGGGTGTTTTTTTCCCCCCCATTCTTAACAATGACACTACTGAGGGCACCAAGGAAGGGGAGAGGGACTCGGGAGCAGGATATAATACCTGGCACTACAGAGAGGGGGGGGGGGGGGGGGGTTATATACTGCCACTATATGGGAGCATTACCGGTATATACTGGAATTATGGGGGGGGGGGGGCATTATATATATTATATTCTTTCTCTCTCTCTATCTCTCTCTCTATATATATATATATATTACATATCTACAATGTTGTTAATCAACAAATTCCACATTGTAGGTTTATATGGTTTCCAAGTTCTCTGCCCAGACTCATAACTTTGTATATTGAGGCCTTTTTCTTGGAGATGTAATATATATATATATATATATATATTACATTACAATACCTTGAAAAAGTGTTCATACCCCTTGAACTTACATGTATTTTCTTGGGATTTTATGTGATAGACCAACACAAAGTAGCAGTATGTGTGAAGTGAAAAGGAGATGAAACATGGCTTTCAAAATGATCAATAAATATACATCTGGAAAGTGTGGCATTTGTATTCAGACCCCTGAGTCAATACTTTCGCTGTAATTACAGTTGCATGTCTTTTGGGGTATGTCTCTGCCAGCTTTGCACATTTAGAGGCCGAAATTGTTGGCCATTCTTGTTTGCAGAATAGCTCCAGCTCAGTCAGTTTGGATGGAGAACATATGTGAATGACAATTCTCAAGCAGTGTCACAGATTCTCGATGGGATTAGGTCTGGACTGTGACTGGGCCATTCTAACACAAGAATATTGTAGATCTGGCTGAATATTTAGGTTTTTACTGCTGGAAGGTGAACCTCCTATGTCCCAGTCTCAAGTCTTTTGCAGCCTTTACCAGGTTTTCGTCCAGGATTGCCCTTAGCTCCAACAATCTTCCCAGTCCTGGCTGCTGAAGAAAAGCCTCCCCACAGCATGATGCTGCCACCTCCATGTATCACGGTGGGTATTGTGTGTTCAGGGTCATGTGCAGTGTTAGTTTTCCTCCACACACAGCGTTTTGCATTTAGGCCACAGTTAGCTTTGGTCTCATCTGACCAGATCACCTTATGTTTGCTGTGTCCCCTACATGGCTTATGGCAAACTGCAAATGGGACGTCTTATGGTTTGCTTTCAAAAACTGCTTTCTTCTCACCACTTTTCCATAAAGGCCAGATTTGTGGAGTACAAGACTAATAGTTGTCCTGTGGCCAGATTCTCCCACCTGAGCCATTGATAGCTGCAGATCCACCAGAGTGACCATAGGCCTCTTGGCTGCTTCTCTAATGAATGCTCTCCTTGCCTGTCAATTTAGGTGGTCAGCAATGTCTTGGTAGGTTGGCAGTTGTGCCATACGCCTTCCATTTTCGGATGATGGATTGAACAGTGCTCCGTGAGATGTTCAGAGCTTGGGATTTTTTTTTTTAAAACCTAACCCCCACTTTACACCTCCACAACTTTCTCCTTGACCTGTCTGATGTGTTCCTTGGTTTCCTTGATGCTGTTTGGTCATCAAAGTTCTCTAACAAACCTCTGAGGCCTGCACAGAACAGCTGTAGTTATACTGAGAATACATTACACATAGGTGGACTCTACCAATTAGGTGAATTATGAAGGCAATAAACTAATTCTGCCGCAACTACGGGATACACCGTCCCCAACTGGTCACTCTCATCATATTGGTTTTTACTTAAGTTACACGGACATATGTATGAATTGTTTATCTGCTGTGGTCTCCCTCCAGGTGATGCTGCTTTTCCCTGCACTTGTATCCTCTTCCTTTTTTCAATTTTTAATATGTATGTCATCTATGTTTTTGGAAGTCATGCAATAAATTGGTATTTAATTACAAGCGGTCCGGGAATTATGAAGGCAATTGATCACGCTTGCCTGCTCTCCATAGGGCATCGAAATAACTTTTTTCCCCGGCTCTGAATATAAGTTAAGATTAGTAAAGTTGCTTAATATTATGCGCAGGTTTAACAGGGTTGGCGCTGCACCCATCATGGTGGCACAGGAATACGTCACCAGTCAGAAGTCATGGCGGTCAGACCCGTATATATCAGCTGCTGGCCGTGTATTCTGTGATGACCCTTGTAACACTGATGGCTGTTGTCCCAAAATATAGAGCAAATTGCAAGGCGGCACTCGCCATTTGTTGAATCCTTTATTCGTCTGAAAAGACATAGAGACATGGCAGGGGCGCACAAGCTTCGTGCAGTCCAAAGTGGCGACGGCCGTTTCGTGCAAATGCGCTTCTCCTGGCCACTGACGTAATCGCGTCTCCTGAATGCTTGTTATATATGCTGCTTGACGATATTGTCATGGCAACCAACAATACATTAAAAAAAAATCCACATAAAAAAGTTAAAAACAAGCAACATTAATCAAAAAGATCGCTATATCGGTCTCAGCGGTTTCTCAAAGGCAGAGACTGATGGCTGTTGTGCCGTCTCCTGCCCGTGGCCCCCGCAGGAAGGTTATTCTCATCATCCTTTTCCGCTGCTCGCCTCCATTCATGTTTTTCTTGCTTTTCTAGAAATTAGTGAAGTGCGTCACAACCTGCATCATAGACAGCACTGCTCCATGTGTCCGTTCTCCGCTCACACGGGGTATGCGCGCTATGGGATTCTAGGAGAGCTAAGTGGCAAACAATATGGCTGCTATGTCCTCCTTATTTTTCTATTCTGCAGTATCTTCCTCTACGATAATTGACTTTGGTAACTGTACTTCCCCCTGCAGTGTATTTCGGTAAAACAAGGCATTTTTGCCGTTCAGCAGTCTGAGAAAGCTGGATGACTGTTCCTTTTGAGAGCTGCATTGATGACCGTGTGGGTTGTCGCCTCAAATAAGTGATGAGAATTGTATTTTGTGACCAGCAAGCGCTTGCACTGGTAGCCATACATCCTCTGCAGAGGTCGGGGAATGTCAGGAGCCCCCCAGCTTTCCCAGCAGCTGCTATGAGGTGAGATGAGCATCTTGCCTCAGGCGGCGGTCAACCTAGGAGGCAGTAGAATAGCGCAGTAGGCCTGCGCTGGGACACTGCAACTCAGGCTTTAGGGCTAGTGGCCTGCATCAGTACTGGGGGCACTATATATGCTGGCACCGCAAGGGGCATTACAATACAGGAGGAACAATGAGGGCGCAATAACGGCAGGAGGGGGTTTTAGAACTACAGGGCCAGCATTAGAAATACTGGGGGCTATTATAAGGAGCATTACAACTACTGGGGACACTATAAAGGTGTCAGATCAGACTTATTACTACTAGGGGCTCTAAATGGGTGCCTTAAAGAGGGACACGGTCAGGGGTACTTATTACTACTGAGGGCACTTATTATTGGGCACAATATGGAAGGCATTGCTACTATTGGGAGCCATGTACAAGTAGGGGGCACACTGGGAGAGAATAATTACTATTGGTGGGGCACAGTGTTACTCTGGGGGAAGAGACTCTGTATGGCACTATTATTTCTGCAGTATAGTGTTTGGTGGTGTTGCGGGCACAGTATTGGGGGTAGCAGCAGGATGACACTTTTGGGGCAACAGCAGCGGGAGAATGATAGAAAAGTGTGGAGACGTGGCAGAAATAATCCATCAGGACGTTCTCTTTCCACAGCGCCTCCAGCAGAGACATCCCTAGATGTAAGAGGTGTGTGGTGCTCCATTCTCCTGTATGTAATGTCCGTCCAAGTACGTCTGTAGCTGGAGGCGAGAGGTTGGATCCAGAATTTGGCACGCCGGGTGCTCTATTTCACTTTCAGCCTCTGGCAGAAGAGAAGCGAGAATCGGCCCTGACCAAGACTAGCATGTCGGTGGCCTGAGAGGATGACTCAATATTAATATTCAGTTTGCTTAGTAACCACACGGTAAAAATACCGCTTTATAATTTGACCATGCCGCAGTCCCTTCCATTTCCTGGAATTCTTGTCATCTGCTATTAGGAAGCATGAAATCCGAACATCTCCATGGCAGGGACTGGAGACGTCATGAGACATCAGCCCAGCCGGGATAAAAAGCTCCTGCGCATCAATCAGCGGCCGCCAGGATGCTTTTTGTCAGATTACTTGGAAATGCAGAATGTCTGGCGCCCTTTCCAGCCTGATTCTGCCGGCCTGTCAATAAAGGAGGGCTCCTTTCAGGCAGAATCCGAGTGATGCTGACAGGCCCATCGCTGTGGTCTCTGCTCTTACTCATATAAGATACAGATGTAGCAGAGCTGAATTTGACACCAACAAATATTTCTATGCATCCATAAGTTCTGGAGCCGTTTTGTAGAACAAGGAGTTCTACAACCTTCTAATTTTTTAAGAACTCTGCTTGCTACCAGTGAACAAGACCATTCTTTCTCAATGTGAGCTAAACGCGTCCTGATATAAACAAGTTTAAAGTGTTTCCATTTACTGGCTGCAAGCAGAGATCTTGGAAGTTGTGAGTAATTGAAACAAAAGTATATTAGAGCCTTAGAACTTCTTATAATGCAAGTGATGTTGCTTGATTGTCCTGGTAATCTGTTACAATGTATCAGCCTGGAGTCTGTGCTGCTCAGCAGATTATCTAGAATGGATGCAATTGTGACAAACCCTCAGCTGTGAGAAGCATTTGGTCTGTATAGGCTGATCGACCAACAAAAAAATTGCAAAAATGGGATCACGTTGCCTAGTGCTAGCATCAGGCAGTCGTTTTACCCTCTGATAGTGGATGTAGGCTTTAGGATATGTTCCCATATGATGTTTTCATGGCTGGATATGCGTATGAAGAACAGCCACCACTAGGGGGAGCTCACCAGATATGACTAAGGGTCCATTCAGACATCCGTAGTGCATTGCGGATCCGCAGTACACCCGGCTGTCACCCCCATAGAACATGTCCTATTCTTGTCCACAATTGCAGACAAGAATAGGACATGTTCTATTTTTTTCCGGAGCTGCTGTCCCCATAGAGAATGAATGGGTCTGCATCTGTTCCGCAATTTGCAGAACGGATGGGGACCCATTATACGGATGTGTGAATGGAGCTACTGAACTATACATTTGTCTACAGGAAACGCCTAAGCTCCCCCCCAGCAGCGGCTGAAGGCCGCCAGTGTTTTCTTATTTATGTCTATGCTGGGTTTTTGGAGTTCTATATCAGAAAATCAGCCCTGTGACCACTATACAGATATACCGTGAGAGGAATGGGGTCCGAGTTTGGGACAATGCAGCCCCAAAAGCTGGACACTCTAGCCACGCCCCAACTCTGCTAGGCCACGCCTCACATCCGGTGAGCTGCAAGGGGGGGGGGGGGCGGTCAGGTTGTGCGCTACCATAAACAAGGACATCCCCGAGTCCATCCAGGCCCGCGCCGGACTGTCCGGCCTAAAACCAGGGACCTGGCCACCCTAATTGACTGTATCTCGTTGCAGCTGTCTCTGGATTTTTTTCGAGGGATTTTATTTAGATCATAAAACAATAAAAATACGGCTTCCTTGGATCATAAATTACAGTAAATGCATTAGATTACAGATCTCGCCCCCGGAAAAGCTACTAGTATTAAAGCAGGAAATAAGCCGGCATGAAATG
Organism: Bufo gargarizans; assembly: GCF_014858855.1. Lineage (NCBI taxonomy): Eukaryota > Metazoa > Chordata > Amphibia > Anura > Bufonidae > Bufo > Bufo gargarizans. Next base: position 121,268 of record NW_025334444.1, read on the forward strand.
TAAATCTCTCCTTTAATTATTCCCTCAAGTCGTAAAGACATTAATTGGCTGCAGACGTGAGCGGAGAGTACGGGGAACATTACTTATGGCCGCGAGATCTCCTTCATGAACAGCGGCCGGAGTGTAAAACTTTCTTTATAAAGAGACTCCAGTAGGGGGAGAGACCACAAGCCTTCAAACACATCATGGCAGAGTAACTAAGCTTATTTGGAGTAATCTGTCGTCTTCTCCTCCATTCACCTCCAAAGCTACATTAAAAAATATTATCAATGCTACTCAGCCAGTCAGGAACAGCTCAGCTCTGACTATGTGACTACCACCTCAGCTCCCACAATGCACTGGTCTCTGCCAATAAAATGCGGCAGAATTGCCTTTGCAGCTTTGGATGTGACTAGAGTATAAAACTCAGATAAACCTATATCTCTTTTTGGAAACAGTTATTTTTAGCTTTCTTGACCTAAAAAACCAACATAATTAGCGAGTGAGAAAAAAATATATACTGTAATTACCTGGATTCTACTATGTGATATAAAGCACACGCACAGAGATATCCAGTGCAGCCACATTACTGTACATAGCAGCTGTCCTAGGGTACATTTCTTAAAGGGGGTTGTCTCATCTTAGACATAAGCAGAGAGGTCCGAAGTGAGAGGTGAGCAGCTGCGCATACGCTCAGCTTTCCATTAATTTCTATGGGAGTTACAATAGTAGCGCTCGGCCTGCGCGGTGTGCTGGTCTTCACTTTCCAATTATCTGACTGATGGCATGTTCTAATGTCATGCCATCAAAGTCTAAGGCTACTTTCACATTAGCGGTTTTTTGCGAATCAGTCATGGATCTGCAAAAACCCTTCCGTTACAATAATACAACCGCATGCATCCGTCATGAACTCCACTGAAAGTCAATGGGAGACGGATCAGTTTTCTATTGTGCCAGAGAAAACGGATCCATCCCTAGTGACTTACATTGTGTGTCAGGACGGATCCGTCTCGCTCCGCATACCAGGATGGACAGAAGAACGCTGCAGGCAGCCTCCAGAGCGGAACGGAGACAGATCGGAGGCAAACTGATGCATTCTGAGCGGATCCTTCTCCATTCAGAATGCATTAGGGCAAAACCGTTTTGGACCGCTGGTGAGAGCCCTGAACAGATCTCACAAGCGGAAAGCCAAAACGCCAGTGTGAAAGTAGCCCAAGATGACACAACCCTTCCGATCCCAGCCACCATCTGTAAGGTCATAAGCTTACAATATTGCTGGAGCGTTATAAGAGGAGCAACATCCCCTTTAAGTCCTTGAAGGAAGGGTTTCCTATCAATGAAGCTGAATTAATGGACAATGACAAGTTCTACAACTTCCTACTACACTTTTTTTTTTTCAATTCCGTGCTATTTTTAAGATCTCTGCTGGCTGTCAGTTACTGGAAACATTCTCATCCACAGGTTTGCTACCTTTGTATCTAGTCTAGACCCCCCCCCCCCCCCAATCTGTGAGATACACATACAAGCCTTGCACCTGTCCTGCAGCTTGTCTCAGGGGAAGTATATCAATCTGGAATCCAGACTTTTTTTTTTGCTTGCAGGGGATTGTATAGACCAGGGATGCTAAACCTGCGGCCCTCCAGCTGTTGTAAAACTACAACTCCCATCATGCCCTGCTGTAGCCGATAGGTGTAGGCTGTCCAGGCATGCTGGGAGTTGTAGTTTTGCAACAGCTGGAGGGCCGCAGGTTGGGCATCCCTGGTCTAGACTGAAAACAAACCCTCAGCTGTGAGAAGATTAGGCATATACTGGTTCTCTTTCAACTCATTGTCAATAAGCGGAGGAAGTGAATCACCAAGTCTATAAGAAAGTTGCACAACTTTTCATTAATTTACACACTCTGAGCAGATCCTGCGATGTCTGCCGCTATGACATTTGCAAAGGCAACTGGAACTATCCTGGGCATCAGAGCATGACAGAAGCCAAGCTTAGCGTAAGAATCCTGCTGCGCTGGCACAAGTCGCTAAGCACAGGGCGAGACGAGTCAGGTATGAGCGCAGGGGCCATGCTCGCCGCTGACACTCTTTAGCTGATGCTGCACGGGTCGTCGGTGCTCGGCCTGACTTCAGCTTCGAGCAGGAGGTTCATGACTGATTTTGTAAGGTAGCTGCAGGTCCCTCTCCTGCCCAGTGGGGGCGTGTTGTAGAAGGCGGACATCTCACCCTGGAGAGAGAGCAGAGAGGAGGATTACTGTGGGGGTCACTTATCTGCCCTGGTGTGTGAGGCTGGAGAATGCACGTGGGGGGCAGCAGGATGGCGACGTGCTCCTAACCCTCAGAAAATGTTATTCATTAATGAAGAAGGAAGTCTGGGGTAGAGGTGACCTATGGGTACATAAAGCGTTCTGCAACTTTCCAATAAACTTTGTATGTCAATTCATCACCATTTTCAAGATCTCTGCTGCTGTGTCTGAATACGAACATTGTTAAAGCCCTCCCTGTACAGACCTAATACTTCTCACAGCTGTGGGTTTGGTACAATTGTATCCAGTCTAGACAATCCTCTGGACACAAATCTGGCTCCTGTCCTGATAGTTTGTTACAATGTATCAGTTGCAGGCAAGATGTAGAAACCAGGGCAGGAGAGAGATTTGTATGTGGCTAATTATGTGTTTAATTCAGAGGATTGTCTAAACTGTATACTACTGAAACAGACCCTCATTCAGTCACAGCAAGCAGAGATCTGAAAATGTCAAGGATCCAATACACAAAGTATATTCTAAAGTCAAACGAAGAGCAAAGATGTTCTATATAATGTGTAATCTCTGCATAAAGGAAAACGTTCACAAGTTTCTAATAGTTCATTTCAATAACTTACAATGTAACTTCGCTGTTTGCTGTCAGTGAATGAGAACAGGTTGTTCTACATTCAGAGGCAGTACACCTGCATATAGCTAGTGCTGCTCTCAGCTGAGAAGTAAATGCAGGTGTATACAGCCTAAACACATGCCTGTTTGTTACAATGTATCAGCCTGGAGCTCAGGCTTTCGCTGTAAAGCATTGTCTAGACCGGGGACCACAGTGTCCTCTTCTCAGCCGAGTCCAGGTTTACTGCCTCAAAGTGGACAAGAATGTCTATTCACCGACAGCAAGCAGATAACTTGAAAATTAAAAAGGTTGTCAAACTCTCTTTTTTATACCGTGATCACATCTTCTTAACATAATACGCCGTATGTGGCGCCTCTTCAGTTCTACATTATATACACCCCCTCTTCTACAATATATACACCCCTCCCCTGTGTGCAGCGCCTCTTCACTTCCACATTATATACACCCCCCTTCTACAATATATACCTCCTCATTATATGAGCGCATCTCTGGTACACGGCCCCTCTTCACTATATACACCCCTCCCCTGTATACGGTCCGGTTCACTTCTACATTATATACACCCCTCCCCTGTATACGGTCCACTTCACTTCTACATTATATACACCCCTCCCCTGTATACGGTCCACTTCACTTCTACATTATATACACCCCTCCCCTGTTTACGGTTCACTTCTACATTATATACACCCCTCCCCTGTATACGGTCCACCTTCACTTCTACATTATATACACCCCTCCCCTGTATACGGCCCCTCTTCACTTCTACATTATATACGCCCCTCCCCTGTATACAGTCCACTTCACTTCTACATTATATACACCCCTCCCCTGTATACGGTCCACTTCACTTCTACATTATATACACCCCTCCCCTGTATACGGTCCATTTCACTTCTACATTATATACACCTGTACACGGCCCCTCTTCACTTCTACATTATATACGCCCCTCCCCTGTATACGGTCCATTTCACTTCTACATTATATACACTCCTCCCCTGTATACGGTCCACTTCACTTCTACATTATATACACCTGTACACGGCCCCTCTTCACTTCTACATTATATACACCCCTCCCCTGTATACGGTCCACTTCACTTCTACATTATATACACCCCTCCCCTGTATACGGTCCATTTCACTTCTACATTATATACACCCCTCCCCTGTATACGGTCCACTTCACTTCTACATTATATACGGTCCACTTCACTTCTACATTATATACACCCCTCCCCTGTATACGGTCCACTTCACTTCTACATTATATACACCCCTCCCCTGTATACGGTCCACTTCACTTCTACATTATATACACCTGTACACGGCCCCTCTTCACTTCTACATTATATACGCCCCTCCCCTGTATACGGTCCACTTCACTTCTACATTATATACACCCCTCCCCTGTATACGGTCCATTTCACTTCTACATTATATACACCCCTCCCCTGTATACGGTTCACTTCTACATTATATACACCCCTCCCCTGTACACGGCCCCTCTTCACTTCTACATTATATACGCCCCTCCCCTGTATACGGTCCATTTCACTTCTACATTATATACACCTGTACACGGCCCCTCTTCACTTCTACATTATATACACCTGTACACGGCCCCTCTTCATTTCTACATTATATACGCCCCTCCCCTGTATACGGTTCACTTCTACATTATATACACCCCTCCCCTGTACACGGCCCCTCTTCACTTCTACATTATATACGCCCCTCCCCTGTATACGGTCCATTTCACTTCTACATTATATACACCTGTACACGGCCCCTCTTCACTTCTACATTATATACACCCCTCCCCTGTATACGGTCCATTTCACTTCTACATTATATACACCTGTACACGGCCCCTCTTCACTTCTACATTATATACGCCCCTCCCCTGTATACGGTCCATTTCACTTCTACATTATATACGCCCCTCCCCTGTATACGGTCCATTTCACTTCTACATTATATACGCCCCTCCCCTGTATACGGTCCATTTCACTTCTACATTATATACGCCCCTCCCCTGTATACGGTTCACTTCTACATTATATACACCCCTCCCCTGTACACGGCCCCTCTTCACTTCTACATTATATACGCCCCTCCCCTGTATACGGTCCACTTCACTTCTACATTATATACGCCCCTCCCCTGTATACGGTTCACTTCTACATTATATACGCCCCTCCCCTGTATACGGTCCACTTCACTTATACATTATATACACCCCCTCACTTCTACATTTCCTATGTACCCTCCTTCTACTTTATATACGCCGCCACATATTCCACACCTTTCCCTCCATCCTCCTGCAGGAAGCATCTGATATGAGGCTTGCGCTGCTCCGGTGAGCGGCTGGAGGTAATTGGTTGCGCTCGGCTGTGTTTGTGGAGATTACGATCAGGCGTCTTGTGAGGAGACGGTGACCTTCAGCCGGGCCCTGCCTTACCTGCTTCTCTGCTCCCTGCGTTTGGCTCTGGTCTCGCTGGAAATCATTAAATGCTTCTTTCACCAGTTTGTCCAAATCAACTTTCTCTTGAAATTCAAACTCCGGGTTTCTCTCCAGGATCACGGAGACGATCACCAGCAGCTGAAGAAAGACAGGCGAGAGGTCAGGGCGAAGAATGAGCAATGGGGGTGCATTTAGTTTTGAACCCCCCCCTCCTCGATTCTTTTCCCATATTGTACTGAATGGGCGATAGTGTTTGGTACTGACTGCTCAGTGCATCAGGCTGTGCACACACAAACTGCATTGTGTAAACTGCTACAAAGGACTGCTCACCTCCACAATGATCTGCCGGTACTCAGGCTGCGAGATGTTCTGCAGCATGTCCTCCACCAGAAGGGAGAAGTTCATCTCGTACATAGTCATGTCGGACAGGGTGGGTTGCTGTGGGAAGTGGACCAAGGGTTAAATCTGAGAGGGATGTAGAGGACGGCCCCGTCCTGCGATTATAGTTGCAGATCACAACTCTCATCGGTCATTTCCAGGATCAACACGGGATATAAGCACGGGGGCATAAAATCAGAATGGCGTCTATAGCGTTTATACCTGAGGGAGGAACTTTCCGGCCACCATGATACCGCAGGGGGTCCGCTCCAGGATTTGCCACACCCGGTCATAGAACCCAGCCGGATTTCTGTTGAGAGAGCCGTCTATCTGTCTGCGGTTCAGCCAGCACCTGTACGGACATGAAGGGGTCCGGTCACTGACATGAACTACACATGCTTGGAAGCAGTAATACTATTTAAAGGAAAACTGTCAGCAATTTGGACCAGTGGCTTCTCAGACATCCCCTTCCAATACATACTGATTCTTACTAATGGAGAAAGGCACCTGAAGATAAGTGGCGCCAGATGTGCCTGGCAATGACTTATGTTACTTCCAACATTTATAAACAATCTTGGCCGACCTGACTGCAAATGAAGATTGTAAATGCTGCTTTGGTTGTGACTAGTGCATAAGACGTCTAGATGGAAAGTGCTGATCAGGTAGAGTAGTGAGGTAGTCAGGCCTGGAGCTTCCTACCTCCCGGACTGCTGCGGCTGCAGAATACAGAGGAGAAGCTGCTTAATCTCGCTGGGTGACAGCTGGTAGATGTCCTGCTCCTCCCGCTCCCCGCTGCGGATCTTAAGTTCGTATCTCATGGCGTGAATTATCCATCTGTAATAAAAAAAACAAAAGACATCTGGGTAATCAATAGAATAAATAAACTGACAAGATAGATTTCTACCAGTTAGATTTCCTAGATGATAAGCGGTGCTGTAGATGTGTGGTGGCCGCTTATCTCAAAATAGTGTAAAAATTCTGATTCTGCATGTCTAATTTAAGGGAAAAAAACAAAAACTTTCTTTTCAGGACTATAGGAAAGCTGGGTGACATCCAATGTGAAGCATCACAACAGCAGTGGGTCTATTACTGCGTTACTAGGCAGCAGAAGTCTGTCCACATTGTTTCACCTCCTGCGGTACGGACACGCTGTCTATGGGGGGCGCTATTCTCAGCAGGAAGGCCGTCAACAGATGAGCTAATGAGCCCAAAAATCTATAGCAGTTTTGCTAATCACAGAGGAGTCGAGCGCTCTGCGCGATCGCAGCAGAGACACGAGAGTCAAGGTGGACGGCGCTGCAGACTGGTCGGTGGCGGCAGAGACCTTGGCTATGTATAGGGGACAGTTCTGAAGTCTTCCAATATGCTTCCTGTATAAATTGCTCATGCTTCACAATATCTCTGCTTGCAGTCATGCAACAGGCACCTTTACGGTTTATTCCCAATGGGATACAAATCAGTCATGTGATAGTCACGCAGCTCGTCACAGACATGACCAGTGATCCCTGGGTGTAAACAATAAAGGTTTTATTGTATGACAGCAACCAGAGATCTTGGACACCATGAGGAACTGATACAGAACATATATTGGAAAATTCTGTAACATTTACTTACCAAAAACTGAAATATCAGGCAGGCCGTGACTATGTGGTTACCCTGCGATTTACCATGACTATGAAGCTGCAAGGGTTCTCCCTATTGAGTTCAATGCAGACGGGGCCACATCCAAGAAAATAGTCACACTTCAGTCCAAATTTAGGTTGGGGGGTCTACACTGGATAGATTTGCCCAGGGCAGTAAACTACAACTCCTAGCATGCACAGCAACACGGCTGGGAGGTGCAGATCTATGCAATTGGCTTGATATTGGATCTCAACGCTCCACTTTCTGCTGTGACTTGTAGTACAGGAGGTTGCATTACAATAGGTTTAAAGATCGATCCCCCTCCCCTCATGTGACGGGCGCGGCCGGTTAGCGCAGGTCTTCGCGGTAATGGTTCTGGCAAGTGCTTGTTCTATTTCGACAAGAACAGCCAAGCAGAAAGGAATGTGCTTTGGATGAGCGATTGATCTCGGACTGCTGGGTCCTGAAGAATCAGCAGTGTGAATAGGGCCCTACAGGCAGAGAGCCGGATTACCTGCACGGTTCCCTCTCATTACGGCAATTGCCTTTAATACAACTCCAGGGGTGGAGCGCCCCCTAGAGCATCTGAGGTACTGGGGAGCGTAACGCTGCTATGGACGTGGGGGTGGGAGGCTGAGGAGAATCCTGATGCCCCTTTTTTTTTTTTTTGGGGATTATTACCCACGGTTATTAATGAAAATAATTATTCTGCACCATTTTAGTAAGCTATGTTCTCTGCTTGCTGTCAGTGAAGGATACATTTGTAACAAATGCTCAGCAGTGTTAAGAATAAGTTCTATAGGGGTTTTCGGCTCCTGGACAGTGACTGTTCCAGTTCACTGACTGCAAGCAGAGTTCTTAAAAAAAGGTGATAAATTAAAAGAAGTCTACAGAAGTCTGGATTAGGTCTGCCTGATACTAGGTAAAACAGGGATGGGCACATTTGGGGGCAACTTACCTATTTCCGTTACTTACCCGACACGCATCTTTAACATGCCGCTGAAGAGCTGCGGAGTGTTGGAGATGATCCAGCCGATGTGGATGACCAGTTCTTGCTGCAGGACGGCCTCCCGCTCATCGTACGGGTTGCACTTGCTGTAGATGATATCCTTTATCACCCCGGGTGACAGCGGGTTGGAGATGACGGCTTCCTCGTGGCCAAAAACACCAAGTGTGACCTAAGAACACACAGCGACCATGGAGATGGCGGGCACAGCACGAGGCTCAGCTGTCGTCAGCGGTGCACATGCTGCCAAGCACAGAACGGCCGCTCAGCCCTGAGGGGTCCTCTGTCATCTCTGCAACTTCCTAATGTGTTATGTGGTCAAAAAGTCTGCTTGCTGTCATTGAATATGAACACTTCAAAGATTGAAAACCTGCATAGCTCCAATACTTATCACAGTGGAGGATTTGCTACAGTTGTATCCAGTCTCGATAATCCTCTGTGACCTAAACATCCCGGACTCCAGACTGATACATTGCAGCAAAGTATCAGGACAGGGGGCGAGGTTTGTGCTGCTGACGAGTGTAGCTCACAGAGGATTGTCACAAACCCTCAACTCTGAGAAGTATTATTCAGTCAACAATGTCTCCATTCGCTGACAGCAAGCAGATCTTCAAGAGATCCTGATAAACTTTGTGTTTAGTGTATGAAGGGGAGCTCTATGGGATGGTGTGTGGCTGTTGAGGGTCTAAACACTATGTTTCCTACAGGTCGTATGAGATGTTTCCAATGGGGATGAGCTGGGTCATGACATAAGACTGTGTTCCCCAACTCCAATCCTCAGGGCCCACCCGCCGGTCACAATTAGAGAATATCCCACAGAATGAATACATGTGGTAGGGCCCCTTTCAGACGAGCGTGTCCTGTGCAGGAATCGCTCTCCGTGTCAGTGTTATTTTCCACTATGGACACTGCTGGTTTTGCAGGAGCGCACGGCATTGTACGGATTTATAATGCTGTGTCTCGCTGCCTGACCTTACGTCTACAGAATTATACCCCAGCATTATTTCAGTAGGATTCTGTAGCAGTAAGGTCATGCAGAGACACACAGCATTATAAATTATTAGAATGCTGTGCGCTCCTGGGGATGAGGAACACTGACTTAGAGACCCCCAGGATATGTCATAATTTCTGAAAGGTTGGAGTACCAATTCTGGGACCATCTTCTGTCTCCTGAACCCCATTCTGCAAGCCGAGGAGACTGGGTGGGGAGGTGGCCTTGCATGGATGGGGGTCATGGACACACTGCGTGCGTATATATATATATATATTATATATATATATATATATATATATATATAGCGATCCGTAGAATTATTATAGACATTAACATGACCATCAAAAATCTGGAGCCCACAAAAGCAGGACACCAAAATAAGGCGCCACACCTGTCCACAGGATGGATGTGTTATTTCAGAACTGCCACCCCACTCAGTTTAATGGAAATAAGCTGCAATACCAGACATTCCCCATGACCAGGTGTGGCGCTGTTTTCTGGATGCAGGGGCTCCGATTCCTGACTGGATACAAAGATATACTGAATGTCTCTAGTGATATGATGGGAGTTGGAATACTCACCTGCTTGCCCTGAACTAACGCATTAGTTATAGACGGGGCGAGGCTGTCCACTATTTTACCTAAAAGACTGGCAGCGAGGCGCACAACAGACCTGGAAGCAGAAAACAGAGCAGTGCCACTCCACAGGATGTCACACATGCACAGTAGCATCTTAAAGGGCACCTATCACTGGCTCCTGAGATGCTGCGAGAACACACACTGGTAGAGTGCCCCTTTAAATCCCTGTCTGCAGAGAACAGCAGATAATCTGTCCTGCCCTTCTACAGATCATATAAAATAATCCATCAAACTAATGAGATACAGAAGGCAATTACTGAAGATTTGTGGAGGAGGACGGTAACGAGGTGACATGATGCTAAGGGGGCACATATTTATCCCACTGCACGAGGAGATGGGGCAGCTGTGGTACTACAAGTCTAAGAATGCCATACCTCCATCTGGATAGAACGCTGAATGTTTCTACTGCACTTACCTTGTTGCATTATCTTATACTACAGTCACATCTAGAGCTGCAGTTACTTCTAGATATAATGCTGAGTAATTCTACTGTGCTTATCTTGTTACATTGTATCTTATACTCCAGTCACCTCTAGAGCTGAAGGTTTACATTTAAATCCTAAGTCATTCTACTTTACTTGTTTAGTTACATTGTGTCTTATACTCCAGTCACCCGGAGAGCTGCATTTACAAATATGCTTGCTTCTGATAGGAATAAATGAGCGTTGACAACCAGACAATAAAGAGCCGGTCTGACCTCCTGCAATGCACGTCTCCGAGTGAACCCTGTCTGTGCTGCAGAGATAATGATGCAGCAAGGATTAGGAAATATGTAGAAATATAGGTGCAGCTCTGGATGTAACTGGAGTATTAAATATAATGTATCACAGGATCATCTGAAGGTAATGCAGACAATGAAGATAGTGCTGTTGTCGTGTGTGTGTCAGGAGCCACTAATAGCTGATAATGGAGCTTTTAGCTTGGTCTGCGCTGCGGCTGGTTAATGGGCTGCCGCTAAGTAAAGGTAAACGCGTTCCCGGCTGCAGCGCCATTAATAGCCGCAAAGTGACTGTCTGGGCCGGGAAGCAGCAGATTTACTGCACGGCGAGGACGTCAAAGTGCACAAGCAATGGGGCTACCAGGCTATGGGTGGATTTACATTGCAGCTGCTGATGCAAAATGATAGAGACAAATCCAGCTCTGCTACATGTGATGTACATTCTCCTTTCCAGCCGCATCATAAGATGTGACGGGTTAGTTCACACTGTCAATCCAAACGTGCAGATTTTTTTTCTCATGCCAAGTGCAAAGCAATCAATGGGCGCTCCAGTAAAAGCCGACAAAGCAAGCGGCTTTTTACCTGCTTCCCGTGTACCAGAATAGAGGTGATATGTGGCGCTATAGACGAGGCTGCCATGTGCATGAAGGCAGCGGTGTAACGGACCACAAACCTGTGTGTGACAACACATATCAGTCACAGTGGGGTGGTGAGAGGGCACAGGGAAGGGTGGTGAAGGGGGTCTGCATTACTTTATCTTGTACTGATCCAGTTATTTAATGTCTCCTACTCCAGTCACAGCCAAATCTGCAATTACAAATGTGATGCTAATCTAATCAACACAATGCTGACAGACACAGCTCTAGCTGATTTGGTGTAATGCACCACAGTCTGCTGCATCTGCATGCACTGCTTTTGTGTGAATGATCAGGGCGATGGGATGGAGCTCTGGATGCGATTAGAGAAATTATGTATCCATAGAACAGTACAAAGTCTAAGCATTCACAGTGCTCCCCTGGGCTTTCATTCTTCAGTATTTTCTAGATATCTGTTTGCTTTTGGGGAGCAGGAATTTTCCCGATAATGTACAGCTCACACTGCAGCAGAGTTACATGGAAAACCCTGAAACCATGTCAGATGGAAGTGAGGTTCTCGTTCATTGACAACAAGCACAGATCTTAAAATCTGCCCTCTACAAAAACATCAATTAGTATGGAGAGCTCTCCCCAATATGAGTGCACCATTCAGCACCCTGGAGAGCTCCCCCCAATATGAGTGCACCATTCAGCACCCTGGAGAGCTCCCCCCCAATATGAGTGCACCATTCAGCACCCTGGAGAGCTCCCCCCAATATGAGTGCACCATTCAGCACCCTGGAGAGCTCCCCCCAATATGAGTGCACCATACAGCACCCTGGAGAGCTCCCCCCAATGAGTGCACCATACAGCACCCTGGAGAGCTCCCCCCAATGAGTGCACCATACAGCACCCTGGAGAGCTCCCCCCAATATGAGTGCACCATTCAGCACCCTGGAGAGCTCCCCCCAATATGAGTGCACCATTCAGCACCCTGGAGAGCTACCACCTCCCAATATGTGTGCACCATACAGCACCCTGGAGAGCTCCCCCCAATATGAGTGCACCATACAGCACCCTGGAGAGCTCCCCCCAATATGAGTGCACCATACAGCACCCTGGAGAGCTACCACCTCCCAATATGTGTGCACCATACAGCACCCTGGAGAGCTACCACCCCCCCACCCAATATGAGTGCACCATTCAGCACCCTGGAGAGCGCATCATTAAACACCCTGAAAACCGCAATAAGGTGACCTGCCACAGATAAGCAAGTCCCCCTGGGCACTGCCCTCCACCCACTGTTGTATTAGAGGACGGTTACAATGTGATGCACCATGCAGGGACGGTAGAGTCCAGGACTCTCCAGGGTTAGGATGCTCTAGTCTATAGCAGAATCTAGCAGAGTGAATGATGGGGGCAGGGAAGTTACTTGCACTGATCACTAGGCCTATAATACATGTTCTCAGAAAAGGCTTTCCTACTTTTCATTGCATGGAATGGTGAGTAGCTTTGTATTCCTCTCTGTTTACAATACTCCAGTCACCACCAGAGCTGTACCAATTATGGTGACAGTTACACAGCTGGCGCTAAATGCTTAGATCCAGTGTCTGACTGAATAGTCTATAGTAACAGCCGCTGCTCTGGATGTGACCAGAGTAGAAGCATTATCCTGACAAGGTAACGCCATATGATAACATGAAGATTCCAGCTCTGAAGGTACGGGTGACATTATACAGTGACGCCGGACTCACCAGAGTTTGTGGCTGCCCACCTTCCTATAGATCCGCTCCATGAAGTCAGACACTGTACCTGTCGGAGAATAAATAGAAATTCAGTCTTCATTACAGACGGCTAATAACACGCAGTGTGTAACGGGGTTCACAGGACTGCAGCGGCGCCCCCCCCCGCACAGAGAATGTTTAATTATCAGGCGCCTCTGGGGCCCAACGACTCGCTGCGCCGGAATATTTATTACACGCCATTTACACGCAGCACAGTTCAAAGAACCAGGAATGTTCTGCCTCAAATCAGGGGATGAGCAACGCAGATCATCGGGGGAGGGCGACCCCAATTCTACCAGGTATTCTACCTTCTGGGACTTAAAGGGGCACTCCAGCTTTATGCAAAAGTAGTGTTTGTGTAGAATTCCTCACTCTTTTCTGCTTGCTGTCAGTGAACAGAGGCATCTAGAGGCAGAAAACCTCTCCCTAACGCTGCTCTCAGCTGATGGTCTGCTCTATAGACTATCCAGTCCAGAGAAAGCCTCCACCTCTTGGCTGTTACAATGCATCAGAGCAGGACGCTGCCGGTGTGTGCTCATCTCACACAGGATTCAGTTGTAACAAACCCTCAGCTCTGAGGAGTGTCAGGTCTAGATGAGCCTCTAGATTATAAAAGACAGCAAGCAGAGATCTTAAAGTTAGTGACAAACATTACAGTGTACATAGGACTGGCCCTTTAACCCTTTCAGTGTCCTAGAGGTGGGGTTGATGGGAGATTATTATTAGTATTGGAGGATGGGTTTAGATTCTGTCCAGCCCTGGAAGTGTTAACTAGCTTAGGGACATGAAGGATGCCTGTGCGGGGGAGAGTAAGATCCGCAGCCCGTCCCAAGCGCCTTCTCATTAACTTATAATTCCCCGGGTTCCGATCGTCCCTGAACAGGAATCAGCGAGATAAGCGCACAGCCCTCAGCGTCCACCTCTTAATTAGCGCCTCGGACTCGTTAGAATTAATTGAGCTCGCAGGAAGCTCGCGGTTTCTCTAAATTTAATTGCTCTGAAGTTAAAAACGTAAAATACAAAAATTAAAATCCAGGTGGAAGCGGGCGTCTCCTGATCCATGTAATTGAAGTATTAACCCTTAAGCTCCAGGGGAACACCATACTGCAGAGGGGGAGAGCAGACTTTATTAAAAGGGACAGGATCATTTTCTTACTCCTATCCGTGTCTGGGAAAGTTGGGTGACAACCAATTACAGCTTCATGGTGAATCAGTGACCCATGCCCTGCTGCTAGTTTACTGCATAAGAAAGTAGATCTGCCATTCAGGAACCTAGGAAAGCTGAGTGGCAGCCCCCATAGAAGCCATACTGGTTGCCAGCCAGCTCTCCTAGACTCCTGAATGATAAACCTATCCAGACATCTTCCTCCCCTTCTGCTGTGCAACTTTGTGGATCTGCCATTCAGGACCCTGGAAAAGCTGGATGCCAACCGATATTGGCTGCCTAGTTAGACTATGGTTATCATGCAGCGAAATAGGAGAGAGTGTCTAAGTAGATCTGCCATTCAGGTGCCTGGGAAAGCTGAGTGGTGAACATTATGGCTGTCATTACCACTCCCAAGGGGGCTGCCTCCATAACGCTATCTCTGCAGAAAAATAGAGTGAGGCATCTAAGGAGCTATGAGAGTGCATGACAGCCCTATGGGAAGCAGCACAGGAGGTCACACAGCTTTCCCAGAGACAGATGCAGGTTTAGGGACACTGGGTGATAGTTGATCGTCACTCACCATCCTTTGTGATGAAATGTGGCCCTTCCCTCTTCATCAGAATGCTGAGCAGGATAGCCTGAGAGGCGAGGCAGGTGCAGTCCTAATAGGGTAGATGAAGGGGGTCATCATCTATCAAATCTAAGCGACGGTGGAGATAAGCGGCTCAGGGACTCACATTCAGCTTCTGCAGGATCTCGTAGGTGGGGCGGTGTCTCCAGTCCGCCACAATGATCTCAGGCTGTTTCTCCTGGTCGGCGACCGGGATACTGGACTGTCTGTTGACCTTTGAGTGTTTGGGGACTTCAAGCTCCTCGAAGCTGTGAAACTCTGGAATTCTGGGAAATGAATGACTGCACAGTCAGGGGCCCCGAGAGATCTGATAAGCAGCACTAAAATGATATGGTAGCCGCTAAGCTCCTACTGCATTAATGTAAGGGTCCATTCACACGCCCGTATTTATGGCTCTGCATCCGTTCCACAATTTTGCAAAACTGGTATGGACCCATTCAATTCAATGGGGCCGCAAAAGAGCGGACAGCACACCGTGTGCTGTCCGTATCCGTAGTTCCGTTCCGCAAAAAAAATAGAGCAGGTCATATTCTTGTCCCCGGACAAGAATAGGCATTTCTATCATAGGGCCGGCCATGTGCGGTCCGCAAAACACTTACAGACCTTAAAGGAGTTGTGTCTTCTCAGACTTCGATGGCATATAAGTAGGATATGCCACCAGGTGCTGTTCCCACCTTGAGAATGGGCCCCCAAATGTAAAGGAGAATGCACCACACATGCACGGCTGCCCTCCATTTCTTTGGGACTGCCGAAAACAGCAGAGCATTGGCTTGGCTATTTTCGGACATTCCACCTAAGTGAACGGTGAGCGCACCGTACAACAGCGGTGACCACTCCATTCACCGCTATGGAACTGCCAGAAATAACCAAGCCAGCGCTCGCCTATTTTCAGCAGTCCCATAGAATCGGAGGTCGGCCGTGCACGTGCAGCCGCTTCTCACTCACTTTGGGGTCCCATTCTGGAGATAGGTGCTGATCACAGAGGTGGGATCGGCACCTATCTGACAATGGTGGCATATCCTAGCAATAGGTCACCAACGTCTAAGATGAGACAACCCCTTTAAGAAATTTACACCAGGGCAGATAAGCTGTTTTCCTATTGTGTGTAGTGTCCCTTTAGGAATCATGTTAAGGGGTGTCTCCTGCAATAGCTGGGCAGTATTTGCTATACAGCAGTAGGGGATGTGGATGGGGTGGTTACTTACATGTCTGACTCGCTGATCCTTAAGAAGTCCAGCTGCTCGACCATTGCTCCAGATATAAGAGTCTGCAGGAAGAAACAGTCAGTAAGCAGGAGGAGAACCCCGATCCAGCAACAAGCAGCATCTGAATCAGATCTGGGCAGAGATCCTGACCCTTCGAGGGGTTCTTTAAGGAGACAAGCTACCATAATTTGCAGGTAGTGCATTCAAATCCATTAATAGTTAAGTATCCTGTAAAAATTTGTTATACTCTAGTCACATCCAAAGCTGCATTCAACGTTCTGTTAACTGCCATGCGGAACCAAACAACATGAAATCTTAGCTCATGGTGCAGTGCATTGTGGGAGATGTGGTGTTTTCTGGCGGAATGGACAAATAAAAACTACATCTCAGGGCCCGGGAGATAGATAGAAACAGCTTTGAATGTGACTGGAGTACAAGCATTTGCAACGATCTTTATTGGCTTAGCTGGCATCCCATACATCACTGCACTCGTCTGCAGTGCATTCTGGGAGATGGATGCAGCATAATGGGAGGTCCTGTTTCTTATAAGAATTATAATGTGAATGCAGCTCTGGTTGTGACTGGAGTAAATGACGAGATCTGAACTCAGACATTAAATTCAGGATTACACTTGCCGGTAATCATTTTTCCATGAGCCCCCGACAGCACCCTTGAGAGACAGTTTCCATCCAGGACAGGAAACTTCGTGGAGAGCTCTTAAGGAGGGGCTCTGCTCCTATACCACCAGTTAATTGCGAGAAGTTATCCTAAAACACATCTAACACAAACTCTCTCTAAGGGTAATCCTGAATTTCCCTTACGCCCATGACAGCACCCTTGAGAGAAGATCTAGAATAGTAACTAGCTTAGGGGGGTAGGACCACTGCCTGCAAGACCTTCCTGCTGGAAGACACACGGTCCTTAGAGTCTAAATCTAACCTGTAGTGAAGAAACAAAGTACATGGAGACTTCCAGGTATCAGCCCTACAAATCTGTTCTAGAGATGCATCAGCCCCGTCTGCACAAGAAGCAGATATGGATCTGGTTGAGAGTGAGCACCAAATCCCAAAGGGGGAGCTTACCCCGCTAAGGAATAGGCTAAAGTGATAGCCGCCGCCGCCCCCCCCCCGCTATCCATCTGGATAGAGTTCTAGAAGAAGCTTTATTACCTTTGTTTCTTCCACTGTACAAAAAGTCGAGAGGATTTCCTCCATTGACCAGTGACTTTCAGATATTCAGACATGCATCTTTTATAGTCTAGATCAGTGGTGCCCAACCATTTTTCGTCTGAGGGCCGCACAAGACATGGTATAAATTTTGCGGGCCAGAACCAGGTAGCTTTGCCAGAAAGAAATGCAAACACTGTGAGGGGGCACATATGAGCATTACTATTATAAAGGGGCAAATATCTGGGCATTACCACTGTGAAAGGGAGCACATCTGGGCATTACCACTGTGAAAGGGGTCCCATCTGGGCATTACCACTGTGAAAGGGGTCCCATCTGGGCACTACCACTGTGAAAGGGGTCCCATCTGGGCACTACCACTGTGAAAGGGGTCCCATCTGGGCACTACCCTTGTGAAAGGGGTCCCATCTGGGCACTACCCTTGTGAAAGGGGTCCCATCTGGGCACTACCCTTGTGAAAGGGGTCCCATCTGGGCACTACCCTTGTGAAAGGGGTCCCATCTGGGCACTACCCTTGTGAAAGGGGTCCCATCTGGGCACTACCCTTGTGAAAGGGGTCCCATCTGGGCACTACCCTTGTGAAAGGGGTCCCATCTGGGCACTACCCTTGTGAAAGGGGTCCCATCTGGGCACTACCCTTGTGAAAGGGGTCCCATCTGGGCACTACCCTTGTGAAAGGGGTCCCATCTGGGCACAACCACTGGAAAGGGGTCCCATCTGGGCATAACCACTGGAAAGGGGTCCCATCTGGGCATAACCACTGGAAAGGGGTCCCATCTGGGCATAACCACTGGAAAGGGTCCCATCTGGGCATAACCACTGGAAAGGGGTCCCATCTGGGCATAACCACTGGAAAGGGGTCCCATCTGGGCATAACCACTGGAAAGGGGTCCCATCTGGGCATAACCACTGGAAAGGGGTCCCATCTGGGCATAACCACTGGAAAGGGGTCCCATCTGGGCATAACCACTGGAAAGGGGTCCCATCTGGCATAACCACTGAAAGGGGTCCCATCTGGGCATAACCACTGGAAAGGGTCCCATCTGGGCATAACCACTGGAAAGGGGTCCCATCTGGGCATAACCACTGGAAAGGGGTCCCATCTGGGCATAACCACTGGAAAGGGGTCCCATCTGGGGCATAACCACTGGAAAGGGGTCCCATCTGGGCATAACCACTGGAAAGGGGTCCCATCTGGGCATAACCACTGGAAAGGGGTCCCATCTGGGCATAACCACTGGAAAGGGGTCCCATCTGGGCATAACCACTGGAAAGGGGTCCCATCTGGGCATAACCACTGGAAAGGGGTCCCATCTGGGCATAACCACTGGAAAGGGGTCCCATCTGGGCATAACCACTGGAAAGGGGTCCCATCTGGGCATAACCACTGGAAAGGGGTCCCATCTGGGCATAACCACTGGAAAGGGGTCCCATCTGGGCATAACCACTGGAAAGGGGTCCCATCTGGGCATAACCACTGGAAAGGGGTCCCATCTGGGCATAACCACTGGAAAGGGGTCCCATCTGGGCATAACCACTGGAAAGGGGTCCCATCTGGGCATAACCACTGGAAAGGGGTCCCATCTGGGCATAACCACTGGAAAGGGGTCCCATCTGGGCATAACCACTGGAAAGGGGTCCCATCTGGGCATAACCACTGGAAAGGGGTCCCATCTGGGCATAACCACTGGAAAGGGGTCCCATCTGGGCATAACCACTGGAAAGGGGTCCCATCTGGGCATAACCACTGGAAAGGGGTCCCATCTGGGCATAACCACTGGAAAGGGGTCCCATCTGGGCATAACCACTGGAAAGGGGTCCCATCTGGGCATAACCACTGGAAAGGGGTCCCATCTGGGCATAACCACTGGAAAGGGGTCCCATCTGGGCATAACCACTGGAAAGGGGTCCCATCTGGGCATAACCACTGGAAAGGGGTCCCATCTGGGCATAACCACTGGAAAGGGGTCCCATCTGGGCATAACCACTGGAAAGGGGTCCCATCTGGGCATAACCACTGGAAAGGGGTCCCATCTGGGCATAACCACTGGAAAGGGGTCCCATCTGGGCATAACCACTGGAAAGGGGTCCCATCTGGGCATAACCACTGGAAGGGGTCCCATCTGGGCATAACCACTGGAAAGGGGTCCCATCTGGGCATAACCACTGGAAAGGGGTCCCATCTGGGCATAACCACTGGAAAGGGGTCCCATCTGGGCATAACCACTGGAAAGGGGTCCCATCTGGGCATAACCACTGGAAAGGGGTCCCATCTGGGCATAACCACTGGAAAGGGGTCCCATCTGGGCATAACCACTGGGAAGGGGTCCCATCTGGGCATAACCACTGGGAAGGGGTCCCATCTGGGCATAACCACTGGGAAGGGGTCCCATCTGGGCATAACCACTGGGAAGGGGTCCCATCTGGGCATAACCACTGGGAAGGGGTCCCATCTGGGCATAACCACTGGGAAGGGGTCCCATCTGGGCATAACCACTGGGAAGGGGTCCCATCTGGGCATAACCACTGTGAAGGGGTCCCATCTGGGCATAACCACTGTGAAGGGGTCCCATCTGGGCATAACCACTGTGAAGGGGTCCCATCTGGGCATAACCACTGTGAAAGGGGGCACATCTGGGCATAACCACTGTGAAAGGGGGCACATCTGGGCATTACCACTGTGAAAGGGGGCACATCTGGGCATTACCACTGTGAAAGGGGGCACATCTGGGCATTACCACTGTGAAAGGGGGCACATCTGGGCATTACCACTGTGAAAGGGGGCACATCTGGGCATTACCACTGTGAAAGGGGGCACATCTGGGCACTACCACTGTGAAAGGGGGCACATCTGGGCACTACCACTGTGAAAGGGGGCACATCTGGGCACTACCACTGTGAAAGGGGGCACATCTGGGCACTACCACTGTGAAAGTGGGCACTACCACTGTGAAGGGGGCACATCTGGGCATTACCACTGTGAAAGGGGCACATCTGGGCATTACCACTGTGAAAGGGGGCACATCTGGGCATTACCACTGTGAAAGGGGGCACATCTGGGCACTACCACTGTGAAAGGGGGCACATCTGGGTATTACCACTGTTAAGGGGGCACATCTGGGCATTTTGTAGTAGTAATGCCCTCTGTGCCCCCTTCACAGTAGTATTGTCCTCTGTGCCCACTCCACAGTAGTAATGTCCTCTGTGCCCCTCGTGCCCCCTTCAGAGTAATATGCCCTGACACACACACCACAGTGGATGCTTTTTTTTTTTTTTTACTGAAGCAGCAGCAGGCTCAGCTCGGCTGCAGTGTACACTACAAGGCACACAGTTTTCAGGAGGACTAGAGAGGAGCTGGATCAAGCGAGTGGCTGCAAAATTGGAAAGTTTTTTCCTACCTGGAGGAGGGTGAGCTGCGGCCGGCAGCAAGCACAGAAGTGAGTGAGATAGGTGCGCGCACACTTTCTGACTCAGTGCACACACGCTACTTCATACGCTGATCCCCCTGCTGCGGCCCTGCCCACGTGACCTTCCCTCCTCTGTCTGTCACTGCTGGCTGCGCTCATCCTGCCTGAGCCATTCAGTTAATGATTCACTGAATGGCAATGGCCGGCCGAGATGAGCGCTCACACATAGTTCGCTGCCTGATGCCGGCGGCACTGCACGGGCCGCATGACACAGCTTCGCGGGCCGGATTTGGCCCACGGGCCGTAGGTTGGGCACCACTGGTCTAGATAATGGAGCCTCCTCTCTTTCTCGTTCTTTGGGGATTGACACAAGGATGGAAGAACAATGTCTTGGGTCCTATGAAACAGGGAGACCGCATCCATTTCGTCCCCATAGAGAATGAATGGGTCCGCACCCGTTCCACAGAATTGAGGAACGGGTGCGGACACATTCATGGACGTGTGAATGGACCCACATGCCTGGCAGAGGTGACAGCCACCACAAAAGCAGTTTTGAAAGAAAGTTTTAATAGATAAATCCTGAATCCTGCAGAGGTTCGAAAGGAGGCTCCATAATTCTAGACAAAACTAGATTAAGATCCCACGGGGGAACGGAAGATCTGATCACAGGCTTAATCCTACTAACCGTTTTAAAGAACCACCTAATCCACGGATGATTGGCGATAGGGAAATCAGAGAAAGCACTAAGGGCAGAAACTTGAACTTTTGTAAAAAATCCCAAATTTTGGACATAGGAGGAGAACTCAAGGGATCTACCGGGACTTTATAAAAATGTAAGAAGGTCTTCCGTACTCTGATGTAAATAGTAGAGGTTACTTCTTTCCTACATAATAAAAGGGTAGATACAACTTCCTTAGAAAGACTCCTACGCGCTAGAATTTCCCCTTCAAATACCAGGCTGTTAGATAAAGGTTTCTCCCTTCCAGATGGAAGACAGGACCCTGAAACAACAGGTCCTGCCTGTCCGGAAGAATCCAGGGATCTGCAAGAGATAGCTCCCTCAACTCAATTTTTTCGGATTTAGAGAAAATAATAGGTCGCATTTTTTGTTCTGTCTGGTTGCAAAAAGGTCTACTTCAGGTTGGCCCCACAGCTGAACTTTCTGACTGAAGACTTCTTGGTTTAAACACCATTCTCCCCGATCCAAATGGTTTCTGCTTAGATGATCCGCCACCTTGTTTTCTGTTCCCTTTAAGTGTACGGCCTTGAGGAAAGGAACAATTAGAGAAAAAATGCCTGCAGCCAAGGACATAAGATTTTCTGACCTTGTCCCTCCTTGCCTGTTTAGGTAGGATACCACCGTGACGCTGTCTGCGAAGATTTTTACTCCCTTTCCTCATATTTTGGTAGGAATTCTCTTAAGGCCAACAGAACCGCTCTCAGCTGCCTCATATTCTGGGAATCCTGACTGTTGAACTCCACACCCCCTGCCGAACCCCCCACTGACAATAGGCCCCCACCCGGTATCCGTGGCATCCGTGGTGATGGTTATTTGCTCCTGTAGATCCCAAAGGAGGCCCTGAGTCAGATTTCAAGGTTCCAGCCACCAGGTTAAGGACCTGAGCGGTGGGAGGAAGCGGGGCATTCAACGGGACAATGACCCCTGCCACTCTTTTAGAATCTGCCATTGAAGCACCCTGGAGTGAAACAGGGCCCAGCAGGTATCATGGAGGTCATTCTGCCTAATACTGCCATACCTTGCCTGATAGATTTTTTGAGGCTACCAGGGACCGCAGGTTCTCTCTTATTTGGGATATCTTGCGCTGAGGGAGGATGCAACGTAGCTTCACAGAATCCAGAATCAGTCCTAGAAACACACGCTTGGGAAGGGGTCAGGTTTGACTTTTCCCAGTTTATCTGCCACCCTAGCTCTGCTAGAAGTTCTATTACTTCTAGAAGACGAGAGGTTAGAAGGTCTTCGGATTCTGACACCACTAGAAGATCGTCCAAATAATGAATAACCAGAATGTCTCTGTTATGTGGCCATAGCCTCTGCCATCAGTTTTGTAAAAAGCCTGGGGACCTGAGATGTTCCAAACGGAAGTGCTCTGTATTGTAAATGGTGAACTTGGCCTTCCATTGACACCGCCATTTTTGAAAATCTGCATGAATTGGGATGTGATAACAGGCATCCTTTATGTCTATGGTCGCCATGACACAGTCATTGAAGAGATGTTTTATTGCAGACTGTACAGATTCCATTCTGAATTTTTTGTATTTTAGGCGTTCCCATGCGGCCCTTGCAGAAGGGGGTGTCCCTCCCCTTACTTCCTCCTCTTTTACTGTAGCCACATGCGTTCCAAATACCGGAAGATGCGTCCTGCAACTTCCGGTTCGCGCGCAGAGCACGCCGAAAAAACTCTAAGCCCGCCCCCTGCCTCTGTAAATTGCTCCAGGCCTGGAGGAAGGCAGAGAAAAGGCCCTGGACCTCCTGAACACTGCCAGGAGGATCCAGCGTGCCAGCATCACCTCCCGGGTATGCTGGGATTGCCCAGGAACACTGGCCCGACAGAACACATCCAGGACCCAGAAGGATTGGCCCCAGACTTAGCAGGCGGCTCCTAGTGGAGTCTTATGCCGCACCGGGTAACCCCTATAAATGTTGCACCTCGGGGGCCCCTGCAGCCTGATCCTAGCTCTCCACATAGACGTCCTATCCATAGGACAGGAAACAGAAACTTGTGGTACAGGGGCAGAGCCCCTCCTTAAGAGCTCTCCACAAAAGTTCCTGTCCTGGATGGAGGCGGTCTCTCAAGGGTGCTGTCATGGGCGTAAGTGAAAACTGGGGGTGCAGTGAGGGATGCAGGCGAGTCATCTGCTAGTTGTTGCTTTGGCTCTCCCTCCCCCGTTGCCCCCTTTAGTTTATGGCGCTGGGAACATAAAGCTTTTTTGGAAGCTTTCCTGTAAGGAGGCGAAATCTGAATTAATTGGCAAAAGTTCAGAGCCCGGGGAGGTAAATCACAGAATTGGCTGCCAACGAGCAGAACTTTAAAAATCTTCAATTATTTTAATCGTTTTCTCTGAAGCTCCGTCATTAAGTAAAGTGGTAGAGCGGGGGGGAAACAACCCAAAACCTCCAGACGGGAGCAGCTCTCTGCTTTTTGGGAAATTCGACTTCATGCGTTTACACGAGGTGAGGGTTAAAAAAACAACAACATGAAACAGAGTGCAGCGAGCGCAGCGCCCCCTACAGAGAGGCATTGTCTTGGTTAGATCTTCTGGGAAAGCTGGGTGACAACCTAGAAACCAGTACAGCCACAACTACAGCTTCCTTGGGTGCTCCCCAGCTTTACCAGGTTCCTGAAAGGCTAGTGATGATCCATCCTTCACTCCCACAGCCAGACATATCTATTCAGGAACCTGGAAAAGCTGGGTGACAACCCCAAAACATGTATAACATATGTATAACTATAAAATATAGCTTACAGCTTACATTGGGACTTCCCCAGCTTTTCCAAGGTCCTGAATGGTCAATCTGCCTTGCGGTGATACACTGTCCACTCCCATAACCAAATAGCTTTTTCCAGGAAGTTGGAAAAGCGGAGTGACAACCCCAAACACATGTATAGCTACAACTATGGCTCCCTTGCGAGCTGTTCCCCAGCTTTTCCAGGTTCCTGAATGGCTAACAAGGATACACCCTCCATTCCCACAACCAAATATATCTATCCAGAAAGCTGGAAAAGCTGGGTGACATGTCAGAAATATAAATACAATATTTTCAATAGTTTTTTTTTGCAACAGAAAATCAACATATATTTAGGTTTTTAACAGGCAGGGAGCAGCGGCGGTGAGGAGGAGGAGGAGGAATTGCCGCCATCGACTTGTCACTTATGTGAGATTAAAGTAAATCTGAAGGTTTGGAGCAATTCACAGGTTCTATGAATAAGTAAAAAGAGCTAAAAGCACGACGACTGTAAAGCCGAGAAACACAATCTGGTCAATTATTCAGACGTCGAGGACTGTGCTGCGCCCCATCCCTGCAACCACAGATGTAGCAGAGCTCGTCATGCCATCTGTGGGTAAACATAGGGCTGCACATAAACCGCCTGCATTACCTTAATACCTGGGCATACAAGTAAAAGCTTGTGGAAAATTCAGCTCTGCTACATCTGTAGGAACCAACTGTCAACAAGCACTGAAGACGTATCATTAGCGATTTCACCGCACAGCAAGGTTAAGTCATGGCATCAAACCGATGCAGCAGGTATTTGGAACTGGAGATGTAGCAGAGCAGAATGTGCCATTGACCACTTTTTGTTACCGTCTGCACATAAATTCTCGTCTGGCTTTCCAAAAGTCATGCTCCCATACATTGGGTAAGCTTAGTGGGGGTGTAATGGTGGCCATATTGGCTGTCACACAGATTTCCCAGTACCAGATATAATATTTGAATACAACATACGTGTCCTCACAGATGAGCTCTTTGTAGCTGCAGTCCCAAAGCTGACCACTAGGGGACTAAGTTTAAACATGGCCTATATGAGGAGTTAGGGAAGGGGGCACATGTCCTCCATTATTTGCACCCCAATAGAGAGTGGATGAGACACAAGCTGTCACTTACCTGCAGTCTGTCCACGTGAACGTTGACACCTGCCACGTTTCCATTCTTAAAGGAGGCGAGCATGTCAAGGATGGGGTTAAACCGGCTCCCCCTGAGGATTAGAGAGTAGACAGGGGGCAGAGTTATGGAGGCCGCAGGGTGTCAGTGTAAAAATCCTAATTCTTATTAATTCATGCTGTACCGGATGTTGTCCTCTCGAATCAGCACCAGGAACAGGGGGCGCCCCTTCATCTTCCAGTACTGCCGGATGAACTGCAGCGCGTTCTGCAAAAGAGACAAGGACCACAGGTAGCAGCAATCTCTCCCATCACTTCTGGTGCAGATTCCAAGGCTCCGCCAGCAGAGTATACAGCAGGAAAACCC
Source organism: Bufo gargarizans (assembly GCF_014858855.1). Taxonomy (NCBI): domain Eukaryota; kingdom Metazoa; phylum Chordata; class Amphibia; order Anura; family Bufonidae; genus Bufo; species Bufo gargarizans. The sequence continues at coordinate 146,884 of NW_025334444.1, forward strand.
ATCATCTACATGTCAAGTGCTAAGGACTGAGGCGCAGGAAAAGGTATATGTGTGGGGGCACTCTGCTGGGGTTTCTCCTTTAAGATCCTATCCCCCAGCATGGAGAGGGTTAAACACATTTTTGCCATTTTCTGCCCTGGTGGGTTTGCACACAGTCGCATTTACTTTATTAATCCCAGTAATTGAAATCGTTTTTGGCTACATTTCCCTAAACTCGTCAATTTGCATTGCAGGCAATAAGTGCAGAATTATTCGGGTGGGGGGAGAGGATCACATAGAGACCTGCAGAAACACACGTGATGTCTCAGCCGACATGTGACATACCGCCCAGCACACCCAGTTATACATCCCCACTGCTGGGGAAGGGAATCACCCAGCTTTCCTGAGTGACAGATCTGCCTCATTCTGCAGCAGTAGGGAAGGCGAGTGTCCAAATCTGCTTCACAGGACTAGGGATGCGCGAATCAACTTCCGATGAAAAATCCCAAGTCGATTTGCATAATACTTTGTTTCAATACTGTGCGGAGCGAGCGCTCTGTACAGTATTAGGCCTCATGCACACGGCCGTTGTTTTTGTCCGCATCCAAGCCGCAGTTTTGGCGGCTCGGGTGCGGACCCATTCACTTCAATGGGGCCGCAAAAGATGCGGACAGCACTCCGTGTGCTGTCCGCATGTGTTGCTCATTTCCGTGGTCCGTAAAAAAAATATAACATGTCCCTTTTCTTGTCCATGCTTTGCGGACAAGAATAAGCAGTTATATTAAAGGCTGTCTGTGCCGTTCCGCAAAATTGCGGAACGCACACAGACCCCATTCATGTTTTGCGGATCCGCAGTTTGCAGACCGCAAAACACACAACGGTCGTGTGCATGAGGCCTTAGAATGTATTGGCTCTGATGAGCCGAAGTTATTACTTTGCGAAGTCTTGCGAGACTTCGCATAACAACTTCAGGAATCAATTTCTACTCGGAACCGAACCAGAGTTCGGGAAATGTTTTTTTACAGTAGAAATTAATTTCTGAAGTTATTACCTGAAGTCTCGCGAGACTTCGCGAAGTAATAACTTCGGCTCATCGGAGCCAATACATTCTAAGACTGTACGGAGCGCTCGCTCCGTACAGTATTGAAATGAAGTATTATGCAAATAGACTTCGGATGTTTCATCCGAAGTCGATTCACTCATCCCTAGTCAGGACCCTAGGAAAGAACTGAGTTATGTAAGTTTTCACTCAGCTTTCCCAGAAACAGACAGCACTAGGACCCAGCTGGGCAGAATCTGCTGCTCATTATCCATGGCCGCTGAATCGTTATAACAATTAGAGGACCATAAGAAGCCGACAATTAATGATCCTGGCCGAGTTCTGCCTTGTGACAGTGAATGATGGGAGTGATAGTCCCATTAATTGATTCCTCTGCCCTGGAAATCCCTGACTGATTTACAAGTCCTGGCTGGCAGGTCCTGTGATATAGCAGAGCCCAGGTGTCAGGGAAGAAGATTCAGAAAATTATTCGTCCAGTTTACTGAAGATTCAGAAATTGCAAGAGAATTAGATTAGTGAGGTCCTGCTGCCTCTATATCTTGCCCTATACTCTAGTCACATCCAAAGCTGCATGCATTTTGAATTCTGCAGATTGTCCAATGGAGTCCATCAGCACCATGGCCAACACATGTCACACTGCACTAAGGTCACGTAATGCAGAAATGACAACAGGGCATCCTCTGAAGTTGCAGGTGGTTGGAACAGTTCCCCGCAAATGCCCTGACTGGCAGAGCACAGGTCAATTTTTGCTGCATGCTAGGTTAGTGTTTTTTATATTTTTAGCACTGAGTGCTGGATTATTGGAATTTCTGAGATTAAGATTGGAGAATGACCCGACACACGGAGTACGATTAGTGCACACGGGACTTACCTGAATGTCATCAATGAGCAGCATGACGTCCTGGGACATGTAGAAGTCGCTCAGGTCAAACACGATGGGGTAACAGACGACCGTCTTCCCCAGGATACGATAAATCTGCCGACAAAAATGTGACAAATACATGAATGGGCTCTTTAAAACACAGGTGGAGTGCGCCAGAAGCATGTCTGTACCCAAACAGAGCACTGGGGGTGCAAAATGGCTACTGTATCCTATACAGATGTAGCAGAGCTGAAGGAGTTCAGAATTCTCTTGTGATTAAGGGTCCAAGGGAGCAGCACCTTTAATTGGCAATCCACAGCATAATATAGTGGGGTGACCCAAAAAGGGTATTTGGCAGGGGAGAGAACTCCGCCAACCCCCCTTTTGCATCAAGTAATAGGTTACCTGCAGCGCAAACCTCAAGGATAACTCAGCTCTGCTACATGAGGTCAAACCTAGATAGGACCCATCCCAGAGACAGCAGATTGCTGGCTGCAAGTATCTTCATGAATGGAAACACTCTTTAAATAGAGAGAGTAAGATTATTTCCTCCTTGCCAGAATAAAAGATTAGATTGTGAGCTCTTGGGGTTTGAGTCTGATGGGAGAGAAGCAACACGTGATACCACAGAGCACGGACACGAGACCTATGACGTTCCTGACCTTCGATGTCCCGAGGCACCCGATGGGTCTGTCTGGTCTTCCTGACAAACCCAGCTTCTCATGGACCCCGAGCTGAAGATAGGCCTGTAAATAACCACAAGATATGTTAAAGGACCAGTGACCAATAGGTTATAATGGTGTAGCAGCTTTAAAAGTAGAGACGCTGATATAATTGGCAAAGTACAGACCATGGGGGAGGGGAGGTTTCTGTACCCATTACCGTCAGCCTCAGAGGGCTGATAACAGGGAGCAATAGACTGCACGAGAAATTAGAGCACAAACATATCATAGGAATCAGTGGTCTGCAAGCTGTGACTTTCTTGTTGTGGTTAAACTACAACTCCCAGCATGCTCTGACACCCTTCGTCTTGCTGGGAGTTATAGTGTTACCACAGTTGCAGACCATATAAACCACAGGAGTGGGCGCCAGTACTTAGTGTCAAAGTTTAATACAGAGATAAAAAGAAACAAAGTATCTTATAAATAAAGCGCTAATCTCCCATCTGGATACATTGTAATCGCAGAATAGAAATATTTAACCCTAATATAACCCGACAGATTATCCTGTGACACAAGAGCCACACAAAGAGGCAATCCCTAGAAATCAAAGTGAAGAATCTACTGACCCCCATGGTGAAGTTTCCGAAGTTTTAGGTAAAATAAATAAAGTTTAAAAAGCATCCGTCAGCAGTTTTGACAGTTTGCTAAACTGCGGACAGCACTAGGTAGAGACTAGGGAGAGTAAGACAAACATACATTTTGTGGAGCTTTTCATATCAGGAGTAGTGTGAATAGGATGCTTTATTTGACCAGGTTCTGCTCCGGCAAGTGTCAAGGAGGCGGATCTTCAATGTTACGTGCTCTGCTTTAGACTGCTCCACAGCCCCTCCCCTTTGAGTGACAGCTGTAGTTGTCTTCTGGTTGGATTATACAGTGAGCAATTCATAGTGAAGCTCCGCCTCCTGGACACTTGCAGGAGCAGAACCTGGCAGAATAAAAGTTCATATGCACATTACTCCTGATGAGAAAACCTCCACAAAAGGTACCTTTGTCCTGCTTTACCCAGTCCTAACTAGTGTTGTCAGCAGTTTATCATGGTCAAAACTGATGACAGGTACTCAATCACTTTGTGCAGCTTTCTAATTCCGCCCAATTTCAAGATCTCTGACTGCTTTCTGTGAATGGAAACATGCTTACATCCAGAGAATATAAACCACTACAGGCCCCATACCTCTCACAACTGATTGATCTAATTGTATCCAGGGCGGACAATGCTCCAGACTGATACATTTCACCTGCACCGATACATTGTGGCTGACGCCGTACGTTTCCGTATAAGTTGCACCATTTTTGGCACAGAGAGACTGGTATAAGTGCCTCATTAAGCGGCCGCTGGAAGGATCGGCTTCTCATTTGCAGGCGTCCAGTTTTCACAGGCTCTTTATTTGCAGCAGATTAAAAGCAGCCGCCATTAACAGCTCCGCTCCTGAAGACAGACGCTTCCTGGTGATAAATGGCCGCCGCGTGGACGAAGACAACACAGGGAGATTTATCTCAAAGAAAGCGGAATTGCAAATATGTTTACTATTCCCAGGCAGAGGTAATAATGGATCATGGGGTGGAGAGGAGAAGAGTCGCAGGCTTTTCAGAGACGAGCGTCATGTTGGATACAACAATGGCGCTGACAGTGAGCGCTCCATGACATCTGTACACCCACTACACATCTTACGGATTTCCATGCTGCTCCTCTCGGCGGTCAATAATCCAAAACCATTGTCCACAGGTTGTATCCAAATGAATGGGGCTGAGCTGCAATGCCAAACACAGCCACTGGATAAGAGTGGCGCTGTCTGTGGGAAATAATCTCGTACAATCTCTGTCCAGATAATGAATGACGACTGGATGGTATTGAAGGGTTTGTTGCATGACATAGACACTGACATACAGGACGAGGGCTGGAAATAAGCGGCGCCCAGTGCGAGTGTGAACTGACCCCAGGCCTTGAGGATGGCAGCGCGGCAATTATGTTGTCAGCTTGGGTAATGATTCGACCTCCTGTTTTTCTGACCCAAAACACAGGATGATCTACTGCACACATGTCCAGCCTGGCATCGGATGAGAGGCAGCGCCCCCGGAAAGAGGACGCCCGCGGCTGCCAACCAGTCAGACATTACTAGGCGATGCCAGTCTAATCTACTTGCGGTTTCCTGGTTTCACCTGTGCAGCCATTACATACTATCGGGAGGGAGGTAGTCAGAGCCTCATGCCTCTCATTAGCATCAATGCATTGTGGGAAGTGATATAGGAGTCTCTGCCATTTAGGAGTGTTGGAAAGCAGAGCTGTAATGGCAGCCATCTTGGTTCTCACCCAGCTTTCCCAGAGACAGATAACTAAAAACAGTGGATTTTTACAGACTGCTTTGACCAATGCAACCTCAGGGCACATTTTTTTATTTCAGGGGCAGCGCTCTTCAGTATGGCAGACATTCGTATCACACTCGGCGGGGCACTTGTAACTGGACTCTGTGGTCATCCTGAGAACGGAGCCAAGCAGCAGCACCCCAGCACTTGACCTTCAGAGCAGGCATATGGCAGGATTATCAGCATAGCCAGTTGTACGAGTGACCTCGGTGGCATCGCACGCTGCCGTGCTGAATCTCATCATCATGGATCTCGCTGCTTCCTCCATGGAAGGCGTCCTCATCCTGTAGACAGCCAGCTTGCCTGGCACCAGCAGATAAGCAGAAGGGCCAAGCCTTGGAGCTGGCACGAGGCTGAGCTGTGACTGGCACTGCTTGTATTAATGACTGCACCCAGCCTCCTCTGTGCAGTAATCAAGGGTAAACACTGATACTACTTCCGATAATCCATGGCAGAGGTGCCCGCGCCGTACCTTTGCCCCCACCCCGCCGCCTGATTCACTGTGACTTACAATAATGGAGTCTCCACCATTCATAGACTTCCCGAGACAAATTACATCTCCATGATATAACAATGACTCACCACTAATTACATTAAGACTCGGAGATGTCAAGATAACGAGCGCAGATCAGTGCGGTCCGACTGTAAGTGGCCGCACCTCATCCTCGCCAGTGCAGAGGTCAGTGACACAACGTGATAGCCGCTAAGTAACTCACCTTCACCAGCTCCTGCTGCGGCCAAATCTGAATGGGCTCCACCTGTTGTGGGGTCTGAGTCTGAATACCGTAAGTGTTCAAAAACACCTGTAACCTGAGAGCAAAAGAGAAGAAGTAATTACAGGGGGCAGTATATTATATTCCTGTACACAGGGGGCAGTATTATAGCAATTATATTCTTGTACATAGAAGCAGTATTATAGTAGTTATATTCTTGTACGTAGGAGGCAGTATTATAGTTATATTCTTGTACATAGGAGGCAGTATTATAGTAGTTATATTCTTGTAGATAGGAGCAGTATTATAGTAGTTATATTCTTGTACGTAGGAGGCAGTATTATAGTTATATTCTTGTACATAGGAGGCAGTATTATAGTAGTTATATTCTTGTACATAGGTGCAGTATTATAGTAGTTATATTCTTGTACATAGGTGCAGTATTATAGTAGTTATATTCTTGTACATAGGAGCAGTATTATAGTAGTTATATTCTTGTACATAGGAGGCAGTATTATAGTAGTTATATTCTTGTACATAGGAGCAGTATTATAGTAGTTATATTCTTGTACATAGGAGCAGTATTATAGTAGTTATATTCTTGTACATAGGAGCAGTATTATACTATTTATATTCTTGTACATCAGGACTGTCACATTTATATGCCCAAACAAAAATTTTGCTATTGGATATGGTTGAGAATTATATTTGTGACAGTAAAACGTTATAAACACCTTTTACCGAATTCATTTTCAGGCGTGAAACATCACAGATCGGGATCACAGCGGTGACTTCAGAGGAGATTTTTTTAACAGGTTTCTTAGCAACAAGAAGATAAAAATCCTCCCAGACAATTTTCTAAGACAACTTCTTGCTTTACTGCACATGGTCATATACAGACGATTTATGGAAGATCCTATAGAAGCTGTATAACGATATATCACATTTAGACGGAGGGAGGTCTTACCGCTGGCTCTCTGCTATTAGCGCCACGTGTATCATTGTGTCATTGTCCAGGGGCCCCTGAAATAGGCAACGGCATGAGTAAATACAGGAGCAAGTACTGATTTATGAAGCAAGTTCCACATTGGTACAACATTGCTGCTGCCTGGAAACTATCAAAAAGCAGGCTAGCTGCTGCTTCTATGGTTTCCCTACATACTCCGGACAGCTCAGTCTCATTAACACCTATATATTTTGACCACAGCATGTAAATAATAACCATATAATTATATCACTGGGTATTCGTCACTATGACGCTGTTGGCCTGGGTCATCAAATCCGCAGTTGGGACTGGTCATAAACATCCGTATGTAAAATATGTCAGCATTAGGGCCATGTGAATGTATGACCCGCAGTCCCAGCAGGACACCATCATGCACCAGAGGGACAGAATAAAGGATAAGAGATATATTAACAGCAGTTTGTTGATGGTTTCCTTAGAACATTCACACTCCTGTATCCAAGCATAGTGATGTGTTGTAGCATGACTGCATTATTTACTGGAGTAACTCCTTGCTCAGAATATTTCTGTTCCCTCCACCATGCTTTACACTGCATCTCTACTCGTTCATACTGGTTGCAAGTTTACTATTAAAATGAGGATACAGCGCGCAAAAAGTGTGTGGAGTCTTGATATGGGGAGGGGTCTGTGCTTAGGACAAGTTCCCTTTAAATGTATTATTACAGTGGTCCCCAGTGATGTCAGTGCTCCCTATAAATTGACTTTTCTTCACCCCTACAGTATGGTTGCTTGCATGGCGTCCGCTTTACATCTGATTTTCTGCCCCCTCGCCGGCAGTGTGTACTGTTAGATTCAGTCCTAACACTGAAGAGCGATCACTTCTATTACTGATGTATGAGCCCTGCGAATAATGTGGAGAGGATCTACAGTGGCGGCAGTTGTAAGATGGCTGGACGGCGAGTGGCGTTCCAGTCACGACGTCCTTAATTAAATAAAGCGGGCGCGCTGGATCAGACTATTTCACTGCTAATGCATTTCTTTACACCAAGAACGATTAATCTCCTGGACAGCGCTGGGGCTCCTGGGGGCCGAGCAGCTGCCTTAGGGGAGGGGGGTGGCGGGGGTGCAGGATTCACTGCATCAGTTCAGATTCTGCAGCATGAACATATAAATTTTTTTTTAGAAAATGTACTTGTTTTATTGGGGATAATATGTCGCTGTATAATAACCGGCGAAGAAGGAGAGCAATGGAGAGAGCTGGGCGTGCGATTAGTGGGACATGAACGGCGCAGGACGTCCTCTCTACAGTCACTGTGCAGACGATGTCACAGACTGGTATTCTTAAAAAATAAATGCATCCCCAAATCACTGCTTTATCATCCATATTTCACTCTGGGTCTGGGGTCTATAATAAGGAATGAGCATGCTGGGTTTCAAAATGCCTCTGTTACCGCAGGTGACAAACCGCCAGAGGGTCTGGAGGGGCCACAGCCTATTCCCCTCTCCTCACTGACGGCAGATCTACACTCACCTAAAGAATTATTAGGAACACCATACTAATACGGTGTTGGACCCCCTTTTGCCTTCAGAACTGCCTTAATTCTACGTGGCATTGATTCCACAAGGTGCTGATGGCATTCTTTAGAAATGTTGGCCCATATTGATAGGATAGCATCTTGCAGTTGATAGAGATTTGAGGGATGCACATCCAGGGCACGAAGCTCCCGTTCCACCACATCCCAAAGATGCTCTATTGGGTTGAGATCTGGTGACTGTGGGGCCATTTTAGTACAGTGAACTCATTGTCATGTTCAAGAAACCAATTTGAAATGATTCGAGCTTTGTGACATGGTGCATTATCCTGCTGGAAGTAGCCATCAGAGGATGGGTACATGGTGGTCATGAAGGGATGGACATGGTCAGAAACAATGCTCAGGTAGCCTGTGGCATTTAAACGATGGCCAATTGGCACCAATTTTGGTGAGCTCGTGCAAATTGTAGCCTCTTTTTCCTATTTGTAGTGGAGATGAGTGGTACCCGGTGGGGTCTTCTGCTGTTGTAGCCCACCTTTCTTTCCCATTCTGACATTCAGTTTGGAGTTCAGGAGATTGTCTTGACCAGGACCACAACCCTACATGCATTGAAGCAACTGCCATGTGATTGGTTGACTAGATAATCGCATTAATGAGAAATAGAACAGGTGTTCCTAATAATTCTTTAGGCGAGTGTATACCATAAAGTGGTAGGAATGACTGGAAGCCAAACCAGTCCATGGGCTAATTTACTTCCTGTGCCTCTCTTATTACACTGTTACTTTCTGGGTTAGTGGTCCTGGCCCTCTATTACTCTTCCAGACCTGCATCTGGGGTCTGGCCACTGTCTTATACATTCTTGGCTCTGGCTCCCCTTATTTATTATTTTTAGATCGGGGTCCTCGCTCGTTACTCCTAGGGTGCGGGGTCCTCGCTCGTTACTCCTAGGGTGCGGGGTCCTCGCTCGTTACTCCTAGGGTGCGGGGTCCTCTCTCGTTACTCCTAGGGTGCGGGTCCTCTCTCGTTACTCCTAGGGTGCGGGGTCCTCTCTCGTTACTCCTAGGGTGCGGGGTCCTCTCTCGTTACTCCTAGGGTGCGGGGTCCTCTCTCGTTACTCCTAAGGTGCGGGGTCCTCTCTCGTTACTCCTAAGGTGCGGGGTCCTCTCTCGTTACTCCTAAGGTGCGGGGTCCTCTCTCGTTACTCCTAGGGTGCGGGGTCCTCTCTCGTTACTCCTAGGGTGCGGGGTCCTCTCTCGTTACTCCTAGGGTGCGGGGTCCTCTCTCGTTACTCCTAGGGTGCGGGGTCCTCTCTCGTTACTCCTAGGGTGCGGGGTCCTCTCTCGTTACTCCTAGGGTGCGGGGTCCTCTCTCGTTACTCCTAGGGTGCGGGGTCCTCTCTCGTTACTCCTAGGGTGCGGGGTCCTCTCTCGTTACTCCTAGGGTGCGGGGTCCTCTCTCGTTACTCCTAGGGTGCGGGGTCCTCTCTCGTTACTCCTAGGGTGCGGGGTCCTCTCTCGTTACTCCTAGGGTGCGGGGTCCTCTCTCGTTACTCCTAGGGTGCGGGGTCCTCTCTCGTTACTCCTAGGGTGCGGGGTCCTCTCTCGTTACTCCTAGGGTGCGGGGTCCTCTCTAGTTACTTCTTGGGCCTGGGGTCCGGCTCCTCTCTCATTACTTCTTGGGCCTGGGGTCCGGCTCCTCTCTCATTACTTCTTGGGTCTGGGGTCCGGCTCCTCTCTCATTACTTCTTGGGTCTGGGGTCCGGCTCCTCTCTCATTACTTCTTGGGTCTGGGGTCCGGCTCCTCTCTCATTACTTCTTGGGTCTGGGGTCCGGCTCCCCTCTCATTACTTCTTGGGCCTGGGGTCCGGCTCCTCTCTCATTACTTCTTGGGCCTGGGGTCCGGCTCCTCTCTCATTACTTCTTGGGCCTGGGGTCCGGCTCCTCTCTCATTACTTCTTGGGCCTGGGGTCCGGCTCCTCTCTCATTACTTCTTGGGCCTGGGGTCCGGCTCCTCTCTCATTACTTCTTGGGCCTGGGGTCCGGCTCCTCTCTCATTACTTCTTGGGTCTGGGGTCCGGCTCCTCTCTCATTACTTCTTGGGTCTGGGGTCCGGCTCCTCTCTCATTACTTCTTGGGTCTGGGGTCCGGCTCCTCTCTCATTACTTCTTGGGCCTGGGGTCCGGCTCCTCTCTCATTACTTCTTGGGCCTGGGGTCCGGCTCCTCTCTCATTACTTCTTGGGCCTGGGGTCCGGCTCCTCTCTCATTACTTCTTGGGCCTGGGGTCCGGCTCCTCTCTCATTACTTCTTGGGCCTGGGGTCCGGCTCCTCTCTCATTACTTCTTGGGCCTGGGGTCCGGCTCCTCTCTCATTACTTCTTGGGCCTGGGGTCCGGCTCCTCTCTCATTACTTCTTGGGTCTGGGGTCCGGCTCCTCTCTCATTACTTCTTGGGTCTGGGGTCCGGCTCCTCTCTCATTACTTCTTGGGCCTGGGGTCCGGCTCCTCTCTCATTACTTCTTGGGCCTGGGGTCCGGCTCCTCTCTCATTACTTCTTGGGTCTGGGGTCCGGCTCCTCTCTCATTACTTCTTGGGTCTGGGGTCCGGCTCCTCTCTCATTACTTCTTGGGTCTGGGGTCCGGCTCCTCTATCACAGGCAGGATAATGATCTGACTCCAGGATGAGACTTTGTCACAGAGAATGAATTCGCAGCTCTGGTCTCTGTATTGGAATTTCATGGGCGGCTGCACCTGATGAAGTGCTATCAGCCGCCGCGCTGTCATTTCCCAGTCCACTTATTCTCAGGGACTTTGTGGCGTCTGTTCGGCTCCTCTGCTGGATGCACTTCATACACACAGAAAAAAAAGAATATCCAGGAAAAATAGGAGAAATGTAACAGGCCCCTCCCCCTTTACTGGCCCCTCCTCCTTATTCCTGCTCCTCCCCTCATTCTAGGTGCAGTAGGTGTGGATAATCCCTCTCGCTCACTTTCTAGTTATAATCACACACAGAGGTAAGGTTACTTTCACACTGGCGTTTTGGCTTTCCGTGTGCGAGATCCGTTCAGGGCTCCTCTCACAAGCGTCCAAAACGGATCAGTTTTGCCCTAATGCATTCTGAATAGAAAAGGATCCGCTCACAATGCATCAGTTTGCCTCCGATCTGTCTCCGTTCCGCTTGCAGCGTTTTGGTGTACGTCTGATGAAACTGAGCCAATCTGGCACAATAGAAAACGGATCCGTCTTGGCTATGTTAAAGATAATACAAACGGATCCGTTCTGAACGGATGCATGCGGTAGTATTATCTGAACGGATCCGTCCATGACAGCTCCGCACAAAACGCGAGTGTGAAAGTAGCCTTAATATAATGGAAATCCTAATGAGCTTGTATTTACACAGCAGAAAATCGCAACAAGCAAAACTTCAGTGCAAAGCATGGGGGAGAGACAAAGTATCAGCCTGAACCTCAGAGATACTGGATGTATTTCACACTACCTGAGATGCCAAAAGACCATGCAGCTCAGCTGGGGTGACTGCTCATAGTTGTGCCCTACTGGAGTAGAGCAGCAGTGTAAAGAATGGGGATGGACAGAGCAGCAGGACCTCCTGGCAGTGGAATTCTGCAATGCCTCCAATTGGCTGCTCTGCACCTTGTAGTGTCACAGATGTCCCTCCATCTGCTGTAACACAGGAGCGAAGCGTCACCCACACCCAGGATCACTGGGCGCTCAGCGGCTGCTACTTTCCAGGGACTCTTCACAATGACCTCCTGTATAACCGCACAGCAGCTGCTCGCAGGGAGTCACGACCGCTACGCGTCGCAGGCGCTGGGGGCACAGGCGAGTGGCTCCGCTATCTACAATTTACTGCCGATTAAATTATCTAAAAATGTAAAATCACAAGAAGCTGTGACCCCGCCGCGCGAGACCGGGGGCGTCAAACTTCTGCGCCGACAGAGACGGTTACATGAACAGCAAATGTGCAAATACACGGAAACCATCTCAACAAGCACTGGATAGATACAGTCATGTGAAAAATTAGGACACCCTTTGAAAGCATGTGTTTTTTTGTAACATTTTTAATAAAAGGTTATTTCATCTCCGTTTCAACAATACAGAGAGATTAAAGTAATCCAACTAAACCTAGAAAACTGAAGAAAAGTCTTTTCAAGATCTTCTGTAAATGTCATTCTACAAAAATGCCTATTCTAACTGAGGAAAAAGATAGGACACCCTTGCCCCTAATAGCGAGTGTTACCTCCTTTGGCTGAAATAACTGCAGTGAGACGGTTCTTGTAGCCATCTACCAGTCTTCGACATCGGTCTGAGGAAATTTTACCCCACTCCTCAATGCAGAACTTTTTCAGCTGTGAGATGTTTGAGGGGTTTCTTGCACGTACAGCCCTTTTCAAGTCACCCCACAGCATCTCAATGGGATTCAAATCTGGACTTTGACTTGGCCATTCCAGGACTCTCCATTTCTTCTTTTTCAGCCAATCTTTGGTTGATTTACTAGTATGTTTTGGGTCATTGTCATGTTGCATGGTCCAGTTCCGCTTCAGCTTTAATTTTCTAACTGATGGTCTCACATGTTCTTCAAGCACCTTCTGATACACAGTAGAATTCATCGTGGATTCTATGATGGTGAGCTGACCAGGTCCTGCTGCAGCAAAGCAGCCCCAAACCATGACACTTCCACCTCCATGCTTCACAGTTGGTATGAGGTTCTTTTCTTGGAATGCTGTGTTTGGTTTACGCCAAACATGTCCTCTGCTGTTGTGTCCAAATAATTCAATTTTGGACTCATCTGTCCAAAGAACATTATTCCAGAAGTCCTGGTCTTTGTCAACTTTATCTCTGGCAAATGTCAGTCTGGCCTCGATGTTTCTCTTGGAAAGCAAAGGTTTCCTCCTTGCACACCTCCCATGCAAGTTAAACTTGTACAGTCTCTTTCTGATTGTAGAGGCATGTACTTCTACATCAACAGTAGCCAGAGCCTGCTGTAGTTCTCAAGATGACACTTTAGGGTTTTTGGAGACCTCTTTTAGCATCTTGCGGTCTGCTCTTGGGGTGAACTTGCTGGGGCGACCAGTCCTGGGCATGTTGGCAGTTGTTTTGAAAGCCCTCCACTTGTAGACCATCTTCCGGACAGTGGAATGGCTGATTTCAAAATCTTTTGAGATCTTTTTAAATCCCTTCCCAGACTCATAGGCTGCTACAATCTTTTTTTCTGAAGTCCTCTGACAGCTCTTTTGCTCTCACCATGGTGCTCACTCTCACTTCAACAGTCAGGAGCACACCAAACTAAATGTCTGAGGTTTAAATAGGGCAAGCCTCATTCAACATGCAGAGTAACGATCTACTAATTATGTGCACCTGGTGTGATATACCTGTGTGAGATCTGAGCCAATTTAAGAGGGAATACATGTGAGGGTGTCCTATCTTTTTCCTCAGTTAGAATAGGCATTTTTGTAGAATGACATTTACAGAAGATCTTGAAAAGACTTTTCTTCAGTTTTCTTTGTTTAGTTGGATTACTTTAATCTCTCTGTATTGTTGAAACGGAGATGAAATAACCTTTTATTAAAAATGTTACAAAAAACCACATGCTTTCAAAGGGTGTCCTAATTTTTTCACATGACTGTATGTGCACCGCTATCACACGGACCCCGACGTTCCTCAAGGCAGGGGTCCTACGGGGGAGACTTACCAAAAATAGTGCTCAAAATGGTGCTCAAAAATGGCTCAGTTGCCCATAGCAACCAATCAGTTATCCTTTGCATCACTTTGTGTTTCAATTTCTTACAATCTACAAGATCCTTGTTAGCTGTCAGTGAATGAACACGATGTACAGGGAGTAAACCATCGTATCCAGTCTGTTTGTCTAAACCAGGCATGCTCAACCTGCGGCCCTCAAGCTGTTGTAAAACTACAACTCCCACAATGCCCTGCTGTAGCCTGATAGCTGTAGGCTGTTCGGGCATGCTGGGAGTTGTAGTTTTGCAACAGCTGGAGGGCAGCAGATTGAGCATGTCTGGTCAAAACAGTCCAGACTGATACACTGTAGCGAATGACCAGAAAGTGGGCCATAGAGGGCGACTTCCCATGCAAACCCCTGTCCTCCAGGATATGCGATTAGGGCCACTTACCTGGTTGGAGTACCTCATGCTGATGTTCCTCTGGTCGCTTCGATGGACGTAGCGATGCAAGGGGTCAATGTCTTTAGGGCTGATTAATTCCTCCACTACAAGGAAAAACAAAGCATGGTTCCCGTCATCCACATCTCCATCCTATAGGCGTGGACAGTAATTCGGATCCACACAAGGTCTCCCACACCTCATCAGAATCTCCCAGTGGTGCAGCCTCAGGCTTCAGGCCTGTAGCATTAAGTGCTCAGATATAATTAGACAGATGCTGGGAGGCTGTACCCGCTGTGGCGACACGAGGGCAGCAGCACCACTAGGTGATCACAGCGTCTGCTGAACCCTGGATGCTGGTGCCAAAAATATTGCAGTGTGTAGAAATGATGAAGAATGGCGCTGGGTGTCGTGGGGCTGGCGGCCATATCTCACGTTCTGCCGGAGAGAAGGGTAGTCTCAGGCGGAGACATAAATCTCGGCAGTTTTCCCGCGAAGTAGCGATGAAACGATGAACTGTTTGCTAAACAACTCCCCCGGTGACGGGGACCGGAGAAGTGACAGGATGAGTGAGCGAAACGCATTACTGAGCGCAGCGGCCGGGGAGCAGTCCTGCCGCTACACAAGCTATGACACGGGCATGGTGAAAGCGCTCTGCGGGTACCCGATCAGCCCACAGGCTCAGAGCAACACGACTCCCTCCGCTGATACTAGGTACTATCCTTGGCCTGTCACATTGGTAGCTACATTACTACACACTGCCGTGTCAGACTTAACTGCAGCTCTTGCATTCTATTCATAAACCAGGCGCCTCAGGAAGAGCAGATGACGTGCCTGATCTGTTTCAGAAAATATTCAGATTGTATTTGTATTCCCAATAAAATAGCAATTCTGAGGGACTTTTTCTGAGAAATCTGTATCACGCGATTCCTCTTTTATTCCTCCTGGAAATGTATGAAGAGACTGATAAGTAGGTGTTGCTATCTCTATTCAAATAGGTGACTGAGGGGACAGTATCAAAGGATTTAGGCACATGCCCTAGAGTGGTACAGTAATGCCCAGTTTCTAATTTAGCCATGCTTTTTCAGGAAGAGTAACAGAGGCACAGCGCAAAAACAGATGCATTGTACTTGGCGGTGTTCATCTTCCCCATAAGCTTTGAATGGGGCGACAGGGACTACCACCACATTATAACCCCTCCTCACCATGGTCGCGAGGAGGCGGGCGCTCAGCACCCCCGTGTCCTCTGTGGGACCTTCTGATGATCTGGTACCGGATTACAGGAGTGTTAATGAACTAGGAGACTTACCCAGGAGCTTGGAGATGATCAGCAGCGCCTGTCCCCAGAGGAAGAGCTTGCCGTCCCGTCCGCAGTTACTGGGAAACCTCTTCTGACTATTGGGGTTCAGCTTCTCACCTTCCACAAAGTCAGCGGGGACGTGGAAATACTCTGGGATGATGGGGCACCCTGCGGGAGAAACACCGGGAACGGGCTCATCACCTGGTTTAGCAGTGCTCTTCAGCCAATGAGTAACTACAACCCCCCAGCGTGCAGGGCACAGTCAAATGATGACAGGTGCCGGGTGTTTTCCACTGACCTGACCCAAATATAAGTCCCCAGTCTATGAACATACAGCAGTATTCATTCACTGTGATAGATGAAGGGTTAATGTGCAGCTTATATTTTTCACTGTGCTAGAGCGGTATAGTACATAAAGAGAGATCCTCCGGGCAGAACGTACAATGCCAGAGGGGGAGATTTTATTTTTTATTCACTCAAAATGCCATGTTTATAACCGGCTGCTGCCAGCGACCGTGGAAAACGACGTATCTGGTTAGATTGCGCCATAGATGGAATGGGCTGGACAAGTGACCTCTACAACACCTCCTGGCACAGCGCACGCGGCTGTGACGTTGCCATCCAGGGAATGAATCGCGAGCCGCACTGGCCCTGCTCACATGTATAGTCCTGGTCTCCGATGGCTGACACTGTGCCAGGGCACCGCTCGTCTCCCCCGGCGCTGTAGATAATGGAGCGAATGCTGTGTTCTCAGAGAGGTGCCAGGGAGCGCCCTCTTGTTAATGCCATTCACAGATGCCTGAAAGATGATGCCTCGGCTCTTTCATGCCGCCTACACCTCTTCTATCTGTAATCGCCTCAATCTGAGCCATTTGTTCTAACAAAAGCCATTTCAGTCTCAGATTCTGTAATGTTCACAGCCATAGAACAAAACCGGCAGAAGGACGTGTGGGTCCAGTGCAGGAGACGAAGCTGCGCAGCAGTGCCACTGGGACAGCGGGCGTTCATATTATATAGCCATCTATGTAATCACTGACTGTACAACATTGGGTCCGGATCTGATCTGCATTTTTTGGGGCTCGGATGCGGACCTATTCACTTCAATGGGGCCGCAAAAGATGCGGAAAGCACAGCCGTGTTCTCCGCATACGTATGTCCGTTCCACGGCGCCACAAAAAAATAGAACATGCCCTATTCGTGTCCATTTTACTGACAAGGATAGGACAGTTCTATAGATGGCAGGACGTTCCTTTCCGAAAAATGTGGAATACACCGCAGTTATCCGTATTTAACGGATCGCAAATACGGCAACGGCCATGTGCATGAGCCCTAACACTGTGAACGCTTTGCTTTATTTGTCGTGAGTTTCTATGTTTTCTTCTCCGTTCACCTCCAAAGCTGCAACATTATTTTTGAGATTTTTCCCCCATGAAGCGAGCTGGGCTGCTGTCCTTTTTCTAGGGCAACCATCAAAAATATAATAAGCAGCTTTAGATGTGAATGGAGAAAAGAACCAAGATTTGACAATTTAAAGGGTAATTCTGACGGCAGTCAGTGAGGG
Source organism: Bufo gargarizans (assembly GCF_014858855.1). NCBI lineage: Eukaryota > Metazoa > Chordata > Amphibia > Anura > Bufonidae > Bufo > Bufo gargarizans. The sequence continues at coordinate 164,069 of NW_025334444.1, forward strand.
TTTATGAGCAGGGAGCTCCACCGGGTCCCTACACTCTAAAGAAACCCCTTTGATACTACTTGGAGAATCTTGGATGTAAAAGGCAGTAACCACAGTCTGACCTCCACATGGCGCTTACATAGACTGAAGTCACCTACCGTCAAATGCAACGAAAAGCAGCGGCTCCAGCAGAGATTCAAACTCCTTCACTTGTTTTGCGTTTCCTCTGAAGACTCCTGAAATCAGAAGAAATCAGTCATCAGACTCCGAGGACAAGTTATAAAAGAGATGGAACATAAGAAGTCAGCTACATCCTCCTTCACTCCCTTAGGTGACCGGGTGACAGAGCATCTCCTCCATGGGAGCCAATATGGCCAACAACAGTCAGCGGCATCCTGTCCCAGCACTTTTACCCCTCCTCTGGACACAGCTGCGGGCTTGTTACAATGTATCTTTTTCTTGTAACAAGCCTTGAACTTGTGTTTGCTGGGATTCCCTGACTGCAAGCAGAGATCTCTGGTGAAAAACTGAAACAGATGCAGAACAATTAAAGGGGTTTTCTTGATTTTAATCAATAACTATCCCAGGGATCAGCAACCTTCGGCACTCCAGCTGTGGTGAAACTACGACTCCCAGCATGCACACTTGCTTAGCTATTTTCAGAACTCCCATAAAAGTGAATTAGCATGCTGGGAGTCGTAGTTTCAACACATCTGGAGTGGCGAAGGTTGCTGACCGCTGATCTATCCCTTAGGTGCAATGCAGGGTCAGCTACGTAGACTGTGTAGTGGCGGTGCCTGGTTACGGCAGCTTAGTCCCATACTAGTGAATGAAGAAAGCTGTTATAACCAGGCAGAGCCACTGCAACGTGTACAGTGCTGTAACCACTTCCCATGCTCTGCAATCAGCTGGTCTATGGGTGTACTGGGAGGTCAGACCACCACCGAAATCCTAAGGACACACCATCAATATAAATGTCCAGAAACCTCCTTTAAAGGGGCTCTCCGGGATTTTGGCATTGATGGCCTGTCCGCGGATTGGCAAGACACCAACCCCTGGCACCCCCACTAATCTGCTGTATGAAGAGGCTATGGGGCCCCGTGAGTGCTGCGGCCTCTTCCATCACATTCATCAGTCATATGGTCTGGGCGCCTCTCTATATACATGTGAAGGGGCTGAGCTGCGATACAAAGCACAGCCGCTATCTAATGGCCGGCGCTGTGATTGGTAAGAGGTGAGGAGGCCAAGGTGCTCCCCAGAGCTGATTGCAGGGGGTGCCGGGAGTCGAACCCTCACCGATCTCATACTGATGACCTGTCCTGAGCATAGGCCATAAGTATGAACATCTCGGAAACCCCTTTAAGCGTGTGCAGGAATACACCCATCTTCCCTCCCGCCATGTTTGCTGCACCATTCTTATGGGACATTTAAAGTGCGGCCGCAGCAGATGCAGAGAACACGCGTGTGATACAATCTGTGTGAGAAGCGTGTGCCGAGCATATGGTAACCTCATCATGTTTATTCATTTTTATTATTTTTAGTTAATGATTTCAGCTCAACTAAACCTGGCAACAGATGTAACCAAAATCAACAGCGATGCGACCACGAGATCTATGGCGCTAAACGACTCTGTCCGCTTCTGCCAACTTACGGGGGGAAATTAAATGAAGCTCAGTTATTAGAGAATGAAAAGTTACAGCATCCTGCAATACTCTGTGTGTATCAGTTCCTAGCATTTTGCAATATCTCTGCTTGCTGGAGGGAAACAGTTATCATTTACTTCCAGAAGTCAAGAATCTGTCTTGGCCAGGTGAAGTGCACACAGGTGCAGGGCTCTTTCTTATACTGACCTGAGTTCCTGTGTGTCAATCACAGCAAGCAGAGATCTTGAACACCTTTTTATTATATGACAAATAACCCTTCAACACACACTTTACCACTGTCCTATACTGGGCCATTAATCTGAAAGTATTAATGAGATGTTTGTAAAGGTGCGCGGCGCAGGATGTGGGCGTTTTTGGGGGAGGGGTGCGCCGGGGACGCGTTTTACACATTCCCTTCAGGGTGAGACAGATGGAGCGGGATATTATCGTCTCCTAATCAATCACTCTCTGCGGTAACTAAATGAAGACCTGCAAACAAGCTCATTACCATCAACAAATCACTCTTCATACGCGCACAATAATCTGCTCAACCAGAAGGCTCCCCGCAGGGACCGCCGGCTTATTGCTGGTTAATTTCTCCCGAGAAGCGAGAGACGTTGGGGGTCATGAACCCCAGACACCCTGACCCTTTCACACAGGTACCATACTGGTGCTGCTTATCGGCCGTACCCACAATTGACTTTAAAATCCATTTAAAATTTGTAGAATGTGATCCCCTATTCACAACCCTCAGACATTACAGAATTGTTTGCTTTGGAGGAACCGACATGTGCATATGTTCCATTGACTTGAATAGGAACTGTGTAATATTTTATTTCCCCTGTGGGGGCACTGCAGGAGAACTGGTGACAACAACTCCACGACCCACACCATTCTCATAGAGGACGGGACTGTCCATCAGGTAAAACAGGAAAGTCGGAGGGAGGGGGTTGGAAGGTTTCAGAAAGCTCCACCAAAAGAGGATGCCAAGATGGAGTTCCCCTTTAAATTCCGAGTGTTTACTATATTAAATAATATAGATAATAATTGCTACAATTAGGTTAAAAGAGATCAGATGTGAATACAGAATTCGGATCGCCGTCGGAATTTAATTACGATCCGACCGTCCTGCCTCTCGGATGGAGGGGGTCAGGGATGAATGACTAATATATGTAGACTTACCATCGATGATCATGTAGACGAAGAACACCGGAAATTCGCACTCAATGCCATCAAACAGCTGGAAATAAAGGAGAATAAGTAAGGACGGGGCAGCGGAGACCGATGTAGCTCAATGTGCTAGTAAATAGAGCAGGGATGGTCAACCTGAGGCTCTCCAGCTGTTGCAAAACCACAACTCCCAGCATGCCCAGACTGCCTACAGCTATCAGCCTACAGCAGGGCATGGTGGGAGTTGTAGTTTTTCAACAGATGGAGAGCCACAGGTTGGCCATGCCTGAAATAGAGCAATGTGATTGTAATATCCATTGAATGGCGTGTATGGGAGACGGCCGCCGCCATCACCCGCCTTCCTGTGTAAACTTGTAGCTAGCTGTGAAATTAAGCAGCGCAATGACGGACTGGTCCCTTCACCCCATAAACGTCTCTGTGGATTTAAATTGTTAGAAAAAAAATGTAAAAGAAAATCCTGTGCTGAAAAGACAGTGTCACAGGAAAAGCGGAGCAACACAGACCCATTCATGTGAATGCGCTGCAATACCCCATGTGGCCTGTGGACATGGGTGGCACTGTTTTGTTTTTTAAAAGGAGGTACAGTAGTCATGTGGAGGGTTTTAACTTTCTGCAAATTAACATACAATGTTTGTAAAACCCTTCTCTTTACTGACCCTGCACTGATTTTTGGTGATATGAGGTTTTCTTCTCCAGTCCCACCCAAAGCTGCATTCAAAACTGCTGCATTTCCAGAATGAAGTGCATTGTGGGAGCAAAAATTACAGTATGAACTATTTGGCGATACACTAAAGAAAAAACTGTTTACAATAGCAAACAGCAGCATTTTGAAAGCAGCTCTGGATGGGAATGGAGAATAAGTAAAGAAAAAAATAGGATGACCCTGTAAACGAATTTTCTACTTAAATAGTCTGAGGGTGCACATGTGCAGCTGTGGACATCCATCAGGCAAGAAGTACTCTCATCATGGAGGTCCATGACCGCTATCCTCAGCTGGCACTTGGACCAATGTGGGCCAGACATCGGCACACCACAGAGATGAACGATGTCACTGTCCTTGATGGCTCCCCCTACCTGTGGAGCAGGGCACAGTCACTTCTGATACCTTGATCTCAGCGGGCTTGTAGTAGCGCCGGTTTCCATCTTCCAGGGCCGTCCGGTAACCGTCCCTAAGAAAACGCTTAAATCCATATTTTCCTTTCAGCTTGCGAACGATCTTGTCCATGGCCTGATAAAATAAGGCGTCATCGTCCACAGCGAACGCTGGGTAACTGATGCAGGTGAGGAGGGCGGCGTCCGTGTTCTGAGGAGGAAAAGGAGAATGTGCTCCTATTAGGACACATGGCCGCCACCATTACAGCAGCTTCCGCTCTGGAGGACTTGGCTCCACTAAACACAGTCATCTGAAAGAGCGCCGTGTAATACCACATGTCGCCTGCAGCGGCCACTAGAGATGAGCTGCCGGCCCTGCGGCTACCTGATCGGTGGATGGTGCTTATTTATAGAGCGGGTTGCTCAGATGGCACAGCCCTTTAACCAGCCAACATAAAACCGCAGTACCGCTTAGGTTTTACTCATAATCTTATAATAAAACCTTCCCATTGCTTTCAAGATCTCTGCATGTTGTCAGTGAATCTTCACATAACTAATACGTTTCATAGACGAGGGTCAGCTGCAACTGTATCGAAATCCTCTGCGAGCTCCAATCATCAGCAGCACAAATGTCCCTCCTATCATGACATAGGTTGTTACAGTGTATCAGTGCAGGTAAAATGTATCAATCAGGCTGTTTAACTCACTGAGGACTTGCCAGACTCAATACAATTGTAACAAACTCTCAGCTGTGAAAACTACAGGTTTTTGCCTGTGGATTAAGAACCATTCATTTCAATGGGTTCGCAAAAAAACAGAAGTTACTTTGTGTGCATTCCGTTTCCGTAAGTCTATTCCAAAAAAGAATATAATGTCCGCATTACGGACAGGGGTAGGACTGCTTAATTGTTCAATTAGGGGCCAGCTGTCCCGTTCTGCAAAATATGGAATGCATACGGACGTCATCTGTATTTTTGCGGACAGCAAAATACATATGGTCGCATGCATGAGCCCCGAGGAGGCGTTCACAAGACCATATCGGTTTTACGGTCCGTGTGCATGCAGCACTTTACATGGTTCACATGCCTATTCTTGTCTGCAAAACGGACAAGAGTAGGACGTTCCACAATTTGCGGCTCGGTCAGCACATGGATGAAATCCGTCTGCTGTCCGCATATTTTTTTGGTCCAGTGGGAACGAATGGGTCCTCAAATGATCTGTGAAAAATGCAACTCAGACCGAAAATACGGTCGCGTGAATGCCTTAAAATGAGAATAATCCTATTCCTGGACAGCAAGCAGAGATCTTGAAACTGGTGAAGAATTGAAACCCAAAGTCTATTAGAAAATGTCATGATATGTTAATTGTGCTTTATTGGCTGGAAAACCTCTGTAACCAGGACAACATATACATAATGAGCGTATTACTTTCCCGTCTCGTCCAATCAGAGGCACTTACATGAGAGCGCGACTCTCTGGGCAGCAGGGAGCACAGCGTCTGTCTGTTCCGGTTATGCGCGTCCAGATCCACAAATATGACGGACCAGGAGCAGCCCTGCAGACACGAGAAAACAGCAATCAATGGAACAGGCGGCTCGAGCACAAGTCAATTAGTAAATGTCGGCAGCGGTCGCTTCCAGTCACCGTTGCGATCAATACGAAGATTCAGTTCATCCCTGCTGACAAATTAAACATGTTAACTCGAAAGTTACGAGCAAAGGTCCCTGCCCAGTGCAGAGGTGACACAGCAGCAGATTGAGGAGGGTGCGGAGCGGAGAAGAGACCTGGTACCGATACATTGTTTCAGTTTAACGATACATCATACAGGTGCGTCCCAATAAATGAGAATATCATTGAAAAGTAAATTTCAGTAATTCAATTCAAAAAGTCAAAGTCACATATTTTAAAGATTCATTACACAGAGGGATTTTTTTCGTTTTTTTTTTATGATGATGATGATGATGATTATGGCCTACAGCTAATGAAAACCCAAAAGTCAGGATCTCAGAAAGTTAGAATGTTGTGAAAAAGTTCAATATTGTCGATCAGCTAATCAACACAAAAGGCCCCTCAGTCTGGTCCAGTAGGCTACACAATCATGGGGAAGACTGCTGACCTGACAGTTGTCCAGAAGACAGTCAGTCAATGTTACCCTCCACAAGGAGGGAAAGCCACAAAAAGACCCTACGATGCAGAAGAGCTGACGGCCGCTATGAAAGCAACCTGGGCTTCCATGACGCCTCAGCAGTGCCACAGGCTGATCGCCTCCATGCCACATGGATGCAGTAATTCATGCAGAAGGAGCCCTGGCCATGGATCGAGTGCATAGACTGGACATGCCGTATTTTTCGCTCTGTGTGTATTGAATCTGTAGAATATACAAGTTTTGCTTTTTAAATTGAATTACTGAAATAAATTAACTTTTCAATGAAATTCAGATTTATTGAGATGCATCTGTATACAGGAGTCAGAGAGATGCCGGTGCAGGACGTATGGGGATCCATATTGGGAGACAGCTGCAACTCTTATCCCGGCCGATTATCTCTGCCCCTGCCTTCAGGAGCTAGAACAGGGGTAGGCAACCTCCGGCACTCCAGCTGTTGTGAAACTACAACTCCCAGCATGCATACTTGCTCTGCTTTTCTAAAGAACTCTCATAGAAATGAATGGAGCATGCTGGGAATTGTAGTTTTACAACAGCTGGAGTGCCGGAGGTTGCTGACCCCTGAGCTAGAATTTACACCCTGCCTGTAACATGCTGCTGCACATGGCACGGCCTCATGCTTCTCCTGTGCAATACAACTGCAACTTCAGCTTAAATGATCCACAGAAGCTCTCAAAGATGTGATCTAGTCGCTTATAACGCGGCAAGGTTAGGGGGAGCTGGGAGTAATATTCTGCTGGAGCAGCCATTTTCCATAGGTTCTAATCTGGCCTGGATTTACAGCTAGATTTGTCTAAATCGCAAGATTAGTTCATTGCAAGACTGAAGTCACATGACATCTGTTGTCGTGTTGTGTGCATCTCATGGACCTGGTGCCCGCTGTTTTCCATACTGGTGCCCTGCTGCCATGAACTGTCCACAGTTTACAATCTCTTTAATACTGTAGCAGCAAAGGGTTAAATCGGCAGATTGGACTGACACAGGCGTGTAATGCCATCTATAGATTACACCATACATACCCTTCATCCACACACTTATCCCAGATCTGCCACTAAGCCGCTTGTAGAGGAGGTGGCGGCTGTGACCTCCTGGCAGATCCGCTAATCCAGCACTGCAGGGGCTTCTGGACTATAGGATGATGGTGGTGATTATAGTCTACAGTCGCCAGTCCCTGTGGTGGTGGCGAGTTTGGAAGAAAAACCGTAAATGTCTGATAAGTGCAGGTCCTATCCTATTTTAAGAATGGGGAACAAGAATACTGACTCTCCTGAAGTCCCGATCAGGTAATGGAGAGGAGCTGCACACGTGTTCTGGAGATAGGAGCGGGTCCCAGAGGGGGAAGCTGTAACTATCAGACATCTATAGTATATCCTATCGATATGCCATAAATTTGCGGATGGGATTAACCCATTGGGACATTTTGTTACATTGTCAGATTATTTGATATTGAGTTCAAAATTTACAATATTGTGTATTTTATTTTATTTTTTTATTCCATCTCCACCATCATGTGACCTTTTTATAAGGGGGGTAATAAAGCCACAGGGCACCACTTCACGTAGCAGAATATCAGCATCTTACACAAATGCATGGCGGGAGGAGCAGAGTCCGTTAAAACTAAACAGATGAAGGACGACTTTGTATTTTTTGCAGATTCTAAGGAAGCAATTGCGGCACAATCGGCAGTTTCCCCTCGTGAGAGCGCGCTGCGCTGAATGTAATGCGCCGGGCTGGTTTCAAAGCCTAAATTTGAATTCCTATGTAAGAACTGCCGTCTCCTGCAGATGGACTTCAAAGGGCCAGAGAGAAGGCGGTGAAAGCGACCAGGGTTTGAATGCGGTTCCTGGGACTGCTGGGACCATCCAAAAGCTCAGGAATAAATCCATACTGCGCTGTATAGGGCCGCGCCAGCTCAGCTTCATCTCGGAAATCAAAGAGCCTTGCAGGTTTCCTAATTGAAGCAAATGCTGCACTACCTGCGCGTGGAGGAGAACATGAAATGGGCTGGAAAGATAAACCGCCAGCAGGAGGGCACACAGGATCATTAAAACCGTATTATAAGGAAGAGGGAAGCAACAGCGATGCATCTATAAGCTGCACGAGCCCATGACCCGGGCACCACAGGACCCGGGCACCACAAGGCTCACAGCAGCACAGAACATTTAGTTTTTTAGTGCTGTGCTTTCTGGGGGCCGCAAATTACCACGGTGTTCAAAGCAGCACAGAGTATTTTTCTCAGAGATTAGCGCAATCATCTTATGGGAGGGAAGAATCTACTCGTTTAGAAGCTAGACATGGATTGTTGGTATATCGTCCAGATCTGAGGAGGTAGACAGAGATGTCAAAGAGCCCTCAGCAGCACAGAGTATTTCAGGAGTGGCGTATACCGATCTTGTGGGAGGCAGTGACTTATCCAGTTATGTGATGATGACAGAGCGAGAATATAAGGAAGTGGGAGGTCACAGGCCCAGATCTTGATCCAGCAGCACAGAGAATTTAAGGAGAGGTATGCACTGATGGATCAACATTTTAAAATTAAGGCCATTTCTTTGCATAGTTAACCCCCACCCACTGGCTCCCCTACTTCTACTGCTCTGCCACTGTATGTCATTCTTCACTGCAATCCTAGCATTCTGTTCATAAACCCAAAAAGTTTGGATAAACAGAGCTCAATTTCCCACAGGACCAGGGGAGCGTTCTGGTGCACGGAGGACAGACAATCTGTGTCTGCAGACTATGGATAAGGCCGAGGTCATCTGCTGCCCATAGGATCGGTCAGAGGAATAGGACGAGTGCACGTATAAAGTTACCTGATTTCCAAAGAGGTTGAATCCATCGATGGCTTCTAGAGCGGCTTTAGCCAATCCGACCGAGCTGCGAAGAACAGAGAGCACGTTAATAGAGAAGGGTAAAGCTGGCAGGAGGCGAGAGCGGTCAATACGGGTCACTCAGCCAGAAATGTATAATCCACCAAGAAACACCACCGCGGCTAAGGGGACTCTTATTAATGGGAAATTACAGCAAGCGGTCAATAGTCACTTCACCCCGCGGCAACCGCTGAGAGATCAATGTGCGCACCGCACGGAATATCAGAGACCAAACAGAGGAGCATGCGAAGTGCTATTACCTGATCATGCCCGGGTTATACCAGCTGTACATACAGGATTATATGCCAGAAGATACCCAGGTTATACCAGCCTGGTCCATATCACTATATACAGGCATATGTATAACTTATACCAGCTGTACATATATAATTATATACAGGAGATGCCCAGGTTATACCAGCCTGGTCCATATCACTATATACAGGCATATGTATAACTTATACCAGCTGTACATATATAATTATATACAGGAGATACCCAGGTTATACCAGCCTGGTCCATATCACTATATACAAGAAGATGTATAACTTATACCAGCTGTACATATATAATTATATACAGGAGATGCCCAGGTTATACCAGCCTGGTCCATATCACTATATACAGGCATATGTATAACTTATACCAGCTGTACATATATAATTATATACAGGAGATACCCAGGTTATACCAGCATGCTCCATATCACTATATACAAGAAGATGTATAACTTACACCAGCTGTACATATATAATTATATACAGGAGATACCCAGGTTATACCAGCTGTACATATATCATTATATACAGGAGATGCCCAGGTTATACCAGCATGGTCTATATCACTATATACAAGAAGATGTATAACTTATACCAGCTGTACATATATAATTATATACAGGCGATACCCAGGTTATACCAGCATGCTCCATATCACTATATACAAGAAGATGTATAACTTATACCAGCTGTACATATATAATTATATACAGGAGATGCCCAGGTTATACCGGCATGCTCCATATCACTATATACAAGAAGATGTATAACTTATACCAGCTGTACATATATAATTATATACAGGAGATGCCCAGGTTATACCGGCATGCTCCATATCACTATATACAAGAAGATGTATAACTTATACCAGCTGTACATATATAATTATATACAGGAGATGCCCAGGTTATACCGCCATGTTCCATATCACTATATACAAGAAGATGTATAACTTATACCAGCTGTACATATATAATTATATACAGGCGATACCCAGGTTATACCAGCTGTACATATATAATTAAATACAGTAGATACCCAGGTTATACCAGCATGCTCCATATCACTATATACAGGAAGATGTATAACTTATACCAGCTGTACATATATAATTATATACAGGAGATGCCCAGGTTATACCAGCTGTACATATATAATTATATACAGGAGATACCCAGGTTATACCAGCATGCTCCATATCACTATATACAGGAAGATGTATAACTTATACCAGCTGTACATATATAATTATATACAGGAGATGCCCAGGTTATACCAGCATGGCCCATATCACTATATACAAGAAGATGTATAACTTATACCAGCTGTACATATATAATTATATACAGGAGATGCCCAGGTTATACCAGCATGGTCCATATCACTATATACAAGAAGATGTATAACTTATACCAGCTGTACATATATAATTATATACAGGAGATGCCCAGGTTATACCAGCATGGTCCATATCACTATATACAAGAAGATGTATAACTTATACCAGCTGTACATATATAATTATATACAGGAGATGCCCAGGTTATACCAGCATGGTCCATATCACTATATACAAGAAGATGTATAACTTATACCAGCTGTACATATATAATTATATACAGGAGATACCCAGGTTATACCAGCGTGGTCCATATCACTATATAGAGAAGATGTATAACTTATACCAGCTGTACATATATAATTATATACAGGAGATGCCCAGGTTATACCAGCGTGGTCCATATCACTATATAGAGACGACGTATAACATGGCTGCTCGGACGGGATGGGCTGATGTTGTGCCGTCTCCTCCGGGGCTCTTAGGTCTCTGACATTCAGCTGAGACATTTGGTTTCGCTGTGAGAGGATGATCCGGCGCCAGGCGTTGCGCTGTGTCACGGTCAGGTTGAAGTGATATTTTGTCCGCATGATACTTTCTTGCTGGGTCTCAGGAGATGATGGCGGTGCAGAAAGAAGTGCTCCTGTTAGCAAGTGTGTAATTTGTATGAAGCCTATAATGCAGCTGTCTGACAAGTGAGCCAAGGTCTGCTGACAACTCGCCAAATAGAACGGCTCCTCGGCTGCATCTGCGACCTGTCCACATTGGCGCAATACATTACATCTTGTGTAAAGAAAGCGTAATCACTGGATAATGAGAAGGTCTGCAACTTTCTAGTACAATTTATGCATCATGTCTTTGCCATTTCAAAGATCTCTGCTTGCCGGTAGTGAATGAAAACATTCTTCTTTACATCTAGAGGCTGAAAACCAATGCAGATCTAATACTCAATCACAGCTGGAGGTTTGTTACAACTGCATGCGGTATAAACAATCTGCACCAGAGATAAATAGTTTACTGAGGGAAGACCTAGGCCTGTACAATGAATGTTCCCTTTTACTGACAGCAAACAGAGATCTTAATAATGCTGACAACCGCACACGCCTCTGTTGTGAGTTTGCAACAGTGTATCAGTGCAGCTAGAAAGCGATCCAGCCCCTGGAAGGTTGTCTACTCTGGATACAACTGCAACAAATTGTGAGCTGTGATAAGTACTTGGTCTGTACAGGTCAACAAGTCTCAATTCATTGCAGAGGAAATACATATGCTTGCTGTCAGAGAGTGGAAATAAGTCTACTTGTATCCAGATGCTAAAAACCTACACAAACCTGAGACTTCTCAAAGCAGCAGGTCTGTTGCAGTTGTAAGTGAGCTGAGCAGCGCCGACTCCTGACTGATACATTTTACCTGCACTGACACATTGTAACAGAATTGGAAACAGATTTTGGCTGTTAATGCATTTAGAGTTAACAGAGGAACGTCTGGTTACAATTGTAACAAAGCCTCAGGTCTGAGAAGTAGCAGGTCTGAACTGTTTCTTTCATTTTGGGATGATAACGAGCATGGGCACATTCACTGACAGACAGCAGAGGTCTTGAAAAGGGTGAAGAACTGAAACACAGACTATTAGAAAGATGCAGAACTTCTCATTGCACAACCATTTTGGGTTGTATTCACTGCGGTCGGGGCGGCCATCTTCACAGGGATGCAGGGGTGTACCGCATGTGGCCCAGAAATCGCTGTAATTACAAGTTTTTTTTCTCTTCAAGTTGCGATATTTCAGGATTTCGCTGTACAGATGGCTGCGCAGATGAAGAGTTTAAATGTGAGAAATCTAACGCGGGACGTACGGCTATTGATGGAGCGGTGGCAGGAGGACAGCTGGAGCACTGTCACCATGGATTCTGCGGGGTGGCACCAGATTAGGGACCGGCAGGACTGGCATCATTAGATGGCGGTTATAATACGGGACCTCAGGCTCCAGGTAAAACAGTGAAGCGTCTCTACAACCAGTTTCCACAATTCTGTCATGTGCATTTAGGTTACACGGCTTGTATAGGTCAAACATGTTAAAATCACCCATCCAAACCACACACACAAAAAGTGCTTAATTGCTGTTGCTTGCTGTCAGTGAATGGAAATCCAAGGACATTATTCTAGAGGGGGAGAGCATTATATGTGGGGCATTAAACTATAGAGAGAGCATTATATGTGGGGCATTATACTATAGAGAGCATTATATGTGGGGCATTATACTATAGAGAGAGCATTACATGTGGGGCATTATACTATAGAGAGAGCATTACATGTGGGGCATTATACTATAGAGAGAGCATTACATGTGGGGCATTATACTATAGAGAGAGCATTACATGTGGGGCATTATACTATAGAGAGAGCATTATATGTGGGGCATTATACTATAGAGAGCATTATATGTGGGGCATTATACTATAGAGAGAGCATTACATGTGGGGCATTATACTATAGAGAGAGCATTATATGTGGGGCATTATACTATAGAGAGAGCATTATACTATAGAGAGAGCATTATATGTGGGGCATTATACTATAGAGAGAGCATTATATGTGGGGCATTATACTATAGAGAGAGCATTATATGTGGGGCATTATACTATAGAGAGAGCATTATATGTGGGGCATTATACTATAGAGAGAGCATTATATGTGGGGCATTATACTATAGAGAGAGCATTATATGTGGGGCATTATACTATAGAGAGAGCATTATATGTGGGGCATTATACTATAGAGAGAGCATTATATGTGGGGCATTATACTATAGAGAGAGCATTATATGTGGGGCATTATACTATAGAGAGAGCATTATATGTGGGGCATTATACTATAGAGAGAGCATTATATGTGGGGCATTATACTATAGAGAGAGCATTATATGTGGGGCATTATACTATAGAGAGAGCATTATATGTGGGGCATTATACTATAGAGAGAGCATTATATGTGGGGCATTATACTATGGGGTGAGCTCATTATATAACAGGGGACACTATACAGAGGCTTTAATGTCCTATGGGGGCATTATTAATACTGGAGGTACTGTGGGGGCATTTAGTGTTGGGCACAATATGGAGGGCATTATCATTATTGGGGTTGCTATTGGGGGTACTGTAGGGGGCACCATTACTATTGAGGGCAGTCTAAGCTAGTGTTGCACTACTATCTCTGCAGTATAGTGTTGTGGGCATTGGACACCATAGCGGGCACAGTATTCGGGGAAGCAGCAGGATGACTGCACCAGGAGGAGGATGATGGATAAGTGAGGAATCTAAGATGTCTGTGTGTCAGACTCTGCAGAGACGAGATGCAGCTAGAAGAAATAATCATGGCGGTCTGGTCTGAATGGAGAATATGTGGCGTTGTGTGACCCTGTATGCAGCTCTGTATGTAATATCCTCCCAGATATGTCTTTAAGGCCTCATGCACACAACTGTATTGTTGGTTTGCATCTGAAACCGCATTTTTTGCAGATGGAATGCGAACCCATTCATTTGTAAATCCTTGTGCCCAGGCCTCATTACATGGTGTGCGCCAGTGGGACCACAAAGACATTACTATAATGTATGGGGTCATCACAGAGACATTACTGTATACTGTATGGGGACAACATGGAGACATTACAATGTATGGGGACAACATGGAGACATTCTATTTTAGAGCATCTGACAGGTTGCACCGGGATAAAATTCCCCCTGCATCCATCACTTTCTAAACCTCATCTCCAGCTATGATCTTACAATTCCTCTTTGGTATCTCACCATGTAGGAACACATCCGCCGTATTTCTTCCCTAAATATCGCCATTATTTCCCAAGCACGGTGCTTAGACGCATCAATACTCGGCGACAGCCTGAACCAGAGGCTTAAAAATTCCATCCACATCCGCAGCCAATCAGGAGCCAGCAGGGCAGTAGGTGTATGAGCGCAGATATAAGGAATTCATCCTGCACAGTGCGGCGGCAGCAGCGACCGGTTATAAGACGATAAATCATTAATGTGTCAACAGTGGGTTTTAATTTTAATAAATAATCCTCTGGCGTCGCTGGAATGGTGATGAGAAGAGGCCCGTTATGTGGCTTCTTGACAGACTGGGGCGGATTAATATTCTGCTTGGCAGATTTTGTGTGTTGCGCAGAATGACTTGTAGATACAACAGACTCTCAGCAATGTGCGGGAGGTGAGAGACGGGAGGGGACGATGATCTCTAGTAACATAGGAATAGCTAAAGACATCAAACTACCGGTCACTAGAGAGTAAGGAATAACAACCAAACAGCAACCAACCGCAATCGATAAGCCAACCGCTATCAACCACCACCAATTACCAGACCCAAACCACAACCCGTAACTGTCCATGATCCACGGCCACCCACAAAACCCGCCACAACTAACATTCTCAAGCAGCAACAAACCATAACCAACCACAAACAGAACCCAGCCACAGCCAAGACTGGCAACCAGTACCCAGCCACAGCCAAGACTGGCAACCAGTACCCAGCCACAGCCAAGACTGGCAACCAGTACCCAGCCACAGCCAAGACTGGCAACCAGTACCCAGCCACAGCCAAGACTGGCAACCAGTACCCAGCCACAGCCAAGACTGGCAACCAGTACCCAACCACAGCCAAGACTGGCAACCAGTACCCAACCACAGCCAAGACTGGCAACCAGTACCCAACCACAGCCAAGACTGGCAACCAGTACCCAACCACTGCCAAGACTGGGAACCAGTACCCAACCACTGCCAAGACTGGGAACCAGTACCCAACCACTGCCAAGACTGGGAACCAGTACCCAACCACTGCCAAGACTGGGAACCAGTACCCAACCACTGCCAAGACTGGGAACCAGTACCCAACCACTGCCAAGACTGGGAACCAGTACCCAAACACAGCCAAGACTGGGAACCAGTACCCAACCACAGCCAAGACTGGAAACCAGTACCCAACCACAGCCAAGACTGGAAACCAGTACTAAATCAAAGCCAAGACTGTGAACCAGTACCCAACCACAGCCAAGACTGGGAACCAGTACCCAATCAAAGCCAAGAGCAGCATCCAGTAATCAACCACCGCCAAGATGCACAACCAGTAACCAACCACTGCTGAGATCCGCAACCAGTAACCAACCACCGCCAGGATGCACAACCAGTAACCAACTGCCAGGATGCACAACCAGTAACCAACCACTGCCAGGATGCACAACCAGTAACCAACCACTGCCAAGATCCACAACCAGTAACCAACCACTGCCAAGATCCACAACCAGTAACCAACCACTGCCAAGATCCACAGCCAGTAACCAACCACTGCCAAGATCCACAACCAGTAACCAACCACTGCCAAGATCCACAACCAGTAACCAACCACTGCCAAGATCCACAACCAGTAACCAACCACTGCCAAGATCCACAACCCGTAACCAACCACAGGAACCCTAGCAATCATGACAACCACTAACAGCCATGGGCAAAAACCACATCAACTGATAATTAGAACAAAACCCACAACAACTAACCTACTACAACCAGTATACAACCACAGATACCAATCACAAGAAACCAACAACACACAACTCACTAAGCATAATCCCCTCTGCTAAATGTAGATCCTTGCGTTCAATTTCCATTTAACCTCCTTCAGGAGAGCTGGATGACAACCAATATGGATCACCTTACAGCAGGCCATCACCAGGGGATTGTTCCCACAGGATTAGGCACCAGAGCAGCCATCTTCATTAGAAATTCGTGGACCCTATGGAGGTCCACCACCCCCATCTCACATCTACGGGGCCGGGCAGTCCTTGGTGTGAGAACTGTTATCGGAGCATAGGATGAATTCTTCCTATCTGAGGAGTCGTTTCCTCATTAGGCAGGAGGTGCCAGTGTCAGCCATATTACCAGCCACCTCCGAAAAACTGAGGCATCCCACATGAGCCTATCTGTGGACCACGGTTAAGACTAAGATGTGAGTGGTATCTGCACGTGACGCCGTCGACACCAGGAAGAGTAATCACTGTCGCCAGCCCCGGAGCGGACAGCCCATTACTTTATTCGGTTTTGCTTTCATAGGTGCGGCGGCTCCATTAATATAAATGACAGCAGTAACAATATTTTCAGTTTACCTGGGACTGCAGCGTCAGCACAAAGCCGCCATCAATTAATAAGCCGAATCGCCTTTCCCCGTGTCCTATTCATTGCTCCAGGCGGCTCATTGTTCAGCTTCTGGCTTAAGAAAATAAAGAGAACAGGCCCCATATTTCCTGCGGATCCAAATAGACGCCGACGCATGCTACATGTACCGGTGTGCTGCAGTATTAATGGGTCTGGAAGTAGCGGGGAAAGGGGCCAATATTAATTGATCTGCCAGATGATTATAAGAAACCGCTTACTGCTCCATGTCACATCCTATTTACACCGTCATGTCCCCCCCCCTCCGATGGGTAACCCCCGACTGACTACAAGGACATGAAGGGGACACTAAGAAGAAGGGTTTGTCACCGATATAACACAGGTCACTTACTGTACTGCATGAAACTCCCTCCCATCCCCCAATTCTAGGAAAAATCTAGTCAGAATGCTGCTGGTTGTTAATGGAAACTGCCAGCAAGCCTGTGCACAGGGTCAACATGTAAACATTAAACCAAGTCAATTGGCATCCGGCAGTCACATGCAAACGTTAGAACCTAGTTAAAGGCTATGGACACCGGTGAGGACATTTTTTTATTGATTTAATTTTACTCATTTTGGGCTAAAAATCATTTCTTCAATTGCTCTTTATTAAAAATGTTCAGCCGTTTCTGAGATTCAAGAGTTAAAACTGTTTGCAAGTGGTTCCAGTCTGTGTTCTTTGAGTCCCCTTGGCTGATGTGCGGCTCTTATCTCTGATCTCCTGACCTCATAGACACTTATTTAGGCCGAATGCTTAATATGAGCTGAGCTATAATGAGCGTCCAGGAGGTCAGGAGATCAGAGATAAGAGCCGCACATCAGCCAAGGGGACTCAAAGAACACAGACTGGAACCGCTTGCAAACAGTTTTAACTCTTGAATCTCAGAAACGGCTGAACATTTTTAATAAAGAGCAATTGAAGAAATGATTTTTAGCCCAAAATGAGTAAATTGCAATAATAGAAATAATTGCCCGAAAAGGTGTCCATATACTTTTTAAAGCCCTCCTGAAAATGAGATTCATGAGCATCCATCTACAGTGCACAGGCAGCCACAATACGACACAATTACTCCCATTACACCCTCTTAAAGGGATGTTTCGCACCCTTAGAGGCGCACAACATACACTTAAAAGGCACAGTACGTACCCTTAAAGGGACACTACACGTGTGAGACATAATAACAGTATGTGCAACTATCACTAGAATTTCCCTCATTTCTTTTCCATATGGCCATGTATAATGAAAAAAAATAAAATGAAAAAAAATTATATATATATATATATATATATATATATATATATATATATATATATATACACACACACAGCATAAAATTGCAGTGGGCCCCCTACTCTGGGAGACATATTTGCTGCCCCCCAGCCAACTAAGAAAACAGGAAACTCCTCCCACAATGTAAGCCCCTCCCGTTTCAATAAACCCCACCCCTCCATTAATCCCCATTCTAAATACAGAGCATCAGAAAGAGACTGAGGCCATTTTCTATGCAGGCTGAAAAAAATGTGTGCGTTTGATTTCTGGGTGACTGGGGCTAACGGGGGTCCTGGGTGCCCCGCTCTGGCAATCAATGTGGGTCCCTTCACTAGGGCCCCACCTATCTAGCATTTATTACCTGGGTGGGTAGGTTATAAATGTTCCAGGCAGGAAATAACCCTCTGAAAATGTATTGTACAGCAACATGCAATGTTTTCTGCAGCTTTGTATGTGACTGGAGCAGAAGACAAGTTGTTAGCAAATAACCGTACCGAGAAGGGAAGTGTGCGCATAGCTGCTTTGTTATTTCCAGGTAGTGGATGCGGTTAGTAAGTGATCCCTTTAAGAGTGAGCGTCTGGACCTGCCGTCTACTAAGGAGAGGTTTCTTTCTTTTTTTATAAAAGTTTCCCTGCTTCACGTCGAGACATTAAAACCTCATCTAAGACTCCCGGCAAACGAAGTCTGCGGCTAATGAAGCAGAGCTGACATTTAAATGTATTATGTGCGGCTCGCGGTGATGGCGATGAGATGTTCTGTTGTAATCAGAAAACAGATACAACTCCGCCATAAAGTCACTATTACAAGTCATTCAGTCTCATTACATGGCAGCCGATGCTGTACGACCGGCAGCTCAACCACAGACAGATACATCATGAGCCCCGAGAGCAGCGCCCGCCGCACTTCACAGCCACGTCTCCAAGCCGTTCACGTGAAAAATTAAAATTCATCCCGGGAGAGAAGACGTTTCCCATCACACGATTCCCAACCGGATCCGATACCAGGAAATAATAAAGCAGCTATGTATGCATCTGCTGTGACGTCTTCTACTCCAGTCACATGCAAAGCTGCAGAAAACTGGGAAGGTTCTCCTTCTTAAAAAGGGGCATTGCAGCCTGAAGCATCTATGACCCTCCCAGCGGATAGTTAATAAATGCTAGATGGGTAGGGCCCGCATGCAGGGACCCCACTGATTGTCAGAATGGGGACCCAGGACCCCTGTTATTGCCAGCCATGGCTAGGAGGAGTTTGAATGGGCCGGGGAGTCGAGGTCGTTCACTGCCTCTCCATTGAAGTTCTATGGCATTGAAAACAGTGCCAGAAATCAGCGGGAGCCCCAGCAGTCAGACCCCCAGCTTCCTAGCATTTATCGCCAACCCAATGGAATACCCCTTTAAACAACTTCTGCAATGCAACAGCATGCTCTGTACAGACGCTGAACCAGCAGAGAGGAGCAGGTTGCTGAGGGAATCATTAAATCAATTATTTGTATGTACAGAATGTTCGCTGCAGCTTTGGACATGACTGGAGTACGAGACGTGACGTAACTCAAGATCAGGGTAAAACAAGCTCAGTCCATTTAATTTCCTACAATGCAATTTGCAGACTGATATTGTAATATGATTGCACAGACCGGCCCCGACCGAAGACTCTTGACTTAATTGCCGGATACGGCTTTGGCGCAGTAAAGCCCCGGCACAGCCGTATCCTCTGCACTAAGCCAATTTGCTTGCTGGAAAATAATTGGCTTTGGGTCTGACATTCCTGTAGAGATACAAGATAATCCTGTTGCTGCAGAACTTGGGCATTTGCTGGAGCTCAAACTGTCCTGTCGTGCCCATGTCTGCACTCGCAGAGCCGGAGGTCTGAGGGGCTATAATCATTAGGGTGGAAGGGCACAAGCTGGAAACTGACTGAGGGTTTGTTACAGTTGCATCCAGTCTAGGCAATCCACTGTGAGCTAAACACAATCTCGCTTTTGTCATGAGGTTTGCTACAATGTATCAGCATTAGTCCAGGATGTTTAGGCCTCATAGGAATGTCTACATCACAGATCTGAAAGTTTGAGAAATATCATCAGTAGTAACGAGCCCCAAATTGTCAGGCGAGGGCAGCTTTCAATTGCATCTGCTTCCTTAAGACGCAAATCCAGTTGACTACCGAGGAGCAGCCACTCTGATTTAGGAGTTTGGTCTAGGAAAGGTCGGGAGCACTGCAGGCATCAGCGTCCTGGCACAGGGAGCACAATAATGTCACAGCGTGGTACCATTCAAGTACATGTGACCACTGAAGCC
Source organism: Bufo gargarizans (assembly GCF_014858855.1). Taxonomy (NCBI): domain Eukaryota; kingdom Metazoa; phylum Chordata; class Amphibia; order Anura; family Bufonidae; genus Bufo; species Bufo gargarizans. The sequence goes on from NW_025334444.1 coordinate 184,395, forward strand.
AGTGATTGGCCTCAGCATTCACAGGACCTAAGTGGCCAGGAAGAGAGCCACAGCACTGGAAAGACATGCACTGAATACAGTTTTTTTATTTTATTTTTTTGCCATACCGGATTTACCGGAAGAGGTTAAGTTGGCACTAAATAGACCATCCCTTCAATTATTATTTTTTTACTGCAAAGGAAAGGGCATGCACAAATGCTATAACTACTAAATGGGGGGGGGGGGGGGGGCACAAATGCTATAACTATTAAATGGGGGGGGGGCACAAACGGGGACAGTACTGTGTGCAGTCAAAAGGGGACGTTACTACTTTACAGAAGCACAAAGGGGACATTCGTATTGCACAGTGGCACAAAGGAAGACACTACTGTGTAGGGAGCACTAAAGGGGCACTATTATTGTGTGAGGCCTTATTAGTATTTGGGGGCACCAAGAGGTGACCTTATTACTATGGTGAATTTGTGCAGAGGCGGGAAGGTAATGGAAAAGAAAGAAGCCAAAGATATCCATGCTGCTGCATATTCTTCAGAGACAAGTTGTGGCTGGAAGAAGCCGTCATGGTGGTTTGGGCCGGATGGAGAACAATAAGGAAAGTGAGAAATTTTAGGCAGAGAGGGTGCCACTGGATTTCACTGTTCTGTATTCATATGTATGGTCTCCGGCTCGCATTGCTAGAAGGAAATATGGGTACTACATGGTGGTATTTATTTGGCACTGCTATGGAAACAATGTGGGATCTGAACAGTAGTATTTATTCGCCGGCAATACTATAGATTTAAGCAAACAGCTATGATAAAGTATTAGGTTTTATTCGTGGACAGCAAAGAATCTTTACCTAATATTTACTGCAATAAAACTCCTTCAAGTTATCGTCTAATTGACTTCAAACTGCGGTTCTTTGTAGAAACACATCTAACCTATCGTGTTGAATGTCAAACTCAGCTCTGCTGCATTTCCGTTTTGTACTGAAGGATCTACGGGGGACATTTTTTTAGCGAGAGAGACAGGACGGCTCTGCGTTGAGTGAGGTGTGAGCGGAATGAGTTACGACGGCGGTAATGCGACTGGTTACGTGTACATCTATCAGCGCTGACATCCTAATACATGAGATGGTGGAGGCAACGAGATGATTAACTCATCTGCCTCGCTCCAAGCTCAAGTTTCATCAGCCTTCATTGCTTAATTATGATGCTTAATATCTGCGAGACGAATGTACTTTCATCACAGGGCGGCCATCAACAATGATGGACAGTTCCATTTACTTCATAGAGATGAAGGAGAAAAACATAATGGGTTGTAAATCACAGCGAGCTGCTTAACCCTCGTTTGTTACAATGTGTCACCCAGCAGAGGGCAGGGCTAAGCAGTGACTTCAGTCACATAATTCTGGCCGACCATAGACATATAGGCCACAAAATTATGATCCTTACATACATTAGCTGTTACCTTAAATAAATGGATATGGACACCTTTGACACAGCATGGTGCTTACATATGCATGTGCAATTTTTATAACCCAAGGTAACCACTAAGTTTAATTTTGCAATTTTCATTCCTGCCTTCTTTTTTGGGCTCCCTGATATTCAGTTTCCAGTCTACCCCTGGTTTCAGACTTTTCTCATGCTATCGTGTTCCTCCCAGTAATACATGCTGGATCTGTGTGTCCAGGATGCTGGTGCCTTCCCCTACAGACTGCTGTGTGTATGCATTACGCCCTATGTAAAGCCTATGTAATAAATGCTTTTCTGCTACCCTGTCTGTCATGCACAACCTCCTCCCCCTCCCTGCTGCTCTAACACTGAGAGAAGAGATCAGACTGCTCCTAGTTTCAGACTTTTCTAATGTGATTTTGTCCCTCCCAGTTATACATACTAGATCTGTGTGTCCAGGATACTGCTGCCTTCCTCCTACAGACTGTTGGGGTCATATATTAAATCGTCTAAATCGCCGGTCTTAATACCCCTACGCTGACGGTGGATGTGCCGAAGTTATGTAGAGGCTCCCCTTGCTGGTGTATATTTAAGAAATTTTTTTATGCCAAAAACTGGCAAAGAAAATGAGATAGACCTGCCGGCCCGCCCTCTTTTTTAGAACTTGCGTAATTAGCGTGGAAGGGGAAGGAGTCCAAGATTTTGCCTCAAAATCACCTTTGTGACAAAATCTGCACCAAATATATGCCAAAAAGTGGTGTATATTTGGTCATAAATGACCTCCTGTGTGTACGTGCATTCCTCTCTATCTAAAGCCTGTGTTCTCTGTCAGAGAGAAAAGAGCAGACTGCTCCTAGCTTCAGACTTTTCAAATGTGATTATGTTCCTCCCAGTTATACATGCTGGATCAGTGTGTCCAGAATGCTGCTGCCTTCCTCCTACAGAGTGTGTGTGTGTGTGTGCAGTCCTCTGTGCGATCTGTCCTCTAACAGTAAGAGAAAAGTAAGCAGACTGCTCCTAGGTTCAGACATTTCTCATGTGGTGTGTTCCTCATCCAGATATATGTCCTGGATCTGTGTGCCTAGGATGCTGCTGTCTGCAGACTGCCTTCCTTCCTATCTACAGCCAACACGATCTACCCTCCTTGGATGCTTTCCCACTCTCTGATCGTGTGTGCAACGTCACCCCGCTCCCTGCTATCTCTAACAATTAGATAAGGGAGAAGAGAAGCACAGATAGATGTCAGAAACCAGAACAGAGCTCTAGTGGATTTATATCAGATTCAGCTGCACCACCAGCTAGGCAAAGGACTTGCACATACTCTGCAGAAGCAAAACATTAGAATATTTCAAATGAATACTAAGTTACATACAAAGTTGCTTATTTCTAAGCATCTGAGCAGACACATTATTTTGTTTAGAGGTAGAGACTTTGCAGTGGGTAGAAGTTTTAGGTACAGTGGCCGAGCATATTTATAGCTATACCATAATACGCTATAGGAGGCATAGTGAGACTGAGCTGGGTGAGGACTGACATTTTCATTCTACGGAGGTCTCGGTGGTCGGACCCCATCTAATATATCATCTGCCATTTGGAGCTGTGAGGCAGATGACAAACCCTTCATAGGGCTGAACAACTAGGTCTAAACCTCGGGGCCAGGGTCAGTATAAGCAGCTTCCCCTTTAATTCCTGTCCTTAGACATAAGTGCTGTGAGCAGTCCGGCCGATGAGAGCGACGCCGAGTCTCAGACACAATAATAAAGCTGAACACAAATGAAATAAAGCAGAAACATTGTTCCCCTAAGCCGGAGGAGCCGCTGGCTCGTCATCTCCTCATTACACAGTTTTGCTAATCCAATCTATTTATACAGAACGTCCATAAAGCTCGCCATAAGGAATAATAGGCAAATCAAATGGGGCTGCGACTTAATTAGCTCATCAGTGTGAGGAAATAATGAAACTCGCCGTGCGCACATACCTTGAATGTAATTCTGTGCTGCCGTTGTTGTATTTGCTGCCTCTCTCCCAGATCCCAAAGTCTGGGACCCGGTAGGCTCGCTCCACGCAGAATACCAGGTTCTGGATGAAGGACACCTGGAACGAGAGGAAGAGGGTGATGAAAATGAGGACAATTGGTGTGTGAGCGGAAAAGGATCAGAGGGGGCGATGAAACCATTCAAGACGTGAAAATGGAAAGAGCTGAAAGAAAACGAGGCCAAGGGGGAAGGCAGGAGAAGTAGTGACTAATGGTAATGGTGCTGGCCCAGAGCAAGGTGGCAAATGGGCAAGAGCCAAGCTGGGAAATACAGAGGGACAGGTGACATCCTGACAACAATAGGAACAGATAACGTAATGGGGAGAACTGGGTCAGAACCAGATGGGACAGATCGCTTAGAGCAAAGGATGAAGGGGCAGATGGGAAACACAGAGAGACAGACCGACCACAGAGAAGACACAAAAAGCAGTGGGCAGATGGATCAGGACCAAAAAGGTCATAGGAGATATGGGCCAGGATCAGTGGAGATGGAGAGGATGGGCCAGGGACCAAAAAGTGACAGCTCAGGTGGGCTGGGACCTCAGAGCAATGAAGACTGCGCTGGACATACAGGCAAACAAGCAACGGGAGGAGAGTAAAAACTAAAAACACAACCTACAGAATCCATCACCCCCCACATGAAGACCCTCTGACAATCACAGGGTGCCATCAGTAATGGAGACAAATGCATCCTCCTGATCTGTACCAGACAGAGCACTAACTAAACAGCATCAATTAGTTACACTGTAGCTGGGAGATCTGTCACACTGACACGACAGCCTCAGCTGTGAAACTAGGAGACATTCAAGACTGAAAAACAGAGCACAAGACGGAGAAGTTTACAGGGAAAAGTACAGCAACAGCGTCACGGTGACAACCACGGCTCTGCTTCATTAGCGTCTCGCTGCCCCAACATGCACTATGGGAAAGCCCTTTATACAGGTATCTTAGCTGAGAGGGCGAGGGGTGCAGCAGGGACCCTGAACTCAGCCGATAGGAAGTCACCACTGCAAGGAAAGCATCGCACAGCGCCCACCAACCGGTTCTTCACAGCAGTTCCCTGCCCCGGATATGGTAGACCTCTACTTACAGGTGCTCAAAGAACAAGATTTTACAAGGGCAGCTCTGGAGTATAATACAGATTGTAACTAAGTGATTTTCCTAGTCTACGACGTAAAGTCATAGTTTTATTAAGACACGGAGGCGAATATTGCTTTCTCTTCCTTTACTGATCACCATAGCAGCAAGGAGAAACAAAAAACAAATGCAAATGGTCACCATAGTAACCCATATGTCCCACCCCTACAGCCCCAATATAAGGCTGCGTCCAAGGTGGTACTTCCTCTTTCTCTGCGAACCAGTCCATAAAAACCGATGAACAACAACTCAGGAACAGTCCAAGAACAATCCGCGCCAACGAAACCCTCAGAATCCAAGCAGGAACTCTCCAGCGACAGGGTCCACATCAGGAGACGGACTGGAACCAACATCCAAGACTCTCAGCAGATCCAACGTGGAAGAAGCAGGAGCCGGAAGAAACAACCCCATCCAGAACAGGAGCAATCAAAGGCAGGAAGACTCAACCTGAAAGAACAAGAGAAATAAACTCCGATAAAGCGAGGTCATGGCCCAGCCAAAACCCATCTCCAGCGGACACCTGAGGTCCAGGCCGATGGTAAGCATACATACAAGCATGAGCACATAATGGCGAACAACTGAACCCTCCCAGCGTAATAACAGTCCCAAACCGGCCTACCCACAAAATAGAACTAAGCGGCCAAACACACCCCCATACTACCAGAGCCCAGGGGAGGGAAGGGAGGGCAATATTCGCCTCCGTGTCTTAATAAAACTATGACTTTACGTCGTAGACTAGGAAAATCACTTAGTTTTACATCAGACACGGAGGCTTCATATTGCTAGTTCAAAGCTGGTTAACCAAAGGATCAAACAAATGAGGAGGAGGACGGAAATAATACTCACGGAAAGTGGAGGCACTCGACCAGTCCGCCAATCGCAGGATGTCCTCCAGGCGAGCACCCGAGACCGCCAAGGAGGTAGACGCCGCCCCGCGCGCCGAATGAGCTGTAAACACCGAAGTGTCCACACCGGCAAGAGCCATAACCCATTTCAACCAACGGGCCAAGGTGGGGCTAGTCACCGGGCCGAACGGGTGACGGATGGAGAGAAACAACTGTGGCAAGGCCGGAGACCTGTGAGGACGAGTCCTGGCCTCGTACTCTTTCAAACAAGCCACCGGACACAAGGCCGGGGAAGCCGGAAAGCTGGGGTACGAAACGACCCGGATGTTCGTCTTCGTGCGTCTCGAAATGTTAAATGACACGCCCTCCGGGGTGAAGGACCTGGCGTCGTGGTCCAGAGCCCGCACATCGGAAACTCTTTTACAAGAAATTAAGCAAAAGAGAGTGAGCAACTTCGCGGAAAGCTGACGTAAGGAAAGGTCAGCATTGGTAGGCCAAGAGGACAAAAAGGTAAGCACCAGGGAAACATCCCAAGTGGAAGAAAACCTCGGGCGGGGAGGCCGAGATAGGCGCGCGCCTCGGAGGAGGCGCGAAACGGAAGGATGCTGTCCTGCCGGAACGCCGTCAAACCCTAGATGTGACGAAGAAATCGCCGAACGAAAAAGGTTGATCGTTCTGTAAGCCTTACCCCCTTCAAAAAGAGAGGTGAGGAATTGAAGCAAATGAGCTACAGGAGCTGAAACGGGATCCAGGTCCCGTTCCAGGCACCAGCCAGCCCAAGTTCGCCAGGCCGCCCGATAAGATTTTCGGGTGCCGGGAGCCCAAGCGTCGTCCAAGAGGCGCCTAGCTGCCTCCGAAATTCCGTCGACCGCTCCTGGAGTCCTGAGAGCCGGCAGGCCATCAAACGTAGGGATCCGTCCAGGAGCAGGGGGTGGGGAGTCCCCTGAGGGCAGCGCAGGAGAGAGGTCGGGTTCGGCAGAAGGACTGGAATGTCCACCAGAAGCTCCAGGAGAGACGGGAACCACACCTGAGAGTCCCAGAACGGGACTATCGCCACCAACTCCGCCCGATGGCGACGCACTTGGAGAAGCATCCGAGGAATCATCATGAATGGGGGAAACGCATAGAGAAGGCCGGAGGACCAGTCCTGCAGAAATGCGTCCGCCGCCATCGCCTCCGGATCCGGGCGCCAGCTGTAGAACCGAGGGAGGTGAGCGTTGAGCCGGGAGGCGAACAAGTCCACGGAAAAGGGTCCCCATCTGGATGACACCTCCGAGAAAATCGACGGGTCCAACTGCCAGTCGCTGCCGTCCGTAAGATGGCGGGAACTCCAATCCGCCCGCACGTTGTGAAGTCCCGGCAGGTACTCGGCTTGCACCATGATGTCCCTGGAGAGACAATACGCCCAAAAATCCTTCGCCAACCCCGCCAGGGTAGCAGACTGGGTTCCGCCCAAACGGTTGATGTAGCGAACCGCTGAAATATTGTCCATCCGGAGACGGATACATGCATTGGCCAAACCGTTGGTAAAACTCTTGACGGCCAAAGAGCCGGCCAGCAACTCTAAGGCATTGATGTGCAAGCGCGTCTCGACCTGCGACCAAGGTCCCCCGGTGGAGACCCCGTCGCAGTGCGCTCCCCAGCCCTGAAGGCTCGCATCCGATTCGATGGTGAATTCCGGCTGGAAGCCAAAGATCGCCCTGCCGTTCCAAGCTTCCAGATTGGCGATCCACCAACGGATCTCTTCTTTGGCCTCCGAATCCAACTCCACCATGTCCGCAAAGGAGGCCCCCGAGCGGAGGTGCGCAATCTTCAAGCGCTGAAGGGCCCGGTAATGCAACGGCGCCGGGAAGACCGCCTGTATGGAGGATGCTAGCAGGCCGATGATGCGGGCTAGATGACGCAGGGACAGGTGGGCACTGGTCAACGCCCGTCGCAGTTCCTTGCGAATGGACCGTAACTTGTCCCCCGGTAGGCTGAGGGATTCCGAGATCGAGTCCACTGTGAATCCGAGGAAGTCTAACCTCTGGGAGGGAGTGAGCCAAGACTTCTCCAGGTTGAGCAGGAAGCCGAGCGACTCCAGGAGATCCGACGTCCAACGGAGGTGTTGCAGCAGCGAGGATCTGGATTGATGCATCAGGAGGATGTCGTCCAGATATATTATGAGGCGCACCCCGCGACTCCTCAGCCAGGCCATGACCGGACGCAGGAGCTTGGTGAAACACCACGGAGCCGACGACAAGCCGAATGGAAGGCATGTGAATCTCCAAACCTCGCCCCTCCAGAGGAAGCGAAGGAGATCCCTGGAGTGGGGGGCCACCGAGACCGTCAGGTACGCGTCCTTCAGATCCAGCTTCACGAGCCAATCCCCGGGGGAGAGGAGGTCCCGAAGTAGATGGATGCCCTCCATCTTGAAATGTCGGTACCGCACGATGCTGTTTAGCGCGCGGAGATTGATGACGGGACGCATCTGCCCCCCTTTCTTCTGGACCAAGAAAATGTTGCTTATCACCCCCCTTGAGTGGCCGTGAGCTCTCTCTATGGCCCCCTTGAGGAAAAGGGAAACGAGCTCCTCGTCCACCCGAGCGGAGTCCGATCCCCTCCGAAGAGAGGCCGGCGGGAGTTGCACTGAGCAAGGGGTGTCTATGAGCTCTATGGAGAAGCCCCTGACCGTCATCAGAACCCACGGGTCTGATGTGATTAGTTCCCAAGCGGGTAAAAAATGCCGAAGCCTGCCCCCTACATAAGGTACCGAAGAATCCCCGTCCGGGGTCTGACTTACCGGATGACTTGCGGGGAGCCGTGTTTCCTCGGAAGGAACGGGAGCGCCATTGTCCCCCTCTGGATGGGAAGAACGTCTGGGAAGACCGCTGGTCTTGAAACGCAGCTCGCTGGGAGAAGGAGCCTCTGGATACACCCCTGCCTCGGGTGCTGGAGCGGCCGGACAGACGGCCCCTGTTGCTGCCGGCCCTGTGAGAGACCCGGCCCTGGAAGACTTTGCGCATAGTGGCCTGCGCCTTGTCCAGAGCGGAAAACGTGCCGACGAAGCGGCTGAGGTCCTTTATAAAGGAGTCCCCAAAAAGCAGGCCTTCCGCCTCTTTGCCCGTCTCCGTCTGGGCGAGATTAATGAGCTTGGGGTCTATCCTAAGCAGGATGGCCTTGCGCCTTTCCACAGATAGGGACGCATTGGTTCCCCCGGCGATGCAAATCGCCCGCTGGGCCCAGCCCGTGAGCTCCTCAGGGTCAATGTGGGAACCCTCCTGTCTGGCGGACTCCGCCAACTCCATAATTTTTGCCAGTGGACCGAAAATATCCAGGAGCTTGTCCTGGCAGCCTCTAAGGGCCGAATCCAAGCCCTTCTTGGCATTCCACCCCGACTTAGACAAAAATTGGGTCATCTTTGGGTCCACGACGGGCGTGTCGCAGACTTTATGGGGTATAATGGGCCGAGGGCACTCAGCCCGTAGTTTACTGCGCGCCTCCTTGGACAGAGGACGGCGGGCCCAATGCTCCAGGTAGCTGCTAATCTGGGAATCAGGGAGCCACTCCGCCGATCTGGGATGGTGGAGGGCCTCAGGATCAAACATGGGAGCCCCGGAGGAATCCAAAGGGAAATTGTCAGCAGAGGCAGCGGAGGAATCCTTAGTTAAAGGCATAGCAGGGGGAGTGGCAATGGGGTCGGACCCCCGAGGGGAGTCATCCTCCTCAGAAAAATCAGTAGCCTCTGCTGGATCCTCCGGGCCCGAACCCAGATCCGAGTCAGAGACGGCATCCGCTAGGGCTCTAGCGTGCTTCCACACCCGCGATTTATCAGCCTGGCGGGGACAAGCTCTCTTACGCGACCTCAGCGCGTCGTCTGGGGTGGTCATCAACACACCGGTCATTGTCTCCTGTCCAACAGGAGGTTCAGCAGCAAACGAGTGCTGTGCAGTCTCAGGGGGAGCAAGTCTGGCCCCAGCTAGGGGGTGTGCAGACAGGGCCTGGGAGATGGTCTGGGACAAAACAGTGGACATGGAACCCATAGCCTGTAGGACTGCATCAGACACAGAGCGCTGGATGAGCTGCGCCTGTGAGTCTGAGCCAGGGAGACTAACATTGCCAGGGAGGGGGGCGGGGGGGGATTGGGCAGAGGGGTCCATGCTGGCCAAGCAAAATCGAGACAGGGTACCTGTAGGAGGAGGGCTGGGAGGAGAGCCGGAGGCAAAAGGAAAGCAGCGCTAGATAACTGAGGGGTTAATCACCCCAGGAGCGAGAGGAAGCGAGCGCAGCACAGGAGAACCGGCAGCAGGCACGCAGGAGATCGGAGGAAGCGAGATCTCGCGGGAACGGGAACCAAAATGGCCGCCGGATCTCGCGAGATCTCGCTCCAGCCAGCCAGAGAGCGCGAAAGCGGGGAGAAAAAAGGCGCCGATCCGCGCGGCAGACGCGCGCAAGACGGGGGGCGTGGCCCAGCACAGGGGAGGCAAGATGGCGGTAAGGCCAGCGATCCTGCCCGGCGCTAAAAGGGGGGGCCCCAAGTAAAAGTCCCAAGGGGAGAAGAGAGGGAACGAGCGGAGGGGGTCCCAGGGAAAAACGCTGTGCGCGATAAGGCCCCAGTGCTACTGGGGCAGGCAGAGGCTGCCCAGACAGGGGAAAACTAAGGGGCAAGGAACAAGATAAAAAATATATCACTGTCCAAACGTAACCACCTAAAGGGAGGAAAACAAGCCCCAGGGGATAAAAATAAACCCGGGGAATAGACCGAATTAAACACTTAGGGAATAACAGTCAGCAGATAAAATTAACATGTCACTTATCTGGTGAGCAGCAAGAAAGAGGAAGTACCACCTTGGACGCAGCCTTATATTGGGGCTGTAGGGGTGGGACATATGGGTTACTATGGTGACCATTTGCATTTGTTTTTTGTTTCTCCTTGCTGCTATGGTGATCAGTAAAGGAAGAGAAAGCAATATGAAGCCTCCGTGTCTGATGTAAAACTGAGGATCAGTACAGAATACATACTGTATGTACACAGTAACTCCACAACCAGAATAGTGAGTGCAGCTCTGGAGTATAATACAGGATGTAACTCAGGATCAGTACAGGATAAGTAATGTATGTACACAGTGACTCCACCAGCAGAATAGTGAGTGCAGCTCTGGAGTATAATACAGATTGTGACTCAGGATCAGTACAGGATAAGTAATCTATGTACACAGTGACTGCACCAGCAGAATAGTGAGTGCAGCTCTGGAGTATAATACAGGATAAGTAATATAGTATATAAGGCCGAAATAAGATATTTGTCCATCCAGTTCGGCCTGTTCTCCTGCAAGTTGATCCAGAGGAAGGCAAAAACAAAAAAACTGTGAGGTTTTCACTAAAGGGGAAAAATTCCTACCCGACTCCAATCAGAATAACTCCCTGGATCAACGACCCCTCTCTAGTAGCTATAGTCTGTAATATTATTACGCTCCAGAAATACATCCAGGCCCCTCCTGAACTCTTATAGTGAACTCACCATCACCACCTCCTCAAGCAGAGAGCTCCATAGTCTCACTGCTCTTACCGTAAAGAATCCTCTTCTATGTTTGTGTACAAACCTTCTTTCCTCCAGACGCAGAGGATGTCCCCTCATCACAGTCCTGGGGATATATAGATGATGGGAGTGATCTCTGTATGGACCCCTGATATATTTATACATAGTTATTAGATCTCCCCTCAGTCGTCTTTTTTCTAAAAAGTGAATAATCCTAATGTTGATGATCTTTCAGGGTACTGTAGTTCACCCATTCCAGTTATTACTTTAGTTGCCCTCCTCTGAACCCTCTCCAGCTCTGCTATGCCTGCCTTCTTCACAGGAGCCCAGAACTGTACACAGTACTCCATGTGTGGTCTGACTAGTGAAGTGTAAAGTGTCAGGACTATGTTCTCATCACGGGCATCAATGCCCCTTCTGATGCAACCTATTATCTTAATTGGCCTTAACAGCAGCTGCCTGCCTGGTTTTTGCAGCTTAGTTTGCTGTTCACTAAAATTCCAAGGTCCTTTCCCATGTCAGGGTTACCCAGTGTTTAACCATTTAGTATGTACGGGTGACTTGCATTATTCGTTCCCATGTGCATAACCTTACATTTGTCAGTGTTAAACCTCATCTGCCACTTATCTGCCCAAGCCTCAAATCTATCCAGATCCCTCTGTAGCAGTATACTGTCCTCTGTAGTATATATATATATATATATACACACATACATATACATACACACACAGTATACTGTCCTCTTCCATGTCAATTACTTTACACAGTTTATTGACATCTGCAAAAATGTATATTTTACTGTGCAAGCCTTCTACAAGATTAATAAATATATTGAAGAGAATAGGGCCCAATACTGACCCCTGAGGTACCCCACTAGTGACAGTGACCCAATCTGAGTGTGTACCATTAATAACCACCCTCTGTTTTCTATCACTCAGCCAGTTACTTACCCACATACAGACGTTATCTCCCAGTCCGAGCATTCTCATTTTATATACTAACCTTTTATGGGGTACAGTGTCAAATGCTTTGGAGAAGTCCAGATATACGACAGCCATTGATTCGCCGCTGTCAAGTCTAGAACTTACCTCCTCATAGAAACTGATTAAATTAGTCTGACATGACCGATCCCTCATGAAGCCATGCTGATATGGCGTTATTTTCTTATTTCCATTGAGATGCTCTAAGATAGCATCTCTTAGTAAACCTTCAAACAGTTTATCCACAACAGATGTTAAACGTACCGGCCTATAGTTTCCGGGCTCTGTTTTTGAACCCTTTTTGAATAGTGGCACCACATTTGCCATGCGCCAAACCTGTGGAACACTCCCTGTCAGTATAGTCCTTAAATATCAGAAATAAGGGTCTGGCTATGACATTATTTAATTATCTTAGGATACGGGGGTGTATGCCATCTGGTCCTAGCGATTTGTCTATTTTAATCTTTTTAAGACGCCGCTGTACTTCTTCCTGGGTCAGACAGGGCACATTTAATGGGGAATTTATTTTTACATTCTGCATTTCATCTTACAGTTTATTTTCTTCAGTGAATGCAGTGGTAATTTTTTTTTTTTTATAATAGCTTTGCTTTCTCCTCATTGCTCTCTACAACCCCCCCCCCCCCCCATCACTCTGTAAAGGGCCGACACCTTCAGATTTATACTTTTTACCAATTATATAATTGAAGAACATTTTAGGGTTAGTTTTGCTCTCTTTAGAAATTAATCTTTCGGTCTCTAGTTTGGCTGATTTTATTTCTTTTTTACATATTCTATTTTTTTTCTTTATAGTTTTTCAGTGCTTCCTCGCTTCCCTCCTGTTTTAGTGATTTAAAAGCTTTCTTCATTGCTTTCTTTACAGTTCTATTTATCCACATTGGTTTGTTTTTGTTCATTAACCTTTTATTCCCATACGGTATGTACCTCTCACAATTAGAGTTTAGGATGCTTTTAAAAATATTCCATTTTGTGGCTGTATTTTTATTTTTGAGGACTTTGTCCCAGTTAGTTACGTCTATGGCCTCTCTTAGTTGGCTAAATTTAGCTTTTTTGAAGTTTGGTATTTTTGTTCCTCCCTGAAGAAACGCTCTTTTGAATGATAATTGGAAGGTTATTACTTTGTGGTCACTATTTCCCAGGTGTCCCCCGACCTGCACGTCTGTTGTTCTGTCAGGCCTATTGGTTAATACTAAGTCCAGTGTGGCCGTCCCTCTAGTCGGGTCCTGAACCAGTTGGGAGAGGTAATTGTCTTTGGTTATTGCCAAGAACCTGTTTCCTTTATGAGATGTACAAGTTTCAGTTTCCCAGTCTGTATCTGGGTAGTTGAAGTCCCCATAATAACCACCTCATTATGATTTGCCGCCTTGTCCATCTCGTTTAGTAGTAGATTCACATGTTCATGTCCCTCACTTATATCTTCTCGGACTGTGGGCTTTAGACAGGACTTTACATAAAGGCAGACCCCCCCCCCCCCCCCCCTCTTTCCGGTTGTGACGATCCTTTCTAAACAGACTGTAACCCTGTACATTAACTGCCCAGTCATAGCCATCATCCAGCCATGTCTCAGTTATTCCCACTGTTATGGCTATCATCCAGCCATGTCTCAGTTATTCCCACTGTCATAGCCATCATCCAGCCATGTCTCAGCTATTCCCACTATGTCATATTTTTTACTCTACACCTTTCCTTCTGAACTGTTCTAGTCCCGCCATCCATTCCTCCCCCAGTCCCACTACCTTGCCCCCGGTCTCTATCTGCACTATCTTCTTATACTATAACGTAATTGCCCCCCCCCCCAGTCCCTAGTTTAAACACTCCTCAACCTTCTTGCCATCTTTCTCCCCAGCACAGCTGCCCCTTCCCCATTGAGGTGCAGCCCGTCCCTACGATAGAGCCTGTAGCTGACAGAGAAATCGGCCCAGTTCTCCAGGAACCCAAACCCCTCCTTCCTACACCAGTCCTTGAGCCACTTGTTAACCTCCCTAATCTCCCGCTGCCTTTCTTGTGTCGCTCATGGTACTTGTAGTATTTCGTAAAACTACCTTTGAGGTCCTTGCCCTAAGCTTTTGACCTAAAATCATTTTAAAGGACACTCCACCTACCTCTAACTTTGTCATTGGTTCCGATATGGTCCATGACCGTTGGATCTTCTCCGGCCCTCCCAGTAATCTGTCAACCTGATCTGCAATGTGTCGAACTCGAGCGTCGGGAAGACAACACACCGTTCGACGATCCCGGTCTTTGTGACAGCTCGCCCTCTCTGTACCCCTAATAATAGAGTCTCCCACTACGATCACCCGTCTGCCCTGGTCCCCTGCTTACTGGAGCTGACATTCCCCTGACTGGCAAAGGAAGTGTCCGGCTGCAGCAGTGCTGTCCCTGATCTGACATCCCCCTCATCTGCCAACCGTGCAAGCTTGTTGGGGTGTGTCAGATCAGGGCTAGCCACCCTGGCACTCTTCCTTCTACCCTGCTTTCTGTTACCCAGCTAGCTACCTCACTTTCCTGAGCCTCCTCGTTACCACCCTCCCCCACATCTACCCCATAGAGCGCTTGCTCAGTAAGCAGCAAACTCTTTTCCAAATTGTCAAAGCTTTTCAGTGATTAAATTCTCCCGTTTAGATACTCGATGTGCGATTCCAAACGGGCAATTTGCTCACATTTTGAACAAAGATATGCACCTCAAACGGCTGTTCCAGGACTGCAGACATTAGACAAGATGGGCACCGGACTGCGCTGTCAATAATGGAACACATAGTAAATGAGGATTACGCAAGAAAAGAGAAAAATACAATATGGTGCAGTGATAAGAATCTAACTTACTGCAGTCCCCTCCTAAAGTCCCTAAATCTGAAGTCATGTAATCTAAAGTCACACACTTAATACAAACACACACTGGAAAATCAAACACGCGAACGCTCACAAACTCGCATTATTCGCCTGCTTGTATAAATGCAGCTCTCAAACCAGCCTTTTTTTTCCCTCTGGATTCAAAGGGGATGTAACTCAGGATCAGTACAGGATAAGTAATGTATGTACACAGTGACTGCACCAGCAGAATAGTGAGTGCAGCTCTGGAGTATAATGCAGGATGTAACTCAGGATCAGTACAGGGTAAGTAATGTATGTACACAGTGACTGCACCAGCAGAATAGTGAGTGCAGCTCTGGAGTATAATACAGGATGTAACTCAGGATCATTACAGGATAAGTAATGTAATGTATGTACACAGTGACTCCACCAGCAGAATAGTGAGTGCAGCTCTGGGGTATAGTACAGGATGTAACTCAGGATCAGTACAGGATAAGTAATGTAATGTACAGTCGGGTCCATAAATATTGGGACATCGACACAATTCTAACATTTTTGGCTCTATACACCACCACAATGGATTTGAAATGAAACGTACAAGATGTGCTTTACCTGCAGACTGTCAGCTTTAATTTCAGGGTATTTACATCCAAACCAGGTGAACGGTGCAGGAATTACAACAGTTTGCATATGTGCCTCCCACTTGTTAAGGGACCAAAAGTAATGGGACAGAATAATAATCATAAATCCTTTGCAGTCAATTACAGCCTGAAGTCTGGAACGCATAGACCTCACCAGACGCTGGGTTTCATCCCTGGTGATGCTCTGCCAGGCCTCTACTGCAACTGTCTTCAGTTCCTGCTTATTCTTGGGGCATTTTCCCTTCAGTTTTGTCTTCAGCAAGTGAAATGCAGCTCAATCGGATTCAGGTCCGGTGATTGACTCGGCCATTGCAGAACATTCCACTTCTTTCCCTTAAAAAAAACTCTTTGGTTGCTTTTGCAGTATGCTTCGGGTCATTGTCCATCTGCACTGTGAAGCGCCGTCCAATGAGTTCTGAAGCATTTGGCTGAATATGAGCAGATAATATTACCCCAAACACTTCAGAATTCATCCTGCTGCTTTTGTCAGCAGTCACATCATCAATAAATACAAGAGAAGCAGTTCCATTGGCAGCCATACATGCCCACGCCATGACACTACCACCACCATGCTTCACTGATGAGGTGGTATGCTTAGGATCATGAGCAGTTCCTTTCCTTCTCCATACTCTTCTCTTCCCATCACTCTAGTACAATTGGTTGATCTTGGTCTCATCTGTCCATAGGATGTTGTTCCAGAACTGTGAAGGCTTTTTTAGATGTAGATTGGTAAACTCTGATCTGGCCTTCCTGTCTTTGAGGCTCACCAATGGTTTACATCTTGTGGTGAACCCTCTGTATTCACTCTGGTGAAGTCTTCTCTTGATTGTTGACGTTGACACACATACACCTACCTCCTGGAGAGTGTTCTTGATCTGGCCAACTGTTGTGAAGGGCGTTTTCTTCACCAGGGAAAGAATTCTTCGGTCATCCACCACAGTTGTTTTCTTCCAAGTCTTTTGGTGTTGCTGAGCTCACCGGTGCGTTCCTTCTTTTTAAGAATGTTCCAAACAGTTGTTTTGGCCGCGCCTAATGTTTTTGCCATCTCTCTGATGGGTTTGTTTTTTCAGCCTAATGATGGCTTCACTGAGAGTGACAGCTCTTTGGATCTCATCTTAAGAATTGACAGCAACAGATTCCAAATGCAAATAGCACAGAACTCTGGAGCTTTTATCTGCCCATTGTAATTGGGATAATGAGGGAATAACACACACCGGCTATGGAACAGCTGAGAAGCCAATTGTCCCATTACTTTTGGTCCCTTAACAAGTGGGAGGCACAGATGCAAACTGTTGTAATTCCTGCACCGTTCACCTGATTTGGATGTAAATACCCTGAAATTAAAGCTGACAGTCTGCAGGTAAAGCACATCTTGTGTGTTTAATTTCAAATCCATTGTGGTGGTGTATAGAGCCAAAAATGTTAGAATTGTGTCGATGTCCCAATATTTATGGACCTGACTGTATGTGCACAGTGACTGAAGAATAGTAAATGCAGCACTGGAGAGCTGGAGTAAATTACAAAGAGAAATCCTAAATGGAAGGTGCCAATTCTACAGTCAATGCCGCTAGACCAGACAAGGACGCGGCTGTCAGGGCAGACACCGGAGTTCGTCTTGGAGCGACTATAGAGATTTAAATGTAATGTAAATATTGAAAGACTCATTAACTCCAATAAGAGAGGCCACCGTCAAATAAAAACCTCCGCGGGAGCAATATGGAGGATGGGTACAGAATGCCATTACATTAATGCAGGGCTTCAGAGGGCGAGCATCACAGTGAAAAAAATGGTTTAGAAGTCAAAGCCGCCTTCTCTCCGGTGAGCAGAGCGCGCTCTGTACATAATCAGCTCACTCCTTAGCAAGTCTCTCCGTCAGGATGTGGATTTCGGAAGACGACGGAGATGCAGTTGTTTGTGAGTGATAAGGTGAAGAAAGCCGGGGCCAATTTTCCCGTAATAGCCTGTCTGCCGGCAACACCGAGGAAATACATCTCCTGAACAAGAACAGAAACCCAGACGGAAAATGATATTGTAATTGCTACTCAATAAAAAAAAAAATACAAACAGGAATTCTCCCCTCAGAAAAAGAGGGTTACAGATCAACCGAAACAATACAAGAATTTATGCCAAAGAGAGTATGAAAAATAGTGGAGGAGCTGCCCATAGCAGCCAGATCTTCATGGGTAAAGGGAGGGGGTTAAAAAAATCACAATATATTTGATAACATTGTGACATTTTAAGGAAACAAAAACAGATAAATGATACCACCCTCCACACATGTTTCACCCTTGTTTTTTGGAAGATAATAATCCAGCTTCTATCTGCAGATCCGATATCTACAAGTCCCATCATTCCTTGCTCAGACACATCCTTCCATAGATGAGGTCTAAGGCCCCGGAGAGGCTGCACATTGTGCAGCTGCATGCAGCATGTCGCAAGCTATGTGCAAAGGAGAAGTAGAGATGACTGGTAGCAGTGGTCTTGTGTCATCTCCAGCAGACCAAAAGCAGTTTGGAGAAGAGTATATGACTGTATACAGAGTTGTCAGCCAGTGCATAGCTGGACATAACTGTCACCATCATGCAATGAAAGTCAAAGTCCGGGATAGAAACCACAACGAAGAGGGAATCCCAGGGTCATGATCCACCCCCTCAGGCCATGCACTGGACATGACCCAGTGCCTCATTCTTGCCCAGAAAGTTCCCATAATTTCCATCTATTACTGCAACCAGTCACAGAGGCTTTTGCGCCGTCAGTTCCTTATTTGTCCAGCTGTGTCCCTGACGTTTCTCCATCACGTTTCCAGCAAACGCTCCATGACCAGACGTGGATTCATGCTTATTCACAAGAGACACTGAATGTGTCCTCATTTCCCACCAGTCTCAAAGGGTTGGTTTTACTTTTAAAAAAAAAACAACAACTTTATGACGTTTTGAAGGCCATGTTTATTAAAGGTCGTCTCACTTCAGCAAGTGGCATTTATCATGTAGAGAAAGTAAATACAAGCCACTTACTAATGTACTGTTATTATCCATGTTGCATCCTTTGCTGGCTGGATTCATTTTTTCTATCACATTACCCACTGCTTGTATCCAGGGTTTATGACCATCCTGCAGTCCAGCAGAGGTGGTCGTGCTTGCATACTCTAGGAAAAAGCCCCAGACTATGTGTACTCCCACGGCCATGGCCACTGGAGAGGCCGCTGCTTTTTCCTATAGCGTGCAAGCGCGACCACTGCTGCTGAATTGCAGGATGGTCATAAACCGTGGATACAAGCAGTGTGTAATGTGATGGAAGAATGAATCCAGCCAGCAATGGAGGCAATATGGACAATGACGATACATTAGTAAGTGCCTTGTAGTAACTTTCTCTACATGATAAATGCCATCTGAAGTGAGACGACCCGTTTAAATGGTAACAAGCAGCTAATGTGGGCAAGTGCATAAAATAGCCCGGCCTTTCCAACACAAACATAATCCAAGATTCTGCTGGTCGTATAAAAGGGGAATCATTCACTGCAGCCAGAGAAATGATGGTAGGTGGGTATGATGCCAGCTACTATGTACAATGAGGACACAGTACCTAGGAGTCCATTACCTGTGAATGCTCATACTACACCCACTGCTATATAGCTGTAGCAATCTAAAAGATTCTCAGAGCTGAGGGTCTGCTACAATGCAGTGGGTCTGATAGCTTGCCGTAACTTATCAATGAAAGTAAAATGTGTTGGATTGCCTAGATTAGGTACAATTGTAGTAAATCCTAAACTGTGAAACCTAGAGAGGTTTAAGTAATCACAGGGCCCCAGAGCCAAACTTGGAATGGACTTCACTTCACCACGACCACCTTCAGCATCAAGTTTAGAACATGAAAAGCTTAAAGAGGTCCTGTCCCCGCTTCAATAGCTTCATCCATTCCCCATGTAATAACAAGGCTGGAGCTTTTATTGTTAAGTCTGCATGTTGTGCCAGTCCTTTATTATTTGTACTAGAAGTTATGAATGAATTGCCAGCAGTCTGCAGTAAGGGTACAGAGGGGCGGTAACCAGTTGGGGGTGTGTCCCTGCACTGTGTGAACATGGCAGCACTGATTGGATAGAGCGAGTCAGTTCACACCCCTCTGTACCATTACTGCAGACTGCTGGCAATTTATTCATAACTTCTAAGTAGAGATAATAAAGGTACAACACAGCATAGAGCCATGAGAACAGATGCTCCAGAACTGTTATTACATGGGGAATGCATGAAGCTATTAAAACAGCCATATCAGGAGAGGGGAGACGTCATCTTTCTATCGTTCTAATGTGCAGTGATAATGCACAGTGATGTCACAATACCAGAAGAAAGCGCACAGTAATGTCACAGGGTTAGTGTGCACAGTAATGTCACAATACTGTGAAAATGCACAGAGTGATGTCACAGCACAGGGATAATACATATAAGGAGGTCACAGTATAATAGGGAGAATGTACACAGTGATGTCACAAAAGTGGGATAATGCACACAGTATAGGGATAATACACAGTGATGTCAGATTACAGTAGTAATGCACACAGTGATGTCACAGTATGGGGATAATCTACTAAGTGACATCAAAGCATGAGATTTGTCTAAAGAGTTGGGTCACGGGAACAATCCATTAAGCATATAAATTATATAGTGATGTCAAAGCACAGGGATAATGCACACAGTGATGTCTGGCCCTGTCAAGCAAGAGGCCGGGGCAGCTACTTTGCAGCGGGACAGCCCCTCACAGGTGAAGAAGTCCTAATGATGAGACGAGGCCATTCACTCTTCTCTGCAAAGGAATAAAGAAAAATGAAGGCTGCTAATAGAAGATAACGCACCGCCGGGGAAACCATGGGACTCTATAGGAAAACAATTCACTCCTTCCAACATCCACAGCGAGCACTAAATGCACGTTATATCTGAGTGGAAAGGGCCCCCCCCACCCCCTGGGGCCCCTGAGCAGCCTCTATACCCATGGTATTACGGCTGTATGGGTTTTCAGTCTCTAGATAACAACAGAAACGTTCTAATTTGATGACAGCAAGCAGAGATCCTGAGAATGGTTAAGAACTAAAACAGTCTCAATTGCAATATGTGGGCAGATTTGCCTTTCAGCAGCCTGGGAAAGCTGGGTGACGTCGTCTGACACACAAAAGATAGCAGGAATCTGGGAGTGTAACTTTGCAGCATGATGAAGCCCCAGCTGGGTTTGTAATGAAGATCATTCGGGGTCTGCAGGAACATTTCAGGTGGAAGTGCACAAAAACGGAGCACTACGACTGATGTCTGACTGCGAGCCGAATGTGCCCGAGTATTAGGAGTAGGTCCTATAATATAGGAGAGCCCGGGGCCACAGCCTGTGGAGAACCAATAACTGAGGAACATGTGCAAGGACGAGGGGTAACCAGGTCTCCTGCGGGACGAGGCACGAGGCCAAGTGCCTCTGATGTATGAGGCCGGCGCAGCCCCCACCAGGGTTACAGCAGCTGTTTAGCGCACCGCAGGAACATTCACAAACGCCACGCTGCGACTTTGATAAATGTGCTGCCGGAGAACAGGCAGAAGCGGCTCGTCCTGTAAGCCATGAACAAGTGTAGCTTTATCTGTAATAAATCCTTTTGTACAGCGATTGATGTCAAGTCATCAGATTTTCCAGAAAAAAAAATATAAAATGAAAAACTGATTTTCACTGCCCCCCTCCCCCCTCATAAAGGAATCAGACGTGTTCACCCAGATTTTTAACAGATCTGTATGAGGAAATCGGGTGATCCGGCTTACGAGTTAAGGATGGATTAGAAAAACAGGTTGTATGTGGTATTGCAGCTCAGTCCAAGTCACCTTAAAGGGGTTCTCCGGGAATGAGGTCTCTTTCTGTAAGGCCCACAGCCGTAAAGAGAAGATTCAGCAGTTTTTGGCTGCAGTGGAGCATTTCACCATGTAGCATGGGATGTAAATCGTTCCGGGACCGAAATATGGATATGCGTGAGCCTGTGCGGAGGACCGGACGGATATATCCTGACGATAGGTACTCCATACTGTGTTCCTGGAAAGCCCCTTGAAGAAACGGACAAGCAGACGTTTTAACGCCCTGACACAAGGAGAGGTCTCACCTTTGGTGCCAGCCATCACTAGAAAAAAAGTCGTCTTCATAAAAATTCCAATTTTATTCCATCTTGATTAAAAACATTTGAAGTACAAGAAGTCCCAGCAGGCGCTTACACGTTTTGAACAGTACAGTCTTTCCTTGGTCATAGCGGCGATGAATGCTGCAGAAGAATATTAGATTTTTCTATGGATGTGACTACTTTAACCCGTTACTGATATGGAGCAATCTGCCGAGCGCTGCCCTGGAGCTGGAGAGACGCATTCACACGGTCAGTCTTTGGTCAGTGATTTCCATCAGTGATTTTGAACCAAAACCAGGTGCGGGTCAGAAACACAGAACAGGTGCAGATCTTTCCTTTATACTTATCTCTGTGCAGGTTTCATTCCTGGTTTTGGCTCACAATCACTGATGGAAATCACTGGCCAAACACTGACGTGTGACAGAGGCCTAACACTGGACTCAGCGGTGAGCTGGCTCTTTACATTGCGTTAGCCAGCCATTGCGGAGGGCACAAAGCGACGCATCTCCTGCTCTACATCCACCAGAGGACGGCTCTGCTGTAATATCAGAGGGTTTCTTCTAAGCTTTAAAAATTAATTACCCTTTATAGTCTTTATTCCGTGTCACCATGGAGATGAGTTACATTTCCCGTGTAGAGCATCACGTCTGAAAGTAAAAAAAAAAAAAAAAAAAAAAAAAAAAAAAAAAAAAAATGAAACGCGCCAGTGTCTGTTTAGGAGCTGATGTGAAGACTAAGCCTGGCGTCATGTAGCCGCCCAGGATAACCTGCATGTAATATTGATAATACAAGACAAAGCTTCCTGCTGCCACTTGGGACGGACGCGTTTTGTAAGTTAATTACCCATTCAAATAACTCAGAGATAAATTAGCAGGAGCGGGCGCAGCCGGGACGAGGAGGGGAGCAAAGGAAAACAGTTTAATCATTTATGGGCTAAATATGCAAAAAAAAAAAGACAACAATGAAGATGGGCGCTCGGGTCACCGAACATCGCAGCCGGAAATGTGAGAAAAGCAAGTGCAAAAAAATGCCATAAAATTCAATAAAAACACAAAAAACACCGGGCAGGAAAGTCCGTATCAATAGAGGTGCTAAACGCAGCTCCTCTGGCAGTAAGACAGTGATGTTTACTTTTCTACTCACATCCAAAGCTGCATTAACAGTTCTACGGGCATCCTGCTACCGGAGAGCAGTGCATTATGGGAGCTCAAAGCGTCATGAAAGATGATCAGTCCGTTTCCAAGGATGACTAGTGGAACTGTAAACGCGGCTTTGGGTGTGACTGCAGCATAATATAGAAGGCAGCTTAAAGGGATTTTTGCATTTTAGAAAAAGACTAGGATAGGCCACTGGGCCCCCTAACTATCCTGAGAACGGAGGCACGACCACGGTGGTTTAGAGCGGTACCCCCTTCCCGTTTAAGTTTTAGCTAAGGGAGCCGCTATGCAGGGAGCTGCAGCAGGCCTCATTCACTTCAATAGGTCGACTCTGCAAGTGAAAAACGGTGAAGGAGATGCAGCACAGTGGCCCCTTGAGTCTTGGTAAGGCTGGGGCCCCCCATTCATATATCATCACTTTATAAAATGAGACCACCCTTTAGGCTACATTATAACTTATTCTCCAATCACACCTAAAGCCACGTTTACAGCTCCCACAGTCCCTTTAAAATACAACACGTAATGAAAAGCAAAATACTTGTAAAAACGTAATTATTCTTTGCACCAGTTGGCTGCCAGGGCATGCTGGGAGTTGTAGTTTCACCACACCTGTAGTATATGGCCTCCCACTTGAATAGACCCGTGTCCCATACATTAGGATACTGAAAGCGATGTCCCCTCCTGCAGACTCATCTCCCTTCTATCTAGTAACTTACAGCTGCACTGGCGTTCGATGCGTTTCGGTTTCATGCAGAAAAATAGTGACGAGGGAAAGAATTAATTAAAAACGATTGATGAAGGATAATGAATTGTTCGGAGCTGGGTACCTCGTCTGTGTTGTAAATGATCTGCAGGCCGGATGAAATCATCTCCACCAGGTACAAGAGGAAGAGGGACACCGCGTTTATCTGCAAGAGAAGGTCATACGTTACAATGTACTGGTCGCTGAATGTACAAGAATTCACAATGAGGGGAACGTCTCTAAGTGACGGGGTCCGTATCCAGTACTTATTTTACCTAGGCTGCGCAGGCAACCCCAGAGGACCAGCTAGGCTGCGCAGGCAACCCCAGAGGTCCAGCTAGGCTGCGCAGGCAACCCCAGAGGTCCAGCTAGGCTGCGCAGGCAACCCCAGAGGTCCAGCTAGGCTGCGCAGGCAACCCCAGAGGTCCAGCTAGGCTGCGCAGGCAACCCCAGAGGTCCAGCTACGCTGCGCAGGCAACCCCAGAGGTCCAGCTACGCTGCGCAGGCAACCCCAGAGGTCCAGCTACGCTGCGCAGGCAACCCCAGAGGTCCAGCTACGCTGCGCAGGCAACCGCCTGTGCCCTGCCACGCCATGCATGACGGGGCATGGCAGTTCTACACTATAAAGCTCCGACCCTTACTTTTACCACAAATGGTTTTTATGACAACACAAATGTTAAAGGCACAGAGGAGGAGACTCTGATTATGTAACTTCTGCCTAGAAATGAGGATTCCGTCTCCAATTAATTACATCCCAGATTCTCCTGAGCTGCCTTTCATTTATCTACACGACAGCATTATTGCCGAGAAAGATGCCGGAGCAATTTGAAAAATGGCTTTGACAATGGGCCGGGTACCTGGGGACGATGCGGAGCGTTGTCACTGCTGATAATGGAAACGTTTCCTGCTGGGGAGGATAAATGGTGCAGCTACGGCTCTGGTCAGATCACCTCCGGCTGTTGTGTGTAGTTGACACGTGTGTGTGTGCGCAGGACAACAAGGCGCTGTATGGTGTTAGCAAACAGCCCGTAGGGAGCGACTGCGCAGGAGACAGACACTCAACGTCGCGTAGTCTAAAACCCCATTCACACTTACAGTGAAATCCAGACATTTTCTGGAGTTTACCTGGCGGAGCTTTATGCGTGATCGGAAAATCTGTCCTGGACTTTACCCAGACTTTTTCTCCCTAGAGCCCTAGTACTAAGGCTACACATCCACAAACGTATTTAGTTTCCGTGTCCGTTTAGTTTTTTTTGCGGATAGGATGCGGACCCATTCATTTCAATGGGTCCATAAAAAATGCGGACAGCACACCGTGTGCTATCTGCATCCGTATGTCCGTTCTGTAGCCCCGCAAAAACAAGAAAAATAAAATAAAAAATAAAAATAGAACATGTCCTATTTTTGTCCGTTTTGCGGACAAGGATAGGCATTGTGACAATGGATCTGCAAAAAAAAAAAAAAGAAGCTGACCGCAAAACATATGGTCGTGTGAATGTAGCCTAACTCCAGGTTTTTGCCACTGTGAGCGTATGTGTGAAAACAACAGTAAATTATCCAGAAAATCACAGTGGGCCATAACTAAAGCTCCTGCCCCTTGCCTAGGGACCCGAAACATTTCCTCTGTAGCGAGAACGCACCCGACATTGGACACCTCCGGGGGAATAGCTACATGTGTGAAAGGCCAACTCCAGTAAATCTCTGGGCCTGATAATACGGAAATATTCCAGAGTTTAGGTGTAAAAACAGCATAATATAGGTCACTGGACATAATGAAGAGTATTAAATGGCTCCCCCAGTCTCCTGTAAATAATGGCTATGGACACCTCCGACAGGGAAACACTATGCTCATGTTAGTGGTTACCTCGGGTTCTAAAATGTTGCTAAGATTCAGGCTACAATCCTCTTCTCCTAGTTTTCAGCCTTATTACATGGACATGTCCCTCCTACCAGTACATGCAGGATGTGGGGTCTGTGTTTCCAGGATGATGCAGTCTTCACTAGCACTCATGGATCAGCAGAACTTAATTCCTGGATTTCTCATACAGCTCATGAAGGATCTCCTCTCACTTGACCAGGAGTATTCCGCCCCAAAAACAAGTAGTTCTATTCTTGTAATAATAAAAACTACTGAAAAGATTCCAGTGTTGGTTATCCTGCTTTTTGCTCATCTCTCACTTGTATTAAGAGCCAGTGATACCAAGGAGTGTCTGATTCCCCCTCCCTTCTCCTGCAGAGGGGTTCTCCCTTCTTTCACTACACTTATACACAGACTATGTGATTCCCCCTGCAGAGTCTGCCCTGGGTTCTCTCTTCTTTCTCTCCATTCTCATATACAACCTATGCGACCCCCCCCCCCTCCCCCCTCTCCCTCCTCTCCCTGCAGAGTCTGCCCTGGGTTCTCTCTTCTTTCTCTCCATTCTCATACACAACCTATGTGATTCCCCCTCTCCCTGCAGAGTCTGCCCTGGGTTCTCTCTTCTCTCACTACACTAATACACAGTCTATGTCAGTGATGGCGAACCTGTTAGAGACCGGGTGCCCAAACTGCAGCCCAAAACCCACTTATTTATCGCAAAGTGCCAACACGGCAATGTAACCGGAATACTCCAGTCCAGTATAGTATATTTTCCATGTACTTTATAATTTAAGTATAATGACCTGCCTACATTCAATCTGCTGTCCGTGCTGTTCATAGTGCGCCCAGCGCTGATGAATGGCTGGTAAAGTCCAGAGTATATTGGTACACCATAGACTTTTTCCAGGGTGAGGGTGCCCACAGAGAGAGCTCTGAGTGCAGCCTCTGGCACCCGTGCCATAGGTTCACCATCACTGGTCTATGTGATTCCCCCTCTCCCTGCAGAGTCTGCCCTGGGTTCTCTCTTCTCTCACTACACTCTGATACACCACCTATGTGATTCCCTCCCGCCCCGCCCTCCCCTGCAGAGGCTGCCCTGGGTTCTCTCACTACACTCATACACAGCCTATGTGATTCCCCCTCTCCCTGCAGAGTCTGCCCTGGGTTCTCTCTTCTCTCACTACACTCATACACAGCCTATGTGATTCCCCCTCTCCCTGCAGAGTCTGCCCTGGGTTCTCTCTTCTCTCACTACACTCATACACAGTCTATGTGATTCCCCCTCTCCCTGCAGAGTCTGCCCTGGGTTCTCTCACTACACTCATACACAGCCTATGTGATTCCCCCTCTCCCTGCAGAGTCTGCCCTGGGTTCTCTCTTCTCTCACTACACTCATACACAGCCTATGTGATTCCCCCTCTCCCTGCAGAGTCTGCCCTGGGTTCTCTCTTCTCTCACTACACTCATACACAGTCTATGTGATTCCCCCTCTCCCTGCAGAGTCTGCCCTGGGTTCTCTCTTCTCTCACTACACTCATACACAGTCTATGTGATTCCCCCTCTCCCTGCAGAGTCTGCCCTGGGTTCTCTCTTCTCTCACTACACTCTGATACACCACCTATGTGATTCCCTCCCGCCCCGCCCTCCCCTGCAGAGGCTGCCCTGGGTTCTCTCACTACACTCATACACAGCCTATGTGATTCCCCCTCTCCCTGCAGAGTCTGCCCTGGGTTCTCTCTTCTCTCACTACACTCATACACAGCCTATGTGATTCCCCCTCTCCCTGCAGAGTCTGCCCTGGGTTCTCTCTTCTCTCACTACACTCATACACAGTCTATGTGATTCCCCCTCTCCCTGCAGAGTCTGCCCTGGGTTCTCTCTTCTCTCACTACACTCATACACAGCCTATGTGATTCCCCCTCTCCCTGCAGAGTCTGCCCTGGGTTCTCTCTTCTCTCACTACACTCTGATACACCACCTATATGATTCCCCCTCTCCCTGCAGAGTCTGCCATGGGTTCTCTCTTCTCTCACTACACTCATACACAGTCTATGTGATCCCCCTCTCCCTGCAGAGTCTGCCCTGGGTTCTCTCTTCTCTCACTACACTCTGATACACCACCTATATGATTCCCCCTCTCCCTGCAGAGTCTGCCCTGGGTTCTCTCTTCTCTCACTACACTCATACACAGTCTATGTGATTCCCCCTCTCCCTGCAGAGTCTGCCCTGGGTTCTCTCTTCTCTCACTACACTCATACACAGTCTATATGATTCCCCCTCTCCCTGCAGAGTCTGCCCTGGGTTCTCTCTTCTCTCACTACACTCATACACAGTCTATGTGATTCCCCCTCTCCCTGCAGAGTCTGCCCTGGGTTCTCTCTTCTCTCACTACACTCATACACAGTCTATATGATTCCCCCTCTCCCTGCAGAGTCTGCCCTGGGTTCTCTCTTCTCTCACTACACTCTGATACACCACCTATATGATTCCCCCTCTCCCTGCAGAGTCTGCCCTGGGTTCTCTCTTCTCTCACTACACTCATACACAGTCTATATGATTCCCCCTCTCCCTGCAGAGTCTGCCCTGGGTTCTCTCTTCTCTCACTACACTCATACACAGTCTATGTGATTCCCCCTCTCCCTGCAGAGTCTGCCCTGGGTTCTCTCTTCTCTCACTACACTCATACACAGTCTATATGATTCCCCCTCTCCCTGCAGAGTCTGCCCTGGGTTCTCTCTTCTCTCACTACACTCTGATACACCACCTATATGATTCCCCCTCTCCCTGCAGAGGCTGCCCTGGGTTCTCTCTTCTTTCTCTCCATTCTCATACACAACCTATGCGACCCCCCCCCCCCCTTTCCCCCTGCAGACTTGGACGCTTCCGTCTCTACATTGATCTGTACATAACCTGCCCCCTCCCTGCTGCCAACACTGGAAGAAGGGAGGGAAGAGTAGATAAAACCTTCATAAGCCAGAAGAGGTCTAAAAGATGTTTAGCAAATTCAGCAGCTAGGTGAAGGATTTACACATACTCTGCAGAAGCAAAATTATAGGAGATTTTTAATTAAGAATATTTACTAAATTGCTTAATTTTGCAATAAGGAAGCAAATGAACAATACAAAAACTTCAGTGCAAAGGTGTCCATAGCCTTTAATGGATGCAAAATGAACAGCTCTCCAGAGTGCCACTATTTGTCTTTCAATGTTTTTGCTTGCAGTCATTTTGAAATATATCTAAGGGCTGAGAACCTTCTCACATGAGGGGTTTTCAGTTGTATCCAGTCTAGACAATTCTCTGTGAGCAAAGCATATCAGCGCAGAAATCTCTCTCATGTCCTGATAGATTGTCACAATGTATCAGTGCACATGAAATGTATCAGTCCACTCCGTTTAGCTTACAGAGGATCACGTGGACTGGATAACTTCCACTATGAGAAGTCATTATGGGTTTTTGGCATCTCAATTTGAACATAAAAGTTCCCATTCATTGACATCAAGTAGACATCTTAAAAAATAATGAAGAACTAAACATAAAATTTCATAACGGCAAGAAAATTTAGACTAGCACATCAAGTCACGTGTACATCCATAAAGCTAACATACAAACAGGAAACAATATGGCAGCATACTGTTATACATGCAAACGATATAACTAGGAAATTGGGATTATTCTGGATTACAGTGGTACTATACATGAAAAATGGAAGCTCTTTGCACACATTTACCAACGTCAGGGTGGTTTCTGCAGATGGGTACCTAAAGTTTTCATAACTGCAAAATAATTTAGACTAGCACATCCAAAGTCACAGGTGCACATCCATAAAGTTAACATATAAACAGCAAAAAAAAAAACATGGCAGAACACTGTTATATAGCTGGTTCCTTCACCGCCCTGAACATTGTAGGCTTAGGTTAGGCCCAAGAGAGGAAGTTCTGTTAGAGTTAGGTACCCATCTGTAGAAGCCACCTTGACGTTAGTAGATGGGCCCAACACGTTCGATCAGAAATGTGCATGAAGAGCTTCTGTTTTTCATGTATAGTAGGTATAGTACCACTGTAATCCAGAATAATCTCTAATCCCTAGTTCTATTGTTTGCATGTATAACAGTGTGCTGCCATGTTTTGTTTAGATTTTGATAACGGTTCATTATACAATCAGTATGACCTATGAAGGCTTCCATCCTAACACGCACGGGACTCATTTGGGTCAGGGGGACACACATTCCCATCTAAGGCCAGGAGAATCCTTCTACCTATATGCTGGTCCTTATTATCAGCCATTTCAGACTTGGGAAAAGCTGACTGTAGCGTTCTGCAATCAGATGAATGACTCTATGCCACCCACGATCACTGCTTTACATCATGTATCTCTGGTGACATTTATATCCATATATGTGGCTGCTCCCCTTATAACACTCCAGCACTATTATAAGCCGCTGACATCTGGTTTAGTGTCCCGGACACAGATAAATGCTAGGAGTAAAGTAGACATAACCCCGGCAGACGTCGCTTGCAAAACAGCAAAACGCCTTGTACCTGGATGTGGCCATAATTCTCGTAGGACAAGATCTCGTCCCCCGTGTCCAAGTGGAAGATGGAATGGAGACATTTCTGCGGGCTGGGGTCCTGCTTAAACTGCTCAACCTAGAAGACAAGATGCTGCATGTCACAAAGGAATAACAACTTATAGCAAATGTCATAAAAGTGATTTTACAACTTATGAACGTCATGAATTAGGTACAAAAAACACAAATTGGGAGCGATCACCCTAAAAAGTACAGGAAAGAAGTGCACAAAGATCGCGAATTACACAAGAAATACGTTTATGTGCAGTCAAACATTAGATATGTATAACAAGATACTACAGGCAATCGTCTAAAAAACAAAACTGGCGCCAACCTTGTATAATGCACTAACATGTATAGCAACTGTCCTAAAATAAACCCACCGGCAAAAGTTGAATTAAAGGGGTTGTCTCACCTCCAACATTGCTGGTCCCATCTCTAGAACGAGAGTTCCCAAAGTGACATGCGCATGTGTGGCCGACTTTCATTAATTTCTATAGGAATGCCGAAGATAGACGAGCGCTGGCTCAGCTATATCCAGCAGTTCCATAGAAGTGAATAGAGGGGTGGCCATGCTTGTACTGTGCAGTTCCCATTCTTTTCAATTAGACTTCCGAAAAAAGCAGAGAGCGCCGCTCAGCTATTTTCGGCACTCCCATAGAAATAAACTTAAGACTTCAGCGCATGTGCGCTGCACCAATTCATTTTGAAAGCTCCATTCAAGCACCTCTGGGACCCACACCTGACATTGGCGGCAAATCCTAGAGATCACCAATGTTGGAGGTGAGAACCCCTTTAAGTCATGACAGTTGCTTAAGTAGTGTTTACGCCATACAGAGTTTAAGATACAATAAGCAATTGCTTAAAAAGGTGGACACCAGGACAGTGCACTGGACACCAGGACAGTGCACTGGACACCAGGACAGTGCACTGGACACCAGGACAGTGCACTGGACACCAGGACAGTGCACTGGACACCAGGACAGTGCACTGGACACCAGGACAGTGCACTGGACACCAGGACAGTGCACTGGACACCAGGACAGTGCACTGGACACCAGGACAGTGCACTGGACACCAGGACAGTGCACTGGACACCAGGACAGTGCACTGGACACCAGGACAGTGCACTGGACACCAGGACAGTGCACTGGACACCAGGACAGTGCACTGGACACCAGGACAGTGCACTGGACACCAGGACAGTGCACTGGACACCAGGACAGTGCACTGGACACCAGGACAGTGCACTGGACACCAGGACAGTGCACTGGACACCAGGACAGTGCACTGGACACCAGGACAGTGCACTGGACACCAGGACAGTGCACTGGACACCAGGACAGTGCACTGGACACCAGGACAGTGCACTGGACACCAGGACAGTGCACTGGACACCAGGACAGTGCACTGGACACCAGGACAGTGCACTGGACACCAGGACAGTGCACTGGACACCAGGACAGTGCACTGGACACCAGGACAGTGCACTGGACACCAGGACAGTGCACTGGACACCAGGACAGTGCACTGGACACCAGGACAGTGCACTGGACACCAGGACAGTGCACTGGACACCAGGACAGTGCACTGGACACCAGGACAGTGCACTGGACACCAGGACAGTGCACTGGACACCAGGACAGTGCACTGGACACCAGGACAGTGCACTGGACACCAGGACAGTGCACTGGACACCAGGACAGTGCACTGGACACCAGGACAGTGCACTGGACACCAGGACAGTGCACTGGACACCAGGACAGTGCACTGCACAGTCATGCATCAAATGAAACCTCTGCTTGCATGTTTACTATGTACACAGGAATCAGCACCATCTTTGGGTCTTTTCTTTTTAAAGGCTATGTACACCTTTGGTGGAAATTGTTTTTCTTATTATTGCATTGTACTTATTTTGTGCTAAAAATTATTTTTTCATTATTTTTATAAAAAACATGGAACCCTATTTTCTGTACAGAGCTAAGATGCTCTAGTAGCAGCCTGCGGATTTTCTGTCTTTTCCGTCATCTGAGGTGCAGACGGAGTCCTTATCTCTGCTCTCCGACATAATAAGCATTCATTATAGCTCAGTTCTTATCTTACTGTTAAGAATGTGGCTTAAATAAGGGTTTATGACCTCTTCGTAGTTTAGAGATGAGGGTTATTAGATGTGCGGCACAAAGTGAAAGTACCAGTCACACAGTTAGTGTGAAAGTAGCCTCAACTGTTTTTCTAACTGTGTGACTGGTACTTTCACTTTGTGCCGATCATCTAATAACCCTCATCTATAAACTACTAAGAGGTCATAAACCCTTATTTAAGCCACATTCTTAACAGTAAGATAAGAACTGAGCTATAATGAATGCTTATTATGTCGGAGAGCAGAGATAAGGACTCCGTCTGCACCTCAGATGACGGAAAATACAGAAAATCCGCAGGCTGCTCCAATAGTGAAGAGCCGCACAAATGTAGGTGGACACAAGAGATTATAACAAATAGCAGCCTATTGCTCCTGCCCAACCCTGGTTTCGCTCCAAAGCTTTATCAGGGGCGTAACCTAAAATCCCAATCCTTAAATGTGGACAGGTGGTTTTAAGGCTGCTATTTGTTATAATCGCTTGTGTCCACCTACAATTGTGAGTATTATTAAAAAAGGTTTTATCTACTGAATAGCGGCTCTTCACTATTGGAGCTTTTATGTTAAATAGAACTACTAAGGGATAAGAACATCGGAGGATTTGTGGTGTTTACTGTGTCGGAGGTGCCCGATTTCCACCTGCCCCAGTGAGTATAATAGGGAAAGGTGCAGGTGAGAAGCATATACTGTGCTACACTATTGGTGCGCTTTTCCTACAGGAGCTGTAGTGGAAAGAGGAATATTTGGAGTATACGGCATCCCACTAGTGCTTGCATAACTGGAAGATCTTTGAGAGAGGAGGAAGTAGTGAATAATCGCGTGGACCCGAAAAAAAACACATGCTGAAAGTAGCCTAAGCCTTTGTGACAAAACAGCTCAATATTTTTTAATAATGGGCAATTAAAAAAATAATAATAATTTTTTAGACAAAAATTTGTAAAAACGGAATCATAAAAAAATTGCCTCCACAAGTGTACAACCTGATTACTTCAAAGAATATACTCCAGTAGGGACTGTGATGATGGAACCCAGCTTCTCCAGGAACAGAAAAAACGAAGTAACTGCTAAATCACAACAACTCCAAGCATCAGCCTAACCAGGCGAGTGCGCAGTCCTCTCACGGCCAGGCGGTAAGGGGTTAATATGGGGGGTGCTCAGGAACGGTTTGCCTTTTTGTAGCTTTTATTTGCGTGGCCCTCGGGAGGCCGCTCTGCGCCGCTGCTGGTGATTAATGGGGCATGCTGCGCGAGAACAAAAAAAAAAAAACCTGAACAAAGGGAAATACATTACGGAAATGGCTCCCGGGCATGGAATGCAGCCAGCTCACAGGGCGCAGGAAATTCACTCTGCGTTTAGGGGTTTGCAAACTCCAATCCTCTGCATGGAGGACGGGCGACTCATTGGATTCCAGCCCATTCATTTTATATTGGACGACTAGGTTATTAGTCACCTAACTAGGTACAGGTAACCTCTCCAGATTTCCTGCGGTGCCAGACTCAGGTTTTGGCTCATTTGCTTTCTCTTACACTGGATTGCCCCCTTATATTATAATACATCAACCACGGGCAGCACGGTGGCTCAGTGGTTAGCTCTGGTGCCCTGCAGCACTAGGGTCCTGGGTTTGAATACAAGTACATATCTGCATGGAGTTTGTATGTTCTCCCTGTGTTTGCGTGTACTCCGGTCTCCTCCCACACATCAACGACATACTGATAGGGAAGTTACATTGTGAGCTCCACTGGGGATAGCAGGCGATGCCAAAGTCTGTACAGCGCTGTGGAATATGTCAGTGCCATATAAGTGAGTATAATAAATATCCCATATACTGGATACAGAACGCCTTCCACTCAGGACTCTGGGAAAGCTGGGTGACCGCTATAACAGCTGCAATACTGGATGTTATTCAGATCTCTAAGAAACAGATAAAACTGGAAAGAAGTTCTACAAAGGGGACGTCAGGCTCCGATTCTCCGGGCTGGTTGGCGCCATCGCTTACCTTATCTGCCTGCCGCATGTAGCAGTACAGAATTCCTCTCATGCATTTGATGGCGGAGTGCTCCAGCTCATGTGTCCGTCCTTTATCATCATCTACTCGCCTGAATGCGGAGATAAAAGGCAAACAGAAGCAAAACCATATAAAAATTATAAAATGATCCAAACCGATAAGCTAGAGAGGAAGGAAGAACAATGGCGCAGTGCTGCGAAGCATAAAACCAGCTGGAGCGTGTCCATTACTGTAAATACTGATATAAACCCTATCCGGAACAAACTGCTAACACCAAGGACACAGCGACGTCTGAGGGTTTACCTAACATATGAAAGTGCTGCATCAGAATGTAGTGATACTCCAGAGCTGCACTCACTATTCTGCTGGTGGAGTCACTGTGTACATACATTACTTATCCTGGGGTATAATACAGGATATAACCCAGGATCAGTACAGGATAAGTAATGCATGTACACAGTGACTGCACCAGCAGAATAGTGAGTGCAGCTCTGGGGTATAATACAGGATATAACTCAGGAGGAGTACAGGATAAGTAATGCATGTACACAGTGACTGCACCAGCAGAATAGTGAGTGCAGCTCTGGAGTATAATACAGGATGTAACTCAGGATCAGTACAGGATAAGTAATGTATGTACACAGTGACTGCACCAGCAGAATAGTGAGTGCAGCTCTGGGGTATATTACAGGATGTAACTCAGGATCAGTACAAGACAAGTAATGTATGTACACAGTGACTGCGCCAGCTGAATAGTGAGTTCTGCTCTGGAGTATAACATAGGATAAGTAATGTATGTACACAGTGACTCCACCAGCTTTCCCAGGACGCAGTATATAGCAGTTTTACCTCCTGCCTGTAGACGCTTCAGGAATTTAGAATCACAAGAAAATGTTTAATTCTGTCAGGCACTGCGCCGAATGATAACAGAAGATGTTGTTTTACCTAATCTTTATGCTTCCTCTCTGCGCTCTCCTGCAGAACCTCTTGATAAACTCTCCTCTATTTATTGTGGCAATGATTACTTCGCCTCTCGGCCTATGGAGCCAGTGCGAAGACTGCAGTCGTCCCGCTGAGACAGAGGGTAAAACAGGACGAGTACGAGAGCGGCCACTGCGGGGCACGTTCATCCCCAGTCTTCAGGGGGACAAATCTATGCAGGAGGATGGGAAATATATATTCACTATACAATGCAATCTAATTAGCCGCTCTGTGGCGGAAGAAAAGCGACACATTCCTGCAGCCGCAAGATTTGTGCAAGGGAAGAGCGATTATCATCTCAATGTATTATAGGAGTCTGTCAATACGCTGTAAATAATTCATCAGCAGCCGCTGTTCGCTCCTCCACAGCACATCATAAGCTGGAGCACCTGCAAGAGTCCGTGAGCTAAACGCAAGCGTCTCTTTAAGCTGGGGGATGGGGGGACATGAGCCCCCACCCCTCCTCACTCCATTCCCGCAATAAAGAGCCAATGGAATACAGAATTTCCACCATCGCTCCCAAATCCACTTCTTCCCCGGCAAGAGTTACTTAGACTTCGGATTTCTACAGGGCGCTCGCTGCACGAGGCCCAGCAGGAGGTTCCTGAAATAAGCAAAGAGCGATTGCAACTCGGAAAATACAACCCCATTCCACATCAAAAACAAGTTCCACGTCTCAGAAAGGATCCATTCTGATCATGAACATATCGTAAGCAGAGTCTGTGTACATGGTATAAAGGACAACAGAAAAGTCGGAGACTCGTAACCCATACAGTGGTTTTATGTCCACCTGTGCTTGCTAGTCTATGGGCAGAACGATATATATTGCATGTATTGTCAAATTTTGGGGGATGAGACCAATTTAAAGGAATTCTACAGGTATGTGTTTGCATATGAAGCTGGAATAATCTTACAAATACTCATTTTCATATTTTGCACCCCACATGATGCAGATTATCTGCTGCCTTGTGGTTGGGGATCTGACTTACGATACCCATAGTCATTGAACTTGTCTGTTGCTATACTTATCAGGTGGCAAGAGTCACCTAGATTCTGGATGGCACACACTTAACCCTCTGCCTCCTTCTTCTGCCCGACCTCAAAAACCACATGGGCGGTAACTCATTCCTCTGGTTGGCTCTAGGCCCTACGAATCCCTATGACCCTTCAACAGCAAGTCAATGGGCTTCAGACAATGAAGGTCAACAGACGTGGTCATTACGACACTGTATAGGACGGTGGGAAATGTCGGAGAGCTGTACACAAAAGGAAGATGCGGATCTAGAACGTTATTTGCTCCGGAACGTTTACTGTTCTATATCTGACAACACAATGTAACTAGTTATCCAGCACCAGTTTCGCACAACGGCTTTGGACATTGAATTGCAAAGCAAAGCAGCTGCATAAAACGGCCGCGATCCATCGCCATAAGGGCTCATGCACAAGGCCGCAAGTGTTCTGCAGTCAGCAAATTCCGGATCCGCGAAAAAAGGATACTGTGAATATATGACGCCATTTTTTTTCCACTCCCGCAGAAATGTCCTATCCTTGTCTGCGAAATAGACTTGCAGATCCACAGATCGGACTAACGGATGCGGACAACACATGCGGACACATCTTTTGCTCCGCAAAACTCGGATCGAATGCGCACCGAAACTATGGCCGTGTGCATGAGCCCTTAACCAGATAAACACTGCGGACCAGTACATGACTGGGAGTCCACGGAGCTCCCCAACTCAACAGATATATGTCTATATAGACGTCATTGAGGACAACGAAGACATTTCTATGTGAGCAGTGAGCGCCAGTTATTACCTCCACCTATACGGATGTCATAGGAGATGGCGGCTTCAGCTCTCAATCCTCTTTGTATCGCTATTTTAGCCATTATTTTAATCCCTGTAGCACTGTGCCGCACACAAAAGAAGAATTGGCCGTAATATGGTAATAGACACACATTAGCGGTAAAGGCGGTAATTGCCGGGCAGTCGCAGAACGTCGCTCTGTCGTGGATCACACTGAAAGCGCTCGACACAACAGAAATAATTCCAAGCCTTAGATTACAATGTATATCAATATGCGGCTGCATCGTAACGGCTGCCGTGCGGGATACGTACTCATCGTTTCAGGTAGGTATATTTAAGCGTAAGGAAATTAAATGTAAAGACAAGCCGCAAATTATAGGCGTAAAAAAAGTAGTAATCATCCGCTGTGAAATGTAGACTAAGAAATAGATTGGCTTAATGTGCTCAACATTGCATAAAAATGTATAAAAACACAGGTTAAGTAAACTTCTGTTAATCAAGAATACCAAAATTCTGATAATTCACCAACAGGATTCAGCGCTATAGTTATAGGAGCTAAGATAATATGAACAGGGCAGCTTTCTGCAAAAACAGCGCCGCACCTGTCCACAGGTTATGAGCGGTATTGCAAATCGACCTGGTCACTTCAAGGGATGTGAGCGGCAATACCAGACACGAACAATGGACCGGTGTGGCGCTGTTTTTAAAAGACTGTTCTAAATCATGGACAACCCCTTTAAAATAGTCAAATTCCTCTAATCTGGCATCCAGATGATCCTGCACAAAAACGCATGGCAATGAGAGAGTGGATAAATGATCACAAGACTCCCTGGATGGCAGCTCATTTCTGGGGTTTTGGGGGCAGAACTTGATACTTTTGCATAATAGATGTCAATGGGGTGTAAAATGGCACAAAATAATTCCGATTGACCCTGACAATTTGAAGGGTGCATCATTGTTAAAATTCCATGCAAAGTTGGTGCCCGGGAACGCTACTGTGCAGGAAATAAAAAAGTAAAAGAGGATAGTAGGGGGTCCCAGCAGATAGTAGGGTTTCCATCGGAAAGTGATGCCGTAACCTAGCAATCTCACTACTTTCTATAAAATAAATACCCCTTTAAGAAAGGCTGATGCATTATAATCCCGCCTGCACCATGAAGAGTCCATTAGGGGGCGACAAAGAGGGGATGCTCTGGCACCTGTCTACCTGTATCTGCATCCTATAGAAAGGGACTTGTCAACTGAAAAAGACGCTAAATCGGTCCTGAAGGCAGGCAATCTAGTTCTCCTCATCCGATTACTTGTTTCGCCTTTCCATGACCTTCCCCCGTGTTCTCAGGGGCGAGAGAATTTCTTACGTCAGTGGTCCTGATAGAAGAGCCGAGCATTTTATTGACACCGGCGACATAACACATTA
This sequence comes from Bufo gargarizans, assembly GCF_014858855.1. Lineage (NCBI taxonomy): Eukaryota > Metazoa > Chordata > Amphibia > Anura > Bufonidae > Bufo > Bufo gargarizans. Next base: position 222,612 of record NW_025334444.1, read on the forward strand.
TTGTAATGTGACAGGTGACAGCGCCCGCGGCAGAACGCTGCGAACACCACCTCACTCCAATCCACTGCGAGAAATACAGCAGATCAGGTATAATGAATGCTGAAGCGTCAGAGAAGCACAAAACCGGCCGGATCAATAACCGCAATCCCACAGCGAAGAGACGCCGGCCTCATGTTCATCGTGGATATGAGAAGAGACAGGAACCCGTGAAAAATGTCACAAAGATTCAATTATCCTAAGATCTCTGAAAGGCAAAGAGCAATACATTACTTATCCTGCACTGATCTAGAGACACATCCTGTATTATACTCCAGAGCTGCACTCACTATTCTGCTGGTGCAGTCACTGTGTACATACATTACTTATCCTGCACTGATCTAGAGACACATCCTGTATTATACTCCAGAGCTGCACTCACTATTCTGCTGGTGCAGTCACTGTGTACATACATTACTTATCCTGCACTGATCTAGAGACACATCCTGTATTATACTCCAGAGCTGCACTCACTATTCTGCTGGTGCAGTCACTGTGTACATACATTACTTATCCTGCACTGATCTAGAGACACATCCTGTATTATACTCCAGAGCGGCACTCACTATTCTGCTGGTGCAGTCACTGTGTACATACATTACTTATCCTGTACTGATCCCGAGTTACATCCTGTATTATACTCCAGAGCTGTACTCACTATTCTGCTGGTGGAGTCAATGTGTATAGTCGTGGACAAAAGTTTTGAGAATTACATAAATATTGGAAATTGGAAAAGTTGCTGCTTAAGTTTTTATAATAGCAATTTGCATATACTCCAGAATGTTATGAAGAGTGATCAGATGAACTGCATAGTCCTTCTTTGCCATAAAAATTAACTTAATCCCAAAAAATCTTTCCACTGTATTTCATTGCTGTCATTAAAGGACCTGCTGAGATCATTTCAGTAATCGTCTTGTTAACTCAGGTGAGAATGTTGACGAGCACAAGGCTGGAGATCATTATGTCAGGCTGATTGGGTTAAAATGGCAGACTTGACCTGTTAAAAAGGAGGGTGATGCTTAAAATCATTGTTCTTCCATTGTTAACCATGGTGACCTGCAAAGAAACGCGTGCAGCCATCGTTGCATAAAAATGGCTTCACAGGCAAGGATATTGTGGCTACTAAGAATGCACCTCAATCAACAATTTATAGGATCATCAAGAACTTCAAGGAAAGAGGTTCAATTCTTGTTAAGAAGGCTTCAGGGCGTCCAAGAAAGTCCAGTCTCCTAAAGAGGATTCAGCTGCGGGATCGGAGTGCCACCAGTGCAGAGCTTGCTCAGGAATGGAAGCAGGCAGGTGTGAGCGCATCTGCATGCACAGTGAGGCAAAGACTTTTGGAAGATGGCCTGGTGTCAAGAAGGGCAGCAAAGAAGCCACTTCTCTCCAAAAAAACATCTCCGATGAAGCCTCTTTCCGATTGTTTGGGGCATCAGGAAAAAGGCTTGTCCGGAGAAGAAAAGGTGAGCGCTACCATCAGTCCTGTGTCATGCCAACAGTAAAGCGTCCTGAGACCATTCATGTGTGAGTTGCTTCTCATCCAAGGGAGTGGGCTCACTCACAATTTTGCCCCAAAACACAGCCATGAATAAAGAGTGGTACCAAAACACCCTCCAACAGCAACTTCTTCCAACAACAGTTTGGTGAAGAACAATGCATTTTCCACCACGATGGAGCACCGTGCCATAAAGCAAAAGTGATAACTAAGTGGCTCAGGGACCAAAATTTTGACATTTTGGGTCCATGGCCTGGAAACTCCCCAGATCTTAATCCCATTGAGAACTTGTGGTCAATCCTCAAGAGGCGGATGGACAAACAAAAACCCACTAATTCTGACAAACTCCAAGAAGTGATTATGAAAGAATGGGTTGCTATCAGTCAGGAATTGGCCAGAAGTTGATTGAGAGCATGCCCAGTCGGATTGCAGAGGGTCCTGAGAAAGAAGGGCCAACACTGCAAATACTGACTCTTTGCATAAATGTCATGTAATTGTCGATAAAAGCCTTTGAATCGGATGAAGTGCGTGTAATTATATTTCACTGCATCACAGAAACAACTGAAACAAAGATCTAAAAGCAGTTTAGCAGCAAACTTTGTGAAAACTAATATTTGTGTCATTCTCAAAACTTTTGGCCACGACTGTATATACATTACTTATCCTGTACTGATCCAGAGTTACATCCTGTATTATACTCCAGAGCTGTCCCTGCTCGTCCATTTACTTCAGAAGTTAAGTGTCACTTCCCTTTTATATTTTGTTGTTTCCCCTCTGTCTTTTGTTACTAGGCCTCAGGGAGACGCTTGTTCTTTCATATTGGAAGGAACAGGTCATCTCGAGCCCTGACACTATTCCAGGGAAATTCAGGGTTTCCATCGTCAGTGTATGACCATTCCTACCCTCAAAGTCCGTTCATACAGAGAGGAGTCAGGGCTAGGATTAGGGTATCCATAGGTGGTGACCTTTTCCCTTTCCCTAGCTTTGAAGCCTAGTTCCTTTTCCCTTTTTCCCTGTTGTCAGTGTGGTGTTCCCTCCCACATCACTACGTGAGACTATTCTGCTGGTGCAGTCACTGTGTACATTACATTACTTATCCTGTACTGATCCTGAGTTATATCCTGTATTATACCCCAGAGCTGCACTCACTATTCTGCTGGTGCAGTCACTGTGTACATACATTACTTATCCTGTACTGATCCTGAGTTACATCCTGTATTATACTCCAGAGCTGCACTCACTATTCTGCTGGTGGAGTCACTGTGTACATACATTACCTATCCTGTACTGATCCTGAGTTACATCCTGTATTATACTCCAGAGCTGCACTCACTATTCTGCTGGTGCAGTCACTGTGTACATACATTACTTATCCTGTACTGATCCTGAGTTACCTGCTGTATTATACCCCAGAGCTGCACTCACTATTCTGCTGGTGGAGTCACTGTGTACATACATTACTTATCCTGTACTGATCCTGAGTTACATCCTGTATTATACTCCAGAGCTGCACTCACTATACTGCTGGTGGAGTCACTGTGTACATACATTACTTATTCCGAGTTACATCCTGTAATATACTCCAGAGCTGCACTCGCTATTCTGCTGGTGCAGTGACTGTGTACATACATTACTCATCCTGTACTGATCCTGTGTTACATCCTGCATTATACTCCAGAGCTGCACTCACTATTCTGCTGGTGGAGTCACTGTGTACATACATTACTTATTCTGAGTTACATCCTGTATTATACTCCAGAGCTGCATTTGTCATTCAGCAGGTTTCAGAGATGAAGTATCCCTCCATTCCCTGCTTGTTCAGTCTCTGCACAGTAAAGTCCCTTTAGCTTCGCTTTAGACATCAGAACTTTACCTCCTTTCAGACAGCAGTAATTTCCAGCATAAACTGATATAGAAGATTTAGATCATCACGTTTTATTACATTGTATTTCACTATTCTAATCTTTGCCGTTTCTCTTCTCCCTCAAAGTCACATAGAGGCAGGAATAGTGGCCGCAACGTCCCGACAGACGGGATGAGAACATGAAGTCACCTTCCCATAGAGGCAAGTACAGATCTATATCCAGCTCTAGATGATCTACAGCACAATGCACCAAAAGCTCAGCCCTGGGCAGCAGGGTAAGTCCCCAGCAGTAGATCCATTATATCCTGTGCCCAATTATTGTCTGTGAACAGCAAAATAAAAAACCTGCGACTAATTCCTGTGGATATATGTGCTCCCCCCTCCAATCCAAGGAACCCTCCTCTTTGTAGACTGATCCCGTCGATCCCTTCCTGTACTAATCCTAGCAGGCCCACTTACTACCCTGATCCCAGCGGAAGCCTTTCCCATACTGATCCTGGTGGGCATCCTTCTCATACAGATCCTGGTGGCCGCTTACCAATACCAATCCTGATCGGCCCCCTTCCCATTTTGAGCGCAGTGGGCACCCTGCCCTTCGGATCTCGGTGGGCATCCTCCTCATACAGATCCTGGTGGCCGCTTTCCAATGTGGACCATGGTGGACCCGTTTCAATACCAATTCTGATCGGCCCCCTTCCCATTCCAGCCCCACTGGACCCTCTCCCCTTACTGATCCTGGTGGAACCTCGGAGCACAAAGGGGACTCCTACAAACATCGGAGAACTGACCCTTGGATCAGGGAAGACAAGATGGTACTGGTCCGGATGTGCATTACCTGTAGGCAAGGGCCAAGGCCCAGGAGCTGGCGGCACAGTACAGACTGTCATGGATCTTGGCCTTCTTACAGTCGCCGACAGTCTCAGTGGGGAACAAGCCGGTGGTCGGACTCTGAAAATTCAGAACTGTGATTTTCACTGGAGAAAAATAAATAAAAAAAATTAACAAATTTTACAAGTCACAAGATGAAGAAATATAAAAAGGGATAGATGTCTTACAAATATGGCGCGCGATATTGCAACACCAGACACAACCTGCACACACGTGTGGCGCAGTTTAAGGAAGCATGCAGCCATGTTTTTCTAAACCTGGACAACCCTATTAAGATGGCATGTTATATTGCGACACTGAAGTGAGATGTGACCGAAGATGAATAAGAACGCAACAACTCGGCAGAAGAGGACGACTCAAGGACTAGGGAGGGCAAGGAAGCTGGTTAATTTACAAGGCGACTAGAAGAAGGGCGCCGCACTAACACACGAGATGCAAAACTTTCTGTGTTTCCATGATCCGCTGCCTGTGCTAATAGAGTATTATAAAGTTCATCGCTATCACAGCTCATTTATCGCCAGCAGACGCGCTCGGAATTAGTATTCAGCCCGAGCGGCTCCGAACTGAAGCTTCCACCAGGCTGCAGACATTCTCTCAGCAGAACTCTCAGCCATCAGTCATGGGAGCTTGTGCCCGCTTACTGAGCCGTGAAAGCACTAATTATTCCGCTCTGTCTTCTAAGCGCCGTCTCTACGAGAAACACATCTACTGCAAGACAGACCGACACAAAGGCCCGAAAACCTGCTCTGAAATGTCACTGGCTGAAAGGGATATACAGCCATAATTATCACCTGATTACACAGGACAGGCCGCACATTCCTAACGTTCTGAACCCCAAGTGTCAGCGTTCTGAACCCCAAGTGTCAGCGTCCCCTCCCCCAAGTGTCAGCGTCCCCTCCCCCAAGTGTCAGCGTCCCCTCCCCCAAGTGTCAGCGTGTCCTCGTCCCCTGCCCCAAGTGTCAGCGTGTCCTCGTCCCCTGCCCCAAGTGTCAGCGTGTCCTCGTCCCCTGCCCCAAGTGTCAGCGTGTCCTCGTCTTGTACCCCAAGTATACGGTGCAGCCTCAATGAGTGTACCATAACAGGCCGCGCGCCTGTGCGTCCGGAGCATTGTGACCAGGCCGCGCGCCTGTGCGTCCGGCGCATTGTGACCAGGCCGCGCTCCTGTGCGTCCGGCGCATTGTGACCAGGCCGCGCTCCTGTGCGTCCGGCGCATTGTGACCAGGCCGCGCTCCTGTGCGTCCGGCGCATTGTGACCAGGCCGCGCTCCTGTGCGTCCGGCGCATTGTGACCAGGCCGCGCTCCTGTGCGTCCGGCGCATTGTGACCAGGCCGCGCTCCTGTGCGTCCGGCGCATTGTGACCAGGCCGCGCTCCTGTGCGTCCGGCGCATTGTGACCAGGCCGCGCTCCTGTGCGTCCGGCGCATTGTGACCAGGCCGCGCTCCTGTGCGTCCGGCGCATTGTGACCAGGCCGCGCTCCTGTGCGTCCGGCGCATTGTGACCAGGCCGCGCTCCTGTGCGTCCGGCGCATTGTGACCAGGCCGCGCTCCTGTGCGTCCGGCGCATTGTGACCAGGCCGCGCTCCTGTGCGTCCGGCGCATTGTGACCAGGCCGGGTTAATTTAGTTGCACTGTATAATTCTACTACCTGCGCGTGCTGCAGATCTGTCTGCTCAGACTAATATGTATGCTACATATGAGCTGAAGCCCACCACAAGATGAGCAGGACATCAGCGCACGGCAAGCACACCAAGGACAGGCAATTTCTGCGCCAATTGACCCCCAGTAACGGGGAGGGGAGGCAGTGATCTGTTTTAACATCACAGAAATTTCAGATTTTTTTCCCTGTCTAGTCACAAAGTAACTTTCAGAACAGTTTTGATTTCCTCCGCTTACTATGCAAAAATTAAAGGAACGGTAAATAAAATGTCACTTGGGGAGATGTCGGCCATGTTGTGTCAGAAGTCACAGGATGTGGAGTGTCAGATAAAAATAAATGCTAATCACGGTAATTACAGCCTCATTACCATCCCACCTCGCTGCCTTTCATTAGTTCTGTCCCAATCTTGCTGATTAACAAATTAATGCGCTTTATGAATGCAATTATTTCTGAAGTTCCCGTCCTTCAAACCTTAGAGCGACTCAAGAGAAGAGGATGATTTAAGACATCGGGTTTCTGACAGGAGGAGTAAAGGAGCGCCGTGTACACGATCGGCTCATCAAAGACTTCTGCCGACAGCTCTTTCTGTGCCGTTTCCAGACATTAATGAGCGGCTTGTCATTGTCACATCGTCTCTAGATACCTTCAGTCCTCAGACGGTGGGAACAATGACATCCTTAAAGGGGAGCTCCATGACTCATTTCACATCAAAAGCCCTGAAATGCTGCTAATCGCCGTTTTAGAGTAATCTGTGGAGCTATAAAGTAACTTTTTCATCATTTTTTGCTTCCATATTTCTCCCTCTGGCAGCTGACAATGTAGTCCAATCTTATCAGCCCTGCAGAAGGAATCTTCTCAGCTAAACCGCCATTCACTGCAGATGCTCGCTCCTCTCCTAACAAGCAGAACATTATTTCCATGGGCTACGCTGCAGAGACCTGGCAGTGGGAATATGACTGAGCATGTGCGGCCACCTGCACTCAGCTCATTAGGTGGACAAGCACATTGCTGCACACTGTTACCACCAGGTGGCGCCATACCATGTAAGTAAATGACCACCAGGTGGCGCCATACCATGTAAGTAAATGACCACCAGGTGGCGCCATACCATGTAAGTAAATGACTACCAGGTGGCGCCATACCATGTAAGTAAATGACCACCAGGTGGCGCCATACCATGTAAGTAAATGACCACCAGGTGGCGCCATACCATGTAAGTAAATGACCACCAGGTGGCGCCATACCATGCAAGTAAATGACCACCAGGTGGCGCCATACTATGCAAGTAAATGAGCACCAGGTGGTAACATACTATGTAAGCTCAGCAGCAGAGTGGGTTGTGAGGGGCCCCTGGAAGCCTGTATTCCAGTAGATGTGCAGAGATGAATAGAATCAAAAGAGGGTATTGACCCATGAATAGATCCTGCAGCAGCACAGAGCATTTCAGCATGTTCCTGTGAGAGGTCACAACAAGCAAGGCCGTAGGAAAGCACACTGTTTCAGGAGAGGATTATGCTGATCTGGAGGGGGGCAGTAACCTGTATATTCATCTCTTGATGTTAGTGAGGAAAGGGGTATAATGTGGCAGCACAGAGTATTTCAGGAGGAGTGTGCTGAGGTTAGTGAGGACAAGGCTGTAGGTGACAGTGAACGTTTTGTTACTAGGGAAATGGAGACAATTGGGAGCTCACCGAGTTACACGGTAGAAGGAGCTGGTTCCTCTTAGCAGCATAAAATATTTCAGGAAAGTAAGGTTTTGGAAGGAGCAGGTTCTTCTTAGGCTGGGTTCACACGGGCGTGTCCGGATTAGGTCCGGATGCGTCCCGGTGTATTGCGGCAAACCCGCGCGATTGGGTACGCAATTGCAGTCAGTTTTGACTGCTATTGCGTTCCGATGTTCAGTGTTTATCACGCGGGTGCAATGTGTTTTGCACTCGCGTGATAAAAAACCGACTGTGGTACCCAGACCCGAACTTCACAGAAGTTCAGGTTTGGGTTAGTTGTAGTGTAGATTGTATTATTTTCCCTTATAACATGGTTATAAGGGAAAATAATAGCATTCTGAATACAGAATGCTTAGTACAAGGGCAATTGAGGGTTAAAAAAATAAAAAATAAATTAACTCACCTTGTCCTCTTCATCGCGCAGTTCCCGGTCTGGTAGATGAGCTGTCGGCTAAAGGACCTTTGGTGACGTCAGATCACATGCTCCAATCACATGGTACATCACCGTGGTGATGTACCATGTGATTGGAGCATGTGATCTGACGTCACCAAAGGTCCTTTAGCCGACAGCTCATCAGAAGAGACCGGGAACTGCGCGATGAAGAGGACAAGGTGAGTTAATTTATTTTTTATTTTTTTAACCCTCAATTGCCCTTGTACTAAGCATTCTGTATTCAGAATGCTATTATTTTCCCTTATAACCATGTTATAAGAGAAAATAATACAGTGAATAGACTGTCACCTAGCAACCATGAGTGAAAATCGCACCGCATCCGCACTTGCTTGCGGATGCTTGCGATTTTCACTCAGCCCCATTCATTTCTATGGGGCCTGTCCTGCGTTACAAACGCAGAATATAGAGCATGCTGCGATTTTAAAGCATTGCAGAAGTGATGCGTGAAAAAAATCGCTCATGTGCACAGCCCCATAGAAATGAATGGTGCCGGATTCAGTGCGGGTGCAATACGTTCACCTACCGCATTGCACCCGCGCGGAAATCTCGCCCGTGTGAACTCAGCCTTAACAGCCCAGAGTATTTAAGGAATGGAATATACTGATCTTGTGGGAAACTGTACAGCAGGGGTACTCAAATACTTTTTGTAAAGGTCCCCAAACCTAGGTCTGCCTCTGTGTGAAAGTCCAAGCAGCAAAAAAACAAACAAAAAAAACCATGTAGTATGATGCCCCCCTTAGTGCCTCCGCACACCACAGCATGATGCCCCACTTAGTGCCTCCGCACACCACAGCATGATGCCCCCCTTAGTGCCTCCGCACACCACAGCATGGTGCCCCCCTTAGTGCCTCCGCACACCACAGCATGATGCCCCGCTTAGTGCCTCCGCACACCACAGCATGATGCCCCGCTTAGTGCCTTCGCACACCACAGCATGATGCCCCGCTTAGTGCCTCCGCACACCACAGCATGATGCCCCGCTTAGTGCCTCCGCACACCACAGCATGATGCCCCGCTTAGTGCCTCCGCACACCACAGCATGATGCCCCCCTTAGTGCCTCCGCACACCACAGCATGATGCCCCCCTTAGTGCCTCCGCACACCACAGCATGATGCCCCGCTTAGTGACTCCGCACACAGCATGATGCCCCCCTTAGTGCCTCCCCACACCACAGCATGGTGCCCCCCTTAGTGCCTCCCCACACCACAGCATGGTGCCCCCCTTAGTGCCTCCCCACACCACAGCATGGTGCCCCCCTTAGTGCCTCCCCACACCACAGCATGGTGCCCCCCTTAGTGCCTCCCCACACCACAGCATGGTGCCCCCCTTAGTGCCTCCCCACACCACAGCATGGTGCCCCCCTTAGTGCCTCCCCACACAGCATGATGCCCCCCTTAGTGACTCCGCACACAGCATGATGCCCCCCTTAGTGACTCCGCACACAGCATGATGCCCCCCTTAGTGACTCCGCACACAGCATGATGCCCCCTTACTGCCTCCCCACACCCTATCATGCCCCATAAGCGCCACCCACAGGGCAATGGCCTATCAAATGCCCCCTCACTGAGATGCCCCCTAAGTAACCCCCCCCTCCCCCAAAGACTGCAGGGACTCACAGCAGAACAGAGTACTTAAGGCAATGATGAAAAAGAAGTCTGATTTGTATGCATGGTCAAATTAAATATCTTATTTTAATTAACCTATTTTCACGAGACGGTGCGTACTGCTGCCTGGTCACTGCGGCCGTGGCATTTACAAAGAGTCCAGCGTCACATCACATGTGGCTATGACCCCCCCAGTCCCTCTAAGAACCGGCAGAAGTACAGGCTACGTTCACTTCCCCATAAACACAATTATATTAAACCGTCAATTAAAGATTTAAATGGCGGCCAGACGGCGAATGCGGAGAAAGACGGAACGTTCTTCAGATTACTTCTTAATTGCAGTTTATAATTCTGGATAATGAGTTGTCAAAATGAGCTAAAGCACAACCCCGAGCCGCTCACAATACGCACTGATTACATCCAAAGCACACGACAGGTGATTAAACAGCCAGCAAAGCAGTGTTTACCCGGAGATAGCCGCAGCGCGGGGGGGTATGTTCACCCACTAAATGTAAATTGCAATTAATTGGTTATTATAATATACAGAGTCACCTGACATAACGTTACAGGGGGGTCAGTGTCATCACGGTGTAATACGCTGGAATGTTCCACTGTTCTGTCTGTAAGGAACATTTCTATAAACATCACGGTCTGACAATTGTACAGAGATAAGCGGTGATACAGACTGCTCATCTCTGACTGATCTGTATCTGATCTCCTTTGTAGGAAGGTCCTTTGCCACTCCATCTGTCTACATAAAGAGGTTCTGCAGCAGTTGCAGTGTGTTTTATACAGTAGTGAGCTTAGGCTACTTTCACACTTGCGCTTGATCGGATCCGTTCTGAACGGATCCGATCATATTAATGCAGACGGAGGCTCCGTTCAGTACGGATCCGTCTGCATTAATAACTTAGAAAAATTTCTAAGTCTGAAAGTAGCCTGAGCGGATCCGTTCAGACTTTCAATGTAAAGTCAATGGGGGACGGATCCGCTTGAAGATTGAGCCATATGGTGTCATCTTCAAGCGGATCCGTTCCCATTGACTTACATTGTAAGTCTGAACGGATCCGCTCGCCTCCGCACGGCCAGGCGGACAGCTGAACGCTGCAAGCAGCGCTCAGCTGTCCGCCTGGCCGTGCGGAGGCTGAACGCCGCCAGACTGATTCAGTCTGAGCGGATCCGCTCCATTCAGACTGCATCAGGGCTGGACGGAGGCGTTCGGGTCCGCTCGTGAGCTCCTTCAAACGGAGCTCACGAGCGGACCGACGAACGCAAGTGTGAAAGTAGCCTTACACTGCTCATAATATGCGAACGCCTCAGCTGCTGCAGAACCTGCTGAGGCCCACGCCTCAACTGCTGCAGAACCTGCTGAGGCCCACACCTCAGCTGCTGCAGAACCTGCTGAGGCCCACACCTCAGCTGCTGCAGAACCTCAAAATATACAATGATTAAGCTATATTTACCCAAGACTGGAGCAGTCCTTTAAATTGTCCCCACAGAATCCCTTGTCAGTCGTACTGGTCGGCATTACACTAGTCCCTGAGATCAATGCACACGAGCGGCGACGCTGCCCTCAGATCCCATCAGTAACCGGGAGGTGAAAATTACACTTCAAGATGCATTTTTATTTGCGGGAATGATTTGTTGTGTGCGCCGTTCGGCAGGGAGCCAGAGCTACATGGGGGTAGTAATCATGCATTTATTTAATGTGACCACTGATGAGTGATGTGACCGCAGAACACACTGACCCGAAGGATAGAAAGGCAATTTCAGCGCTCAGGAGAAAATGACAGGCTGCTGCACTTAAGTGCCATGTGCTCTGACAGATCGCCGTCTGCAAAGTCACCAATGTCCTTTGCTCACAACTCTTTAACAACGCGCCGCTGCAGCCCTTAAAGAGACTCCACTGATCGATATCCCGCTGTTACATTGTAGCAAAGTACAGTTAACTCGCCCAAGTTGCAGGAAGGCGCCATTGGTATTTTCCCCAGAGCGTGTCACACCCGATACTGCAATTTTGCGCTGTGACTGAGAAAGACTTGCAGTACCATGATCCAAATGGGCCCATAGAAGACGCTCTAGGGCAGGGATGGCCAACATGTGGCTCTCCAGCTGTTGTAAAACTACAACCCCCACCACACCCTGCTGTAGGCTGATAGCTCTAGGCAGTCTGGGCATGCTGGGAGTTGTAGTTTTGCAACAGCTGGAGAGCCTCAGGTTGGCCATCCCTGCTCTAGTGCAATCCTGTGCTGGGTCATCAGACTTTCTGGATTATCGGATGTCAGAATAAAAGGAATTTCAGGGCCTACGTGGGGGTTGTGAAATCGCTTTAACACTCACCAATTCTGTAGTACCGGTCCAGTTTGTCCCACAGGGTCTCATTGTCTGGCCGGGGAAGGTCGCTGCTTTTTAGGGGTTCGTAAACGGAGCCTGGAAAGAAAGCAGATGGAAGAAGTCAGCGAGAAGAGAGAACCTGGTATTATGTGCATGCATCATAATAGACTCCATGAGACATACCTCTACCACGTAATCCAAGCGCAACCACGTAATCTAGACGTAACCATGTGACCTAGTTCTAACTGCGCCAATCTCAATGTAACCACTCCATCTAGATCGAAGGCTTCGTTCACATATCTGTTCAGCCTTTCTGGGAGCAGGAAAACGGAAAGGACGGATTCGGCACATAACTGAGCCCAACGGAACCTAAGCTTCCCATAGACTATAATGGGCTCCGTTATGTTTCCGCTCAGAAGAAGATTTTGGAGCTGAGACAAAAGTATGACTTTTGCAGGACTTTTGTCTCCACTTCAAAAATCTTCGTCTGAGCGGAAACCAAACGGACCCCATTATAGTCTACGGGGTGCTTAGGTTCCGTTGGGCTCAGTTATGTGCTGAATCCGTCTTTTCCGTTTTCCTGCTCACAGAAAGGCTGAACGGAGATGTGAACGAAGCCTAACTCTCTACTGCTTTTGTCACAATTTATTACATTATGTTGTTCTTTTCTCATCCAGAGCTGCAATCAGAATTCTGCTGATCGTCCTTAGAAACAGATAGATTGGGCTCCAGAATCCTGACCTAACAATTTAGCTCTGTCATATGGGCTCCCACAATGCATTGCTCTCTATCATTTGTCCAATTTCTTTTCATCACCCCCCTTTTACCTATAAAGGGTTGTCCAGGATTAGAAAAACCTGGCCTTTTCCTTCCAGAAACAGCTCCTCACCTGTCCACAGGACGTGTGTGGTATTGCAGCGCAGCTGCATTCGGTGCACTAGAACCAAGGTGTATTACCAGTCACCACCCATACACCAGTGTGGCTCTACTTCTGGAAGAAAGGAGCCCTGTAACGTCTAATCCTGGGGGAAGATCTCAAATTGGATTCCTTTTTTTCCCTGACTGGAGCGACATTTTATTCGTGGTCAGTCAGAACCGACCGTAGCCTCACTCAAACTTCTCCGCCGTTAACACTACACCTCCCAAGATGCCACACAGTGGAGTATGTTTTATACAGAAGCTGAACCAGCAGGGAGGACAAAGTGAGTCACTGGTAGGAGATCTGGGTGACCCCACAAGTGACTGATAGGGCGACCGAGCGACGGCAAGTGCCTGCCAGCATGGGAAATACTGTGAGCAAGGAGACACAGGTGCACGCAGGGTGCCACAGTCCGGGCGCTACTAGAAGGCGTTTTCAGCTCCTGTAACCCACCAATGTCATCAAGCAAAAGGTCAGTAAAAAAATACACTCTCTCTCACACAGACATCCCCTGCTGGTTCAGTTCTATACTTTGTTGTATTGCATTCTGGGATATGTAGCGTTGAAAATGAGCTGTCACCTCTCCAGAACATGTCTTGCACCCCCACCCCCTAATAACAATATACCAACAATTCTGGAGCATCTACTCTTAGGACTCTAGGTTGTGCCATTCCTCTATTATTCCTACTAGAAGTTATGAATGAATTGCTACAAGTTTGAATGAAGGTCTAGATGGGGGGGGGGGGGGGGGGGGGTGCCTATGCACAGACTGACACTTGCAGCACTGATTGCATGGTGTTAGACTGTGCAGGGACACCCCCCCAACTGGTAACACCCAGCTGGACCTTCATTGCAAACTGCTAGCAATTCACTCATAACTTCTAGTAGGAATAATAGACTAATGGCACAACGCAGTCATGAGAACAGGTGCTCCAGTATTGTTATTACATGGGGAATGCAAGCAATTGAGGAGACAGGAGAGCATTGAGTAAAGATATCCTGGGGTGTGACTGGAGTATAAAAAGGGTTCAGATGAAATAAACCGTGTTGCAGGTGCAGCTCTGGATGTAATTGGAGTATAAGTGCTCAGTAAAGTATGCAGAAGACAAGTGTCTGCAATCTCTCTCTCTGACATGTAGATTGCAATTAGCCGGCAGCAGATACACGGATAATGTAGAGGATATTTCTGAATCGGGTGCACCGGGAACGTGTGCTCGCTGCGCGGAGTAAATTAATATTCCTTCGCAGAGACGCTCGCCTAATAAAAATGCGTCGCTTCATTAGCTGTGAAGGAATTAAAGACTTTCTATTAATATTTTAATTGCCTTTTTAATTTTTGCACAAATCGCAGACCGGCTTCCTAGCAACAAACATCTGACGGCTTAGTGCAAGCGTGACTCCGCGCCGGGCTCGACAGTCAAAGGAGACGACGGCAAAAAGCCTGGAACTAACTGAAGTAAAGAAGGTGCCTGCGACTCTCCACCGCGCCGCGCAGGAGAACAGCGGCTCCGGAAAGACAAACCGGCTACCACCCAGCTCCATGCCACAGCGTCACTTTAGATTTCAAAGAAGGAACCGTGTAAGAACTTGCTGTTACTATCTTATACTCCAGTGACATCCAGAGCTGCAAAACCTCACATGCTCATAGATTGTGAGCTCTTGAGAGCAGGGCCCTCACTCCTAGTGTTTCAGTTGTATATTAGCCCGTTACGTTGTGATGTCTTGTTTTGTACATGAACCCTCTGAGTGTGTAAAGCGCTGGGGAATACGGTGGCGCTGTATAAATAAGTATTATTATCCGCGACTGGTGAAGTGCCTCTACAACAAAGGTTACATCTCCGCCACAGAATTCAGCTCTGGATGTGAATGAAGCAAAATAATTCAAAAGCTGGAGAGCAAAATAAAGCAAAGTTGCGTCAAACTTTGAATTCCAGTCACACCCAGAGCCGCATTCAGAAATCCAGGGATTTTAGCGCCTCTGTAAGAGAAGTAATTGTCTTGTCCCCTCTCCATTTGTTGGCAGGCTACACATCAGAAATGACAACCCCCCGCCTCCAGGTCACAGCTAGTTGTAGTGAATATGCGGGAAAGTAATATTTCCACCAGCTGAAACCCACAACCAAGCAGAGCAATTACAGCAATAATATTACATTATATGATCACCTCTAACCCCAATTTATACAGAGACGTAATGAGCAATACTTATCCTGAGTTACCTCCTGTATTATACTTCAGAGCTGCACTCACTATTCTGCTGGTGGAGTCACTGTGTACATACATTACTTATCCTGAGTTACCTCCTGTATTATACTCCAGAGCTGCATTCACTATTCTGCTGGTGCAGTCACTGTGTACATACATTACATTACTTATCTTGCACTGACCCTGAGTTGCCTCCTGCATTATACTCCAGAGCTGCACTCACTATTCTGCTGGTGGAGTCATTGTGTACACACATAATGGCAGAGGCCATCAGTGCAGAGTTCCCTTGCAATGTCTTTCCACCCTGGACAATACGCTTCACCCTCCTCCCCCCAGTAAGTTATTTATAAAGAACCATAAAGCACAGAGAGAATACAGCGCAGTTATTCACCTCTCCTGGCAGGGGCGCTGTATGACCAGCACTTCACTAAAACACAGCAATGGCTCACAGAGACAGAGGAATATTAAGCGTGGCGCGACAAACACTGCTGACAGATGAGGCATCAGTACCGGGGACCATGTCACCTCAAAGTGAAGAGCTGCCATCACTTTATTTAAAGGGGGTCTCCACTCTGCAGTTTTAAGCAGAGTTTTGGAGAGTGAGATTGAGACTAGCAAATCAGTGCTGTGCCAATATAATCTGACAGTCTGGAAGCTAAGGATACAATGCACAGAAACCGCAGTCTTTGGAAGAAAGCATTAATGTTCTTCTAACAAACAGTGTCCACCAGTCTACAGCATGTGTGGTCAGCTAGAGCCATACTGGATTTGTCCGCAAGGCCATCCTCTGACCAGTCCGACTCTGGGGATCCTGGGGCTCATTCCCATAGTGATCGTCCTGCTAAACGGGCCAGGCCACCCTCTCCCAGAAGGGTGTCTGCGTCCCCCGTTTCCTCTGCCTTTCAGCCACCTCCCAGAGAGTCTCACTCTGACTTGTCCTCATTGGAAGAGGCATGTTCCGAGGAAAGGACCAGTCTTCCAACCTGTCCTCCATGGTGGACAATCTCATCACAGCGGTTATAGAAACCTTACAGGTGGAGAACCCCGCACCCTCATCGGCCGGTTTGAGTTTTTGCTTCAGGTGGTCCCATCGCTTGCCCAAATGTTTCCCCAACCACCTGGACTTTTATTCCTCTCTTTCCAAGGAGTGGAATTTTCCTGATAGATGTTTTGCTTTACCAAAAAGCTTAGACGTCCTTTATCCATTTCCGGAGGATCTGGATAAGAAGTGGTCGGTAGCCATGGTTTGCAAATCCTCAACAACCCCTTTAAGTATCAGGTCCCTAGAAGCGGAAGACATCTTTAATGAGATAAGAGGCTCTGCCTGCTACTAAATGCCAATCAACTGACCACCACTAGGGGGAGCTGATTGCATACGATTTATGCATTGTTTGCTCCCCCTGGTGGTTTCTGCAGACAATTATTGGTTACTTCCATCTATGTGCAGAGGACTTAGAGCTCTGTATCGGAAAATAAACATATTCCTGCCCACTATCAAGACATATTGTATAATGACGTGTTGTCAGAAGGCGGATCTTCATTTCCAGTGTAAATTGATGGGAATTCAAATCCATTAAGAACAGATTTTGTGGATGTTTTTGTGCCTGTAATAAGAATAAGTAATAGGTTGGAGCTGAGGTGAGCCGGGGGTGACGGGCAGGGCTCACTGATGCTATTAAAAATCCACCGGTACAGTCGCTGGTGTAATTGAATGTCACATAATTCACACTTCCCTCCGTGCAGCTGGCGGGGTCCGTGTCTCCGGACGGAATTGCTTTGTTGTTGGATATAATGTGATTTTAAGAAGATGCTTGGACAGTCTCATCACAGAAAGGGTATGGAAGTGATGGATTCTGCCAACAGGGGGCGCACAGGATAAAGGGGAGATGTGACCCCGAAGAATAGGAGGCAGAGCAAAGGACAATCCTTCCATTCTAAATGTAGCAGTCCCGTGTCATACAATGTGCCAGATTATATACAATGTAGCAGTCCCGTGTCCTACAAAGTACCAGATTATATACAATGTAGCAGTCCCGTGTCCTACAAAGTACCAGATTATATACAATGTAGCAGTCCCGTGTCATACAATGTGCCAGATTATATACAATGTAGCAGTCCCGTGTCCTACAAAGTACCAGATTATATACAATGTAGCAGTCCCGTGTCCTACAATGTGCCAGATTATATACAATGTAGCAGTCCCGTGTCCTACAAAGTGCCAGATTATATACAATGTAGCAGTCCCGTGTCCTACAATGTGCCAGATTATATACAATGTAGCAGTCCCGTGTCCTACAATGTGCCAGATTATATACAATGTAGCAGTCCCGTGTCCTACAATGTGCCAGATTATATACAATGTAGCAGTCCCGTGTCCTACAATGTGCCAGATTATATACAATGTAGCAGTCCCGTGTCCTACAATGTGCCAGATTATATACAATGTAGCAGTCTCGTGTGATACAATGTGCCAGATTATATACAATGTAGCAGTCTCGTGTGATACAATGTGCCAGATTATATACAATGTAGCAGTCCCGTGTCCTACAATGTGCCAGATTATATACAATGTAGCAGTCCCGTGTCATACAATGTAGCAGTCCCGTGTCATACAATGTAGCAGGCCCGTGTCATACAATGTAGCAGGCCCGTGTCATACAATGTAGCAGGCCCGTGTCATACAATGTAGCAGGCCCGTGTCATACAATGTAGCAGGCCCGTGTCATACAATGTAGCAGGCCTGTGTCATACAATGTAGCAGGCCTGTGTCATACAATGTAGCAGGCCTGTGTCATACAATGTAGCAGGCCTGTGTCATACAATGTAGCAGGCCTGTGTCATACAATGTAGCAGGCCTGTGTCATACAATGTAGCAGGCCTGTGTCATACAATGTAGCAGTCCTGTGTCATACAATGTAGCAGTCCTGTGTCATACAATGTAGCAGTCCTGTGTCATACAATGTAGCAGTCCTGTGTCATACAATGTAGCAGTCCTGTGTCATACAATGTAGCAGTCCTGTGTCATACAATGTAGCAGTCCTGTGTCATACAATTGTCCTGGATTATCAGAACTTCTGGATTATTGGATTTCAGGAATTTCACAGTAAACATTTCTAGATGGACCCAGTAACGCCGACACAGAGCACACAGTAGCGATCATGGGGAAGGGGGGGGGGGGGGGGGGGCTCGGGATATTAGGGACTTCTTGCCATTGAAGAACAACATTCATTCTACCAACTCAGAAAAGGTTGATAACAGAGGAACAGATTGTAGCCGCCTAAATGGAGGAAAAGAAAGCGTCCCTTTATTTTTATATGAGGGCAACTAATTATAAATCACGTCAGGCAAATCCAACAGAAACCCCTAAAATGTAAAGCATGGACCCTGTGTTTAGACATAGGGCCTTTATAGGGGTTCTCGGCTCTGGACAATCGCTACTTGTAAGACGGGTCCCTGGACAATAGGCAGATCACAAAGTGTCGCTGGGACCTGATCAGCTGTAATCTGTGGGAAAACCTGGCTGTAAGAGTTTAATTTCCTTACAGCGCCTCCACAGGAGAACTGAAGGATTACACAATGGGCTGTCTGTGTAATATAGAGAGAAACGCACTTTGTAACGGTTCTACCTATACGAAGGTAACAAGAAGAGTGGGTCAGATGTGGCAGGGCTGAAGGGTAATCTGTATTTTCCGTAATACTGCAGGTAAAAAAAATAAGTTATAGTACCTATAAAGGGTCTGAGAGGCGGAGCATGATTAGTTCTGACTCCCTGTGTCATGCTCCACCCCCTCAGGTCCTGCACAAGGGGAGACGCAATGCATCAGTTTTGCCTGAAGTATTCCTTCAGTAGAAGCAATATATCATATAAATATAAATGGACACATAACTATGGGGGGGGGGGGGGGGTCAGGGACATCAGGGGTCAGCAGGTTTGGAATGCCCAGGCTGTGGCTGCCCATCCCCCCCTCTCGCCAGCTGGGGGTCAGTGTCACATCACCCTGCGCTCAGGGCCTATATTTAGGAGACCGATTTTTCCCTGTTCCAGCAGAGTCACATGTACACAGAGCTGAAAATAACACCGACAACCCATCCACCATGGGGGGCCCAAGAAGACCCCCCCCGCGCCTCTGAGCAGGGGTAACAAGCTGTGCAAATAAAACACGGGAATCCATCGAGCCTCTTGTATCGGCTCAGCGCAGAATCTGAGTAATAAATAGTTTGGAGCACAAATACGTCCCGGACAGTGCGTCCTCGGGATCCCAGTGCAGGACACGGCCGTATCCGGGCCACAAGTCGCAGATATTGGCTGTGAGCCTGCCACCAGTTTTTTTTCCTTCTGCACAAAATGTCCTATCATTTTGTGGGGCCGCGGAATAGACATATGGATGCGGACAGCGCACGGTGTGCTGTCCGCATCTTTTGCGGCCCCATTGAGAACAATAGGTCCCCACCTTAACCGCAAAACTAGGGCTGTGTTCATGAGCCCTTACACATATCTAATGTCTACAAAGGACGCGCCAAATCCTCCGCCTCTGTGCGTTATGGGGAAAAGTCCATAGACCACAGTGTACGAGGAGCCATCTGACAGCATACAGGATCAACAAAAGGCATTGGAAACAGTCAGCAAGCTTTTCTCCAGACAACCCCCCTAACAATGTATGTACACAGTGGTTCCATGAGCAGAATAGTGAGTGCAGCTCTGGAGTATATTACAGGATGTAACTCAGGATCAATACAGGATAATTAATGTATGTACACAGTGACTCCACCAGCAGAATAGTGAGTGCAGCTCTGGAGTATAATTCAGGATGTAACTCAGGATAAGTAATGTATGTACACCGTGACTGCACCAGCAGAATAGTGAGCGCAGCTCTGGAGTATAATACATGATGTAACTCAGGATCAGTACAGGATAAGTAATGTATGTACACCGTGACGGCACCAGCAGAATAGTGAGCGCAGCTCTGGAATATAATACATGATGTAACTCAGGATCAGTACAGGATAAGTAATGTATGTACACAGTGACTCCACCAGCAGAATAGTGAGTGCAGCTCTGGAGTATAATACAGGATGTAACTCAGGATCAGTACAGGATAAGTAATGTATGTACACAGTGACTGCACCAGCAGAATAGTGAGTGCAGCTCTGGAGTATAATACATGATGTAACTCAGGATCAGTACAGGATAAGTAATGTATGTACACAGTGACTCCACCAGCAGAATAGTGAGTGCAGCTCTGGAGTATTATACAGGATGTAACACAGGATAAGTAATGTATGTACACATTGACTCCAGCAGGAGAATAGTGAGTGCAGCTCTGGAATATAATACCTATTGTGAGCACACATTGTGACTTTACTTTTTCAGTAGATCACATCTACATATAAGGTGTTTAAAGGCGATTTTATTGTTCAGTATTTCTTAAAATCACCTATGGAAGTCACTTTGGTTCTCATCCAGCTTTACCATAAACAGATATAACTAGGGAAACAGATCTAGAGAACGACAATCACCAGGACAAACCACCCGGATGCTGGGACATTTACACCGCAGTATCACAAGCCGCACTGTATCACATGCAAGGACATGAATTATCAGCACTCACCTAATCGCAAGAACGTGGGCGACATGGGTACAGTCCTGTCGACCAGCTGCGCCATTTTACTCGACTGCGTTGGGACCAACCACAGACGTCTCAACCCACGATGGCAACTGGTTAGTAGTGGTTAGGGGCAATCACAGTGAAATTAAGGTGTTAGCGGCTGCGTTAGAGAATTGGCAAACATGAGGATCAGAAGAGGCGACAGGAGGGGAGAAAAACAAAAACATCAAGCTCGTGTTAATGACGCCCAGTATACAGATCACAAAAGACAAAAACATTAGAAGACGCATCAACGAGACGATTCCCGCCTCACGTCAGGACACCGTAAAGTGTGTAGACCGCGCTATTCTCCCCTGCCACAAGGGCGGCGGCAAGGGGAGTCTGGGGTATTCACCATTCACTGCCAATAAGCGGCACTACAGTACCATAGGGCATCCTAAAGCGAGGAGGAACGCGCCCTAAATTTTCCACTGCAGTGGTTTCAGGCTAAGAATAAACTACAACTCTCAGCATTGCTAGTAGTTGTCGTTTCTCGAGAGCCTGGAGACCATTGCTTTCTGGAGGAGTTTACTTTGACATTTCAATATGAAAGGACCATGAACATAGGACGGACATGAATGAAAATTTTGGGAAGCACACAAGAATGCAAATAGCAACCCCTGCCTGTACCCAATAAGATATTACAGGGGCGAGTCCTGTGTGTGTGATTTCCCATTCACAAGGGCATTTGCTGCTGCCCTGCCAAGAGGAGTTACTGAGGGATCGGGGAGCCATCTGGATAATGTGCGGACCTTACCAGCCTCCTGATCAGCACCTTGTGGGGCAGTTTACTGGGTACAGTGGGGTGTCCAAGGAAAATAGGGCTGCTTTTTTTTCCGAAAACAGCACCACACCTGGTGAAAGGATGTATCAGGTATTGCAGCTCGGCTCCACTAAAGTGACTACAGCTCAACCGCAATACCACACACAACCTGTGGACAGGTGTGGCGCTGGATGTAGCCATGTTTTTTTTTATCTTGTATCTTAACAGAAATGGATCTGTCCAGTCCCAGGCTCAAGTCAGACATTTTAAGACTCCCACAATCAATGTGACATGTCAGTTTAGTGGAGTAAAGGGGCACCCGGGGCTAAACTGAGACTCTGGGTTATGCCTAGTGAAGGTTGAGAGTGGGAAAGAGCATGACAATTCAATGAATTACTCCTTCTGGATCATCTTCTGTCCTCTTAGGCCCCGCACTAGGCATGACACAGTGCATCAGCTTTGTACGGAGTGCTCCTTTAACATACATGTGAAACACTAAATAAGGCTGTGGATGGACGTGACTTCGCTGTCAAAACTAGAACTACAATGGGTAAAGCCAGGAACGCACCCGATGGGGAGATGATCACTTAAAGGAGCACTCCAGCACAATTATTAAACTGACGTATGCCCGATGCAGGCCTTAAGGCCCCTTTCACACGGGCGAGTTTTCCGTGCGGGTGCGATCCGTGCGGCGAACGTATGGCACCCGCACTAAATCCTGACCCATTCATTTCTATGGGGCTGTGCACATGAGCGTTGTTTTTAACGCATCACTTGTGCGTTCAGTTGAAATCGCAGCATGCTCTATATTGTCCGATTTCGACGTGACGCAGGCCCCATAGAAATGAATGGGGTGTGTGAAAATCGGATGGCATCCGCAAGCAAGTACGGATGCCGTGCGATTTGCACGCACGGTTGCTAGGAGACGATCGGGATGGAGACCCGATCATTATTATTTTCCCTTATAACATGGTTATAAGGGAAAATAATACAATCTTCAGAACATCAATCCCAAGCCCAAACTTCTATGAAGAAGTTCGGGTACCAAACATGCGCATGACAATGTTTTGCACTCGCGCAGAAAAAATCGCGCATTTTCCCGCAACGCACCCGGCTCTTATCCGGGCAAAAAAACTGACGCCCGTGTGAAAGAGGCCTAAGGGTTGAAGCATGACTCGAACACCAAAGAGAGATATCCTGTGCCATGCCTCACCACCCTGTATCAGGTTTGGCTTGAGTGCTCCTTTAAGACAGATCCAGTTTGGGTTTTAATAGTTATATAAAGTAAAGTCATTACCTATGAGGAACGAGGACGCAATTGTAGCAAATCCTCAGCTGTGAGAAGTATTAGAACATGTTTTCAGAGTTTGGACATAAACAGAAATTCTCCTGTTTACTGACAGCAATCAGAGGTGTTGATGAGAGGTCAGTAAAGCCTCCGGGTGTGCGCTGAGTTTACCCAGGAATGGGATGGAGTTTAGGAAACGATGTGGTCACCGCATACATGAAGAGGGGAGGTGATAACTGTGAGGAAACACGGACCCCGACATCTCCGATACAATGTAGCAGAGCTAAGTTTGTCATGTTTGATACAATTTTACATAGGACTGCAGGTTCATATTAACAATATAATAATTGTACAAAAGAAATAAAAATGACAGCGACAAACTCGGCTCTGCTGCATCTGCAACGTACCGAACCTGCCACTCGCACTGTGACTATAGGACATCCCCTGACCAATGTGACTTGGATAGGATTCCAGATCACGGTGGGCACAATGAACGTGCTCGCCCCGGGGCGATGTGAGCCACGTGGAATCCCACCACCCTCCCCAGGGAGATTGAGGGTCACCTCAGAATACCCTTCTATGTGACGGAATTGCCAACCCAACGTGCCGTGCTCTACGGTAACGCACACGCAATGCGCTGCGCTAAACGGTAGAGATACACGAGACCGCGGGCCCTGGTAGAATATGCAACGCGACATCGGGGGGCAATGGCAAAAAGCGATCCGCCATCAAAGCTACGCCAACCACAGACCGCGAGAAGAAGGAAGAGGGCGCAGAACGGTCACAATCCCAGCGCTATCCCTATAGGAAGGCGATATGGCACCGAGGAGCGTCCAAAAGACGCATTATGACCAGGGGAGGCCATAACTGTGGCGCAGACAGGCCAAGGTGCAGATTAATGTGTTTCTATGGCGACGACTATGGAAATTGTGGGCAAAACCACAACAATTTTTTGACATTTACCACAGAAAACAAATTGTGGCGTAAAAACTGAGAAAAGTCGCCCTATGGAGCTGCAGCAGCAAGACACAAGCAGCCATAGAGCAGACTTCACCTCAGGGACCCCTTGCTATGCCCATTACCCCCGACACAGGACACAGGGGCCCCCATGCTAGGGCCCCTCACACATACAGTGACCGGCAGTGGACAGGGGTATCACACGGCATGCGGCACCATCACACGGCCGCACCTGAGCGCCTGGACCGAGCCCTGAGCTCCAGCACCTTCCAGCTCACGTCCGCCAGCTTCTCCATTACCAACCGCTGCGCCACTATTCTATTCTGATCCTTCTCGGCCCTCGTAGCCGGCGCGTAGTGACGTCATCAACCCGGAAGTGCTGTGCAGACACAACACCGCCGCTGACAGACGGGATGGCGGAGGCGCCGCTCTTTGGACGTCAGTTTCCGCTCCTCCTGGTCCTGCTCTCTGCCGTTGTGTCCCCGCTCCGAGCCTCCCTGAGGAATGTCACCGGGGACGTGCTGGGCTCGGAGACCCGGGGATGGGTGGCGGCCTTCGGGGACTTCAACGCAGATAAACAGACTGATCTATTCATCGTCAGAGGGGGTGAGAGAGGCCGGGATGGGTTCAGAGTGTCAGCTCTTGGGGCAAGCGCTCTAATATGTATGGACCCCGCACAGTGTCACTTCTCCTCTATGTGTGGCCCCCGCACAGTGTCACTTCTCCTGTATGTCTGGCCCCCGCACGGTGTCACTTCTCCTGTATGTGTGGCCTCCGCACGGTGTCACTTCTCCTGTATGTGTGGCCCCCGCACGGTGTCACTTCTCCTGTATGTGTGGCCCCCGCACGGTGTCACTTCTCCTGTATGTGTGTCACTTCTCCTGTATGTGTGGCCCCCGCACGGTGTCACTTCTCCTGTATGTGTGGACCCCGCACGGTGTCACTTCTCCTGTATGTGTGGACCCCGCACGGTGTCACTTCTCCTGTATGTGTGGACCCCGCACGGTGTCACTTCTCCTGTATGTGTGGCCCCCGCACGGTGTCACTTCCCCTGTATGTGTGGCCCCCGCACGGTGTCACTTCTCCTGTATGTGTGGCCCCCGCACGGTGTCACTTCTCCTGTATGTGTGGCCCCCGCACGGTGTCACTTCTCCTGTATGTGTGGCCCCCCCACGGTGTCACTTCTCCTGTATGTGTGGCCCCCGCACGGTGCCACTTCTCCTGTATGTGTGGCCCCCGCACGGTGCCACTTCTCCTGTATGTGTGGCCCCCGCACGGTGCCACTTCTCCTGTATGTGTGGCCCCCGCACGGTGCCACTTCTCCTGTATGTGTGGCCCCCGCACGGTGCCACTTCTCCTGTATGTGTGGCCCCCGCACGGTGCCACTTCTCCTGTATGTGTGGCCCCCGCACGGTGCCACTTCTCCTGTATGTGTGGCCCCCGCACGGTGCCACTTCTCCTGTATGTGTGGCCCCCGCACGGTGCCACTTCTCCTGTACGTGTGGACCCCGCATGGTGTCACTTCTCCTGTATGTGTGGCCCCCGCACGGTGCCACTTCTCCTGTATGTGTGGCCCCCGCACGGTGTCACTTCTCCTGTATGTGTGGACCAGGACTCTAGGAGTGATGGGTGACAGCCCTGAAGAGTCGGATTGGCAGCCAAGTTGTTGGTCACCCAGCTTTCCTGGAGTACTGATGATACATCAGCCATGGACACGCTTGTCACTTCAGGTCATAAAAAAGCTGGGTGACAACCTGCAGATACTTACTGGGTCCTGCGAGCAGCTGCATCACTGGGAGTACCCCTCAGAAAAACCGTGTATCGGCGACTGCTGGGAACGTCAGTGTCTGTCACCGGCCGCCATGTTTGTGGACATCCTGCCCTGTCCCTGCAGCACTTTATTAGACACTCCTATAGCTGTTTGTCGGGTGTCAGGTCTCTGTGCCCACCACACCCTGCAGTGCCAATCTCAGCCCAGCGCCAGGTGTACTGGAGAAGTGTTTGTCTTTAGGGAGGGTGATTGAATAGAGAATAAAGCCTTCAACTCCTAGCAAACAATCTGCGGCCGGCCAGGATCCGTGACGCCATCTTAACCAGCATGCACTGCCTGAAAACCCGGCAACAATGTTCCAGCTGACAGGATAAGTTGTAGCGTGTTTCAGTTTTAACAGATAACAGGTCAGAACTACAACTCCCAGCATGTACCTTCAGCCTCAGACCTGTAGTACAGTTGCATCCAATCCAGATCTCTCTCCTGTCCTGATCGTTTGTTACGGTGTGTCAGTCAGAAGTTCAGGATGTTTAGTTTACAAAGGATACAACTGTAGCAAACCCTCAGCTGTGAGAAGCAATAAGTCAGGACTAGTTTCAGCCCTCAGATCTTTAAATTGGAGATGAATATTCCACAACTCTGAGGGGTGAGGTGTGGGGAGCCTCATGCCTCTGCTGTGAAATCATCAGTCTGTAATTCCTGCCTTGTCACATCACATTGTACGAGGACAGTGATCTTGTGAGTGTGTGCTGCCTGCGAGGAACAGCCCAGTAAATCTTCCTCGTCTAGTTGATTTACACTGCAGCTCCTCTCACCTGGTTCCTCCCATTTCTCGTTTCAGGTAATGAATTACGAATCTTTTTCGCAGACCTGAAGTCAACGCCGTATTTCAGCCCCAAAGTGAGACTCTCATTGGAGTAAGTGTGGTTCAGGCCGAGCGCTCGCTGCAGACTGCGTCACAGTTTCATCCACAGTGTGATTGGGAAGTTTCTTTCCCCCCCCCCCCCTTTCGTGGAACGTCCCCAGAGGTTGGGTGTATGGAGCGGATGGGCCACATGGCAGGGGTGCTTGTATGCTATTGGGAGAGCACGGAAAGAGCAGGCACTTCACATCCCACATGACCTACAATGGAGAGAGGAGCGTGTGCACCAAACAGGGACCCCATTCTCCCGCTATAATGGGGTCCCAGAGGTGGAGCCACTTATCAGATGTTTATTGTGCCTTCTCTGGACAGTTCCTGTCATCTAGCGCCCCCGTACTAATGCTGGCTGCACAGTGCCCCCGTGCTAATGCTGGCTGCACAGTGCCCCCGTACTAATGCTGGCTGCACAGTGCCCCTCGTGCTAATGCTGGCTGCGCAGTGCCCCTCGTGCTAATGCTGGCTGCGCAATGCCCCTCGTGCTAATGCTGGCTGCACAGTGCCCCCGTACTAATGCTGGCTGCGCAGTGCCCCTCGTGCTAATGCTGGCTGCACAGTGCCCCCCGTGCTAATGCTGGCTGCGCAGTGCCCCCCGTGCTAATGCTGGCTGCACAGTGCCCCCGTACTAATGCTGGCTGCACAGTGCCCCCGTACTAATCTTGGCTGCACAGTGCCCCTCGTGCTAATGCTGGCTGCGCAGTGCCCCTCGTGCTAATGCTGGCTGCGCAGTGCCCCTCGTGCTAATGCTGGCTGCGCAGTGCCCCTCGTGCTAATGCTGGCTGCGCAGTGCCCCTCGTGCTAATGCTGGCTGCGCAGTGCCCCTCGTGCTAATGCTGGCTGCGCAGTGCCCCTCGTGCTAATGCTGGCTGCGCAGTGCCCCTCGTGCTAATGCTGGCTGCGCAGTGCCCCTCGTGCTAATGCTGGCTGCGCAGTGCCCCTCGTGCTAATGCTGGCTGCGCAGTGCCCCTCGTGCTAATGCTGGCTGCGCAGTGCCCCTCGTGCTAATGCTGGCTGCGCAGTGCCCCTCGTGCTAATGCTGGCTGCGCAGTGCCCCTCGTGCTAATGCTGGCTGCGCAGTGCCCCTCGTGCTAATGCTGGCTGCGCAGTGCCCCTCGTGCTAATGCTGGCTGCACAGTGCCCCCACAACCTTTCCAACCACACATTGCCCCCATAATAATGGTAGCAGCACAGTGTCTACACATAACTTTGCCAGGCACACAGTGCCCCCATAATATTGCTAGCTGCACAATGCATCCCGCCACAACCTTGCCAACCAGTCAGTGCCCTCCCTGTCGTTGCCAGATACATGCAGGCTGCCACATGTAGTGCACTCCAATATAGATGAAGGTCCCAGTGAGTGCCAGTCATCCATCTTTATGCACACTTTCCAGAATACTAACCACAAGAGCTCCATAGATGCTGCCCCCCAGTGGTGACCAGTCTGGTGGCATAGACCAGTAGGACACTGCCCGCCTCCCCTGTGATACTTGTCACTGCAGTGCCTCTGGTTTCACTGATTTTGTCTTTCCCCCCCCAGGAGTGAAGGCGCGGTGATAACCAGCGTGGTTCCTGGTGATTACAATGGAGATTCCCAAATGGACGTCCTGCTGACCACTATACCCCGTGCCCAGGCCGGGACCGACCAGCCGCTGTCTGTGACTATCTACTGGGGCCAAAACCAGACCCTCAGTGAGTTCTGTTCCATGACTTGTAGCGCGTGCACCCCTTTAACTGATCATAATTGCCAAGGTGTCTTGTAAATTGCATCTCACTGCCCCTCAGGCTTGGGTTGAGGCCAAGGCGAATGTGCCATCTTCTCCTCTTCAGTGAATTCACTCTACACAGTTCTCTATCAGCTAGCCCATCTGCTTGCTGTCAGTGAATGGGAACATCCTTTCCTGTCCTAGTCCCGTTCTCACAGCTGCTGAACTTGTTGATGGGGTTCAGTGTGGGTTAGAGCTATGTGAGGTTACTAAAGGGAATACACTGTAACAGACTCTCAGATGTGAGCAGGAGGAGAACACACAGCTTTTCCTCTACTGACCTTCTCTCATGGACAGCAAGCAGAAGTGTGGAAGTGAAATACAAAGTGATAATTGCAATCTCTGCTTGCTTTCAGTGAATCCTACTAATAGACATGATCCAGTGCACGGTTCATAGTTTATCAGGCCAGTTTCCTGGTCGCTAGCTGACAACCCATGTGAGGCCTCTGACAGCTGCTACATTGGTTGTCATCCAGCCTCCTGAACAGCAGGTCTGCTCAGCTGTGCATCAGGATAGCGGAGGTTGTCTGCAGAGAGCAGTCCGTGGTGTCTGCATCAGTTGTGCTGGAGAACACAGGCTACTGCTCCCTGTTGTCAGCCACTTCAGGCAGGAGGCAGACTGTGGTGTTTCTCAATGGGATAAGGAACCCCCCCCCCAATGATTACCTCCATGCCGACACCCTCCAGAGAGATTGACATGTTACATGCGTGACACTTGTATGTTTTATCTTCTAGGTCTCAATAACAAGTTGCAGCTGAACAGCACCTACTCTGACGAGCCTCACATCATGGAGTAAGTGCTTCGCTGTTTACTCCCAAATTTATTGAAGGGGGGTTTTCGGGCACCTAACCCTTCCCCAGGATTGGTCATCAGTATCAGATTAGTGGGGGTCCGCTGTTCTAAGGGGTTGTAAGTGCTGGGGCGAGCGCTGCAATCTCTTTATACTATACCAAGCACAGCGCCGTACATTGTGTAGTGGCTGCGTTTGGTACTGCACCTCTGTCCTATTCTCTGGTCATGTGACTGACGAACGTGACTTCACTGGGCTAAGAAAAAGCCGCGGTGCTCACCTAAGTGCCATGGCGCCTTCCAGCAGCTGATTGGCAGGAGTACAGGAGTCAGACCCCCCACACACTCTCATATTGATGTCCCAAGGGTTATTTACAGGATTAGGGGATGAATGTCTGGTGGGTGTCAGACTGTTGGGACCTCCATGGAATATGAGGACAGGGGTCCTGTGCCCCCTTCCTGTATATAAATGGAGCAGCAGTCAGGTACGCATCTCTATGGGGACTATGGCTGCTCTTTAGACTTGGCGTCATTTCACATTTATCTGACATCCTGAAATTCATATTTTTGTGTCTCCCTTGTGCAGCTTTAATGGAGACCTGATTCCGGATATCTTTGGTGTCCCTTCTGGAAGCCAGACTCCTCTAATCACATATGGCGGGTAAGAGCACCGACAGCGAGTGACATCTTAATGCAGTGAGGACTGACACAGCTTTTGGGCTCCTCTGCATCATGCAGGATGGAAATGCACCACTGAGATTATCTAATGAAAGATATGTTCTCCCACTTATATATTATGGATGTGATCGCCTCTAAGTTATGAGAGTCCCACTGAAAGACGTGACTGATTGATAAAGACAGCGTCGTACATCATAGTTCTAAGGAAGGAAACCACCGTAATGTCCATACAGTCATTATGCTCCAGAGCTGCACTCACTATTCCGTATGTGTTTTGTGGATCCGCAAATTACCCATCCGCAAAACACGGACACCGGCAATGTGCGTTTCGCACTTCGCCGGCACTCTCATAGAAAATGCCTTTTCTTGTCCATAATTGCGGACAAGAATAGGACATGTTCTATTTTTTGGCGGAACGGAAGTGCGGATACGCGGATGCGGACAGCACATTCCGGCCCCATTGAAAATGAATAGCTCCGCAAAATTGCGGAACGGATGCAGACCCATTTTGCGGACGTGTGAAGGACCCTTAGATTACGTATCCTGTACTGATCCTGAGTTACATCCTGTATTATACTCCAGAGCTGCACTCACTGATATGCTGCTGGAGTCACTGTGTCTATATATTACATTACGTATCATGGACTGATACTGAGTTATATCCTGTATTGTACTCCAGAGCTTCACTCTCGTAGAGTCATTTTGTAATCTATGTACAGTGACTCCACCAGCAGAATAGTGAGTGCAGCTCTGGAGTATAATACAGGATGTAACTCAGGATCAGTACAGGATAAGTAATGTATGTACACAGTGACTGCACCAGCAGAATAGTGAGTGCAGCTCTGGAGAATAGTGCAGGATCAGTAATGTATCTACACAGTGACTTATGATATGTTCTCTTTTTCATCTGTAACTGTTTTCAATGACAACCAACAGATACCTGCAAATGGAAAAATCTAGATATAGTAAGCCTATAGCTGAGGGTTTGCTACAGTTGTATCCAGTCTAGACAGTCCTCTGTGAGATGAATACATCAGCAGCACAACTCTTTCTCCTGCCCTAATATCTTGTCACAATGTGTCAGTGCATATTACATGTTACATACTGGATAGTGTTAGGGCTGTACAGGTTTTCAGCCTCTGGGTGTAAACAAATATATATCCTTTTACTGACAGCATGCAGAGGTCTTGAAAATGGTGATAAATCGAGATTTACTGAACTTATCATTATCCACTGACTCAATTTACATTAGAGCGGAGATCCCTTTACTAGTCACAAGTGAAGGGTCCCTTTAAGAGTGACTCGTCTCCTTGTAATGGAGGTGACTGGCTTGTTGCAGGATTACACTTCGGATCATGTTGTAGATGTCATTGTGGCAGGTTTTGCTCCGCGTTCCGCTGTCGGTATACCTTCGCGCTGGAACCTAATTATGCGTCTTTGTCCGATGTTCTTGTTTTTTTCGTCGTGCCATCTGGCATTCAGCCTGTTGTTGTGATAAGCGGAATATTAGAAGCCGCTTGTCACCCTTAATAAATTCCAGCAAATCTATTTACGTGTGGCGTGTTTTCCCAGCGAGGAGGCGTGTACCGCGCCCTGCGACAGCTCGTACATAATGTATACAGCCTCCGCCAGCCCTGCGCTTACACACGCCGCCTCGTCTTCCATATTTCCCTTGGGCCATTGTTCTTCTCGTTACGGCGAGAGCAGGCGATTAGACTGTGAGGAGTCAATCAGATCTCTCAAGGATGGAAATCCAGCGCTCTCCGCATTCATTGTGTTACATGCTTCTGCCTTAAAGGGGCCGCTACAGCCCACGCAGATGTTACCCAGCTTTCTAAGACTCCTGAAGGGCAGATTTGCCTAGTCATACAGGCCCTGCTTCTTTATCGCAGTCTAATGAAACCGTTTTCCCATTCACTCATCTTCCTGACAATATAATATGCTCTATACCGCACCTCACACTGTCGTCACCCAGCTTTCTAAGAGCCCTGAATGGCAAATATGCCTAGTGATACGTCCACGGATCCCACAGTTCCCTCATTCATCACCCTGGAAAATCTGCTCAGCAATAAGGAAGCATTGGACATACATGAAGGCAAATCCGTCACTCAGGACTCAAGGAAAGCTGGGTGACAACTGCAATGTAGGTCATACTGGTTGTCACTCAGCTTTCCCCTGAAATGCGAATCTGCCTTCATATATGCCTTTCCTATTGCTGCCTGACTGAGCAGGGGTCTGAGCGACGTCTCTCATAGTGGGTTGTCACCCAGCTTTCTAAGGCTCCCGAATAGCAAATGTGCCTGGATGTACTTGTTCTGCTGCCTTATTGTCTGATTAAAGGGGTTATCCCATCATAGACAATGGGGGCCTATCGCTAGAAAATGCCCCCATTGTCTGATAGGTGCGGGTCCCACCGCTGGGACCCGCACCTACAAGCAGAACGGAGCAGAGAAACTTGAGGAGGGCGCACTGCGCATGCGCAGCCGCCCTCCATTCATTTCTATGGAGCCGCCGAAAATAGCCGAGCGCTGGCTCGGCTATTTCCGTCGGGCCCATAGAAATGAATGGGAGCGGTGGCCGCGCATGCGCGGTGCGCTACCATTCACTTCAATGGGAGAGGCGGGGAGCTGCGCCTGGTGGTGGACGGACCCCGGGAAACCCTGGGTCCTCCCGCCACAACTCTCCCTGGCTCCGTTCTCCTTGTAGGTGCGGGTCCCAGCGGTGGGACCCGCACCTATCAGACAATGGGGGCATATCCTAGCGATATGCCCCCATTGTCTAAGATGGGATAGCCCCTTTAAGCAGTTTTCCCATTGAGAAGTCTTCCTGACACATAATATTCTCTGCACAGTTGCCACCCAACTTTCTAAATGCCCTGAATGGCTAATCTTCCTAGTGATGCGTCCACAGATTCCACGTTCCCTTCATTTATCACCAAGACTCCTGACAAAACTCCCCAGTCAGACAGCGATAGGGAAGCGATGGACGTATCAGAAAGCACACTTGCCACTCAGAAGTCAAGGAAAGCTGGGTGACAACTGTAATGAAGGTTGCAATGGTTTTCCCTCCTTTCCAACATCACTATAAACTAATTTACCTTTCAGGGGTCTGCAGCTGTTGTAGGACATCCCCTGTGACATGTGCCAGAGCAGTCCACATATTGGCTGTCACCCAGCTTTCCCAGAAATGAAAGGTTTGGCAGTGCAGGCAGATTCAGCGATGGGGGCTCCTGGATTCTCAGGATCTCGTGAGGTCCCAAAGGTCGGGCCCTCAGCAATCGTAAAGTGATGGCCTATCCTAGCGACGTATCTCCACTTTTTTTTTTTTTTTTATCAAATATCTTTTTCTTGAAGGTTTTCCATACACGTACATAGGCAGAAATAGGGTGTCAAGACCCCCCACAATAGTAACAGTACATTGCAAATTGTAGTTGTGACGTAGCATATTGGCCCGATGGGTTGAGCTTCTAGCAAAGAAACGGGGACTATCCGAGATCGTTTTTGAGGCTCCGCAAAAATCTGCTACTGTAACAGTCAAGTAATAAAAAGAACAAGTGATAACAGATGAACTGATAAACTAAAGAGCGATCTGATAGGTCAACATTAGACCTGAGGTCGCCCCCTGGGACATTGTAATGTAGTGTTCTGGAAGTTTCTGAAATAATAGAGGAAGGTAAATCCTCTCCGGAGAACAAATGGCTTTCAATGTGTGAGTCTGATTAGTCAGGGTTGTCAGATTTGTCAGGGTTGTCAGAGGGGGACTATACACCTCTTCTGTCAATAGATGGCAATAATGTGGATTATTGTTTATGTAGTCCTTCCATGGGGACCAAATCTTGAGGAACTTAGGATGCGATCTATTTGCCCAGCTTGCCAGTTCCTCCATCAGGTACAGTCGGACACCTTTCGTTTCCCATTGTCCAATGGTTGGAGGATCTGGGTTTAGCCAGTGTAGCGGGATTAGGGATCTGGCAGCCTGGAGTCAGAAGCCTTAGGGGTCCACGTTTCTGATGGGATCCACAGAAGGACAGACGTGGGTGTGAGCCGGATAGAGGTGTCACGCATTTGGTTTAATTTGTGTTCTATTTGTTCCCAAAATCCTTTTTTATTCGCGGGCACGACCAAAATATATGTCCTAATGTGCCTCCCTTGTCAGAACATCTCCAGCCACTATCTGTGTCCTGGATTGTGTGTTTAGGGATGGTGGGGCTGGATGCTGTTTTCTCCAACCACGTCTCTTCCTGTGCCCCTCCATGCCTGGCCTGTAGGGTCTGCCGTGAGTTCCTGAAATCCATCTGATCTCGGAAGTTGTGTTGAGCGCATAATCGTTCTAAGTCTGATGGTGTTTCAGTGTGAGCGAGAAAGGGGGGTGTCAGTAGTGTTGGGGGGATCAGATACGGAAGCAGCGATGAGGGTAGGGGTCTCGGAGGGTCAGAAAAAGACGTAGCTCCACTTTTAATGAAGTGTGAGCAGACTTTTGTATGGAGTCCTGTTAACCGCCATCACATAGGTCACCGCTCCGTCGTAGCGGATTCCTCTCGCCATCACGTTCTTCTCGTGTTCTGATTGTTTCCAGGCTCGGGGAATGACGCTTCATGCAGAGCGAGTCCTTCGGCTTGTCTGACGGGTCCTGCCTGTTCTCGTTGCTGTTCTTCAGGTTGACGGGACATTTGCAGCATGAGGCGCCTCTTGAAGTCGTCCCCACGTGTGCAGCATCTAGGAGGGCAAATGTGTGAGGCCGGATTAAACTCTGCTTCCTCCACTTTCATGAGTCAATATATAAAGCTCTTTACTTGTGTTACACAGCATGTGTAGGAGGGGGGCGTAGGGGGCACGCCCCCGCATGTCTAATGGCGCCATATAGTGACACAGGTGTAAGTCTCAACACAAAATGGCGTATTATATTGCATTATATTTCATTTGCCCTGATGCCCCTGTCCCATACACTGGCGCTATTTAATAGAAATGTAACAAACCCTCAGCTGTGACAGGTATTGGTTCAGGAGATGGTTTCAGTCTCTGGGTATAAATAGGAATGTTCCCATTCACTGACGGCCAGCAGAGGTCTTGAAAGCGCTTTGGAATTGACGCGTGTACATTGTGATAATGTCATTATATTGAGTATATTGTTACATTGAGTTTTTTTTTTCTTCTCTTACAGGAACCTCACCATGACCGGGGGTCTCAATACAACGCGCTCCATGTTTGTCCCCCATTCCCACGCCTTCATAGACCTCACCGGAGACTTCACTGCTGGTAAGTTACTGCAAGAGGCCTCCTGAATCTGTAACGTGGTCAGTACACCGTATACATACCCGCTGTCCTATATACACACTATCCATGCCCGCTGCCCTGTATACACATTATCCATACACACTACCCTGTATACACACTATCCATGCCCGCTGCCCTGTATACACATTATCCATACCCCCTGCCCTGTATACACACTACCCATACCCCCTTCTCCTGTATACACACTATCCATACCCCCTGCCCTGTATACACACTACCCATACCCCCTGCCCTGTATACACACTACCCATACCCCCTGCCCTGTATACACACTACCCATACCCCCTGCCCTGTATACACACTACCCATACCCCCTGCCCTGTATACACACTATCCATACCCCCTGCCATGTATACACACTATCCATACCCCCTGCCCTGTATACACATTATCCATACCCCCTGCCATGTATACACACTACCCATACCCCCTGCCCCGTATACACACTATCCATACACACTACCCTGTATACACACTATCCATACCCCCTGTCCTGTATACACACTATCCATACCCCCTGCCCTGTATACACAGTATCCATACCCACTACCCTGTATACACACTATCCATACCCCCTGCCCTGTATACACACTATCCATACCCCCTGCCCTGTATACACACTATCCATACCCCCTGCCCTGTATACACACTATCCATACCCACTGCCCTGTATACACACTATCCATACCCACTGCCCTGTATACACACTATCCATACCCCCTGCCCTGTATACACACTATCCATACCCCCTGCCCTGTATACACACTATCCATACCCCCTGCCCTGTATACACACTATCCATACCCCCTGCCCTGTATACACACTATCCATACCCCCTGCCCTGTATACACACTATCCATACCCCCTGCCCTGTATACACATTATCCATACACACTGCCCTGTATACACACTATCCATACACACTGCCCTGTATACACACTATCCATACACACTGCCCTGTATACACACTATCCATACACACTGCCCTGTATACACACTATCCATACACACTGCCCTGTATACACACTATCCATACCCCCTGCCCTGTATACACACTATCCATACACACTGCCCTGTATACACACTATCCATACACACTGCCCTGTATACACACTATCCATACCCACTACCCTGTATACACACTATCCATACCCACTACCCTGTATACACACTATCCATACCCACTGCCCTGTATACACACTATCCATACCCACTACCCTGTATACACACTATCCATACCCCCTGCCCTGTATACACACTATCCATACCCCCTGCCCTGTATACACACTAGCCATACCCGCTGCCCTGTTCACACACACTAGCCATACCCGCTGCCCTGTATACACACACTAACCATACCCGCTGCCCTGTATACACACACTAGCCATACCCGCTGCCCTGTATACACACACTAGCCATACCCGCTGCCCTGTATACACACACTAGCCATACCCGCTGCCCTGTATACACACACTAGCCATACCCGCTGCCCTGTATACACACACTAGCCATACCCGCTGCCCTGTATACACACACTAGCCATACCCGCTGCCCTGTATACACACACTAGCCATACCCGCTGCCCTGTATACACACACTAGCCATACCCGCTGCCCTGTATACACACACTAGCCATACCCGCTGCCCTGTATACACACACTAGCCATACCCGCTGCCCTGTATACACACACTAGCCATACCCACTATCTCACTGACTTTGATGTGATGCACAGGCCGCATTGTATAGGGCCTCCCACATAAGTTGATGATTACCCTCTGCAATCATTTTGCTTTTTCCTGGTACAGCGGGGCACCAGCTGTCACTTTAATGGGGCTGGCAGCAGTTTTGTGTACAGTTGGTGGCAGGGCCACGGCTGTGCAAGATAAAACAGTGCAGGGAATATAGAGCTAAGTCAGCGTTGTGGACCCCTCGTTCTCAACATTGGTGCAGGTATTAGAGGTCGGACCCCTAGCGATCCTAAAGTGATGGCACAACCTGGTGATATCCTTTTACGGGGTAGGAAGACCCCTTTAATGACTCAGTACTGCTGTTAGACTGCCCCATTTATGACTAGTCGGCCGTCTCCTGGGACATGTCCATTACACACTGGGTGTTGTAATCCTGTCATATCCCAATCTCATGTTATATCGCTAGAAATCAGCAACCTCTGCCCCCGATTCACCTCGCATCAGTTCCAGAACTTCAGCTAGTGAGAGAAGTCATGTCTGTGCCCGCCCTGTGCGCCCGGGTGTTACAGGAACATAACGGGAGGACAAGTTAATTTATAGGAATCATGTTCCAATCATTTACATTTCAGGATCTGGATCGGTCCCGCTGGCACTTTCATTACAAGCATTAGATTTTACAGCCGCAATCAATGTCCTGTGTGCAAGGCCGCTGGAGCCGATACGGGACGTGCCTCTGTTTGTGCTGTGTGTGCGTTTCCTGCTCGGTGCCTGCGAGTCCTCGGGGAGACAGACCATGTTACCCCTGCTTCTGGTATAACAGGAGCTCGTAGGGAGACTTAACTGAGTGAAGGAAGGAAGCAAATAAGCAAGAACGTGTGGCCCCCAATGTTACTGTGCATATGGCACCTTTATGGGGGGGGGACCTCGTGCGCCTGGCACCGTTCTGGGGGGGCGGACCCGGTGCGCCTGGCACCGTTCTGGGGGGGGGACCCGGTGCGCCTGGCACCGTTCTGGGGGGCGGACCCGGTGCGCCTGGCACCGTTCTGGGGGGGCGGACCCGGTGCGCCTGGCACCGTTCTGGGGGGGCGGACCCGGTGCGCCTGGCACCGTTCTGGGGGGGCGGACCCGGTGCGCCTGGCACCGTTCTGGGGGGGCGGACCCGGTGCGCCTGGCACCGTTCTGGGGGGGCGGACCCGGTGCGCCTGGCACCGTTCTGGGGGGGCGGACCCGGTGCGCCTGGCACCGTTCTGGGGGGGCGGACCCGGTGCGCCTGGCACCGTTCTGGGGGGGCGGACCCGGTGCGCCTGGCACCGTTCTGGGGGGGCGGACCCGGTGCGCCTGGCACCGTTCTGGGGGGGCGGACCCGGTGCGCCTGGCACCGTTCTGGGGGGGCGGACCCGGTGCGCCTGGCACCGTTCTGGGGGGGCGGACCCGGTGCGCCTGGCACCGTTCTGGGGGGGCGGACCCGGTGCGCCTGGCACCGTTCTGGGGGGCGGACCCGGTGCGCCTGGCACCGTTCTGGGGGGGCGGACCCGGTGCGCCTGGCACCGTTCTGGGGGGGCGGACCCGGTGCGCCTGGCACCGTTCTGGGGGGGCGGACCCGGTGCGCCTGGCACCGTTCTGGGGGGGCGGACCCGGTGCGCCTGGCACCGTTCTGGGGGGGCGGACCCGGTGCGCCTGGCACCGTTCTGGGGGGGCGGACCCGGTGCGCCTGGCACCGTTCTGGGGGGGCGGACCCGGTGCGCCTGGCACCGTTCTGGGGGGCGGACCCGGTGCGCCTGGCACCGTTCTGGGGGGGCGGACCCGGTGCGCCTGGCACCGTTCTGGGGGGGCGGACCCGGTGCGCCTGGCACCGTTCTGGGGGGGCGGACCCGGTGCGCCTGGCACCGTTCTGGGGGGGCGGACCCGGTGCGCCTGGCACCGTTCTGGGGGGGCGGACCCGGTGCGCCTGGCACCGTTCTGGGGGGGCGGACCCGGTGCGCCTGGCACCGTTCTGGGGGGGCGGACCCGGTGCGCCTGGCACCGTTCTGGGGGGGCGGACCCGGTGCGCCTGGCACCGTTCTGGGGGGGCGGACCCGGTGCGCCTGGCACCGTTCTGGGGGGGCGGACCCGGTGCGCCTGGCACCGTTCTGGGGGGGCGG
The DNA here is from genome assembly GCF_014858855.1 of Bufo gargarizans. NCBI lineage: Eukaryota > Metazoa > Chordata > Amphibia > Anura > Bufonidae > Bufo > Bufo gargarizans. Next base: position 261,487 of record NW_025334444.1, read on the forward strand.
ACCCGGTGCGCCTGGCACCGTTCTGGGGGGGCGGACCCGGTGCGCCTGGCACCGTTCTGGGGGGGCGGACCCGGTGCGCCTGGCACCGTTCTGGGGGGGCGGACCCGGTGCGCCTGGCACCGTTCTGGGGGGGCGGACCCGGTGCGCCTGGCACCGTTCTGGGGGGGCGGACCCGGTGCGCCTGGCACCGTTCTGGGGGGGCGGACCCGGTGCGCCTGGCACCGTTCTGGGGGGGCGGACCCGGTGCGCCTGGCACCGTTACGGGGGGGCGGACCCGGTGCGCCTGGCACCGTTACGGGGTCGGCCCCGGTGCGGATGCAAAAGGTGATTCGCAGACGTCATGTAAGGTGCGACCCCCCCAGAACGATGCCATCCGCACCGGGTCCGACCCCCCAGAACGATGCCATCCGCACCGGGTCCGACCCCCCAGAACGATGCCATCCGCACCGGGTCCGACCTGGGGGCGGATGGCACCGTTCTGGGGGGGCGGACCCGGTGCGCCTGGCACCGTTCTGGGGGGGCGGACCCGGTGCGCCTGGCACCGTTCTGGGGGGGCGGACCCGGTGCGCCTGGCACCGTTCTGGGGGGGCGGACCCGGTGCGCCTGGCACCGTTCTGGGGGGTCGGACCCGGTGCGGATGGCATCGTTCTGGGGGGTCGGACCCGGTGCGGATGGCATCGTTCTGGGGGGTCGGACCCGGTGCGGATGGCATCGTTCTGGGGGGTCGGACCCGGTGCGGATGGCATCGTTCTGGGGGGTCGGACCCGGTGCGGATGGCATCGTTCTGGGGGGTCGGACCCGGTGCGGATGGCACCGTTCTGGGGGGTCGGACCCGGTGCGGATGGCACCGTTACGGGGGTCGGCCCCGGTGCGGATGCAAAAGGTGATTCGCAGACGTCCGCTAACTTGTGTGCAGTAACAGAGCATTAGCGCCTTGCACCAGAAACTCCATTTCATGGTCTGCAGGGCCCCGGACGCTTCTCTTGATGTAATTTATTTATTTTTTTCCAAGAAAAGTATATTCTGGCAAATGATTAGGAAATCATAATTTCTCCGCTAACGCTTCTGTCCCATGACCTGCCTTGTCTGCTCTGCAAGCCTCAGCTCAGCACCTTACATGTCTACATGGCCACAAGGGAAGAGGGGTCTCGCCCCCTGGCGCAGGGTCACTACCACCACCATCATCCCAGGATTGGAAGGCCAAACTCACCTTCAGCTTTGTCTTCTATTAGAGCCTGGACCGATAGGCTTGAACCCCTCCAAAATTAAAGGGGGCAGCACTTCTTCAGAGGCGCCGTACATGTAACATATAGCACAGACACAACGCACTCCTGACGACACAGTTGTGGGGGGGCGGACCCCGTGCGCCTGGCACCATTATGGGGGGGGCGGACCCCGTGCGCCTGGCACCGTTATGGGGGGGGCGGACCCCGTGCGCCTGGCACCGTTATGGGGGGGGCGGACCCCGTGCGCCTGGCACCGTTATGGGGGGGGCGGACCCGGTGCGCCTGGCACCGTTATGGGGGGGGCGGACCCGGTGCGCCTGGCACCGTTATGGGGGGGCGGACCCGGTGCGGCTGGCACCGTTATGGGGGGGTCGGACCCCGTGCGCCTGGCACCGTTCTGGGGGGTCGGACCCGGTGCGGATGGCATCGTTCTGGGGGGTCGGACCCGGTGCGGATGGCATCGTTCTGGGGGGTCGGACCCCGTGCGCCTGGCACCGTTATGGGGGGGGCGGACCCCGTGCGCCTGGCACCGTTATGGGGGGTCGGACCCGGTGCGGATGGCATCGTTCTGGGGGGTCGGACCCGGTGCGGATGGCATCGTTCTGGGGGGTCGGACCCGGTGCGGATGGCATCGTTCTGGGGGGTCGGACCCGGTGCGGATGGCATCGTTCTGGGGGGTCGGACCCGGTGCGGATGGCATCGTTCTGGGGGGTCGGACCCGGTGCGGATGGCATCGTTCTGGGGGGTCGGACCCGGTGCGGATGGCATCGTTCTGGGGGGTCGGACCCGGTGCGGATGGCATCGTTCTGGGGGGTCGGACCCGGTGCGGATGGCACCGTTCTGGGGGGTCGGACCCGGTGCGGATGGCACCGTTACGGGGGTCGGCCCCGGTGCGGATGCAAAAGGTGATTCGCAGACGTCCGCTAACTTGTGTGCAGTAACAGAGCATTAGCGCCTTGCACCAGAAACTCCATTTCATGGTCTGCAGGGCCCCGGACGCTTCTCTTGATGTAATTTATTTATTTTTTTCCAAGAAAAGTATATTCTGGCAAATGATTAGGAAATCATAATTTCTCCGCTAACGCTTCTGTCCCATGACCTGCCTTGTCTGCTCTGCAAGCCTCAGCTCAGCACCTTACATGTCTACATGGCCACAAGGGAAGAGGGGTCTCGCCCCCTGGCGCAGGGTCACTACCACCACCATCATCCCAGGATTGGAAGGCCAAACTCACCTTCAGCTTTGTCTTCTATTAGAGCCTGGACCGATAGGCTTGAACCCCTCCAAAATTAAAGGGGGCAGCACTTCTTCAGAGGCGCCGTACATGTAACATATAGCACAGACACAACGCACTCCTGACGACACAGTTGTGGGGGGGCGGACCCCGTGCGCCTGGCACCGTTATGGGGGGGGCGGACCCCGTGCGCCTGGCACCGTTATGGGGGGGGCGGACCCCGTGCGCCTGGCACCGTTATGGGGGGGGCGGACCCGGTGCGCCTGGCACCGTTATGGGGGGGGCGGACCCGGTGCGCCTGGCACCGTTATGGGGGGGCGGACCCGGTGCGGCTGGCACCGTTCTGGGGGGTCGGACCCGGTGCGGATGGCATCGTTCTGGGGGGTCGGACCCGGTGCGGATGGCATCGTTCTGGGGGGTCGGACCCCGTGCGCCTGGCACCGTTATGGGGGGGGCGGACCCCGTGCGCCTGGCACCGTTATGGGGGGTTGGACCCGGTGCGGATGGCATCGTTCTGGGGGGTCGGACCCGGTGCGGATGGCATCGTTCTGGGGGGTCGGACCCGGTGCGGATGGCATCGTTCTGGGGGGTCGGACCCCGTGCGCCTGGCACCGTTATGGGGGGGGCGGACCCCGTGCGCCTGGCACCGTTATGGGGGGACCCCCATCGTTCTGGGGGGTCGGACCCGGTGCGGATGGCATCGTTCTGGGGGGTCGGACCCGGTGCGGATGGCATCGTTCTGGGGGGGTCGGACCCGGTGCGGATGGCATCGTTCTGGGGGGGTCGGACCCGGTGCGGATGGCATCGTTCTGGGGGGGTCGGACCCGGTGCGGATGGCATCGTTCTGGGGGGTCGGACCCGGTGCGGATGGCATCGTTCTGGGGGGTCGGACCCGGTGCGGATGGCATCGTTCTGGGGGGTCGGACCCGGTGCGGATGGCATCGTTCTGGGGGGTCGGACCCGGTGCGGATGGCATCGTTCTGGGGGGTCGGACCCGGTGCGGATGGCATCGTTCTGGGGGGTCGGACCCGGTGCGGATGGCATCGTTCTGGGGGGTCGGACCCGGTGCGGATGGCATCGTTCTGGGGGGTCGGACCCGGTGCGGATGGCATCGTTCTGGGGGGTCGGACCCGGTGCGGATGGCATCGTTCTGGGGGGTCGGACCCCGTGCGCCTGGCATCGTTCTGGGGGGTCGGACCCGGTGCGGATGGCATCGTTCTGGGGGGTCGGACCCGGTGCGGATGGCATCGTTCTGGGGGGTCGGACCCGGTGCGGATGGCATCGTTCTGGGGGTTTGGACCCCGTGCGCCTGGCACCGTTATGGGGGGGGGCGGACCCCGTGCGCCTGGCACCGTTATGGGGGGACCCCCATCGTTCTGGGGGGTCGGACCCGGTGCGGATGGCATCGTTCTGGGGGGTCGGACCCGGTGCGGATGGCATCGTTCTGGGGGGGTCGGACCCGGTGCGGATGGCATCGTTCTGGGGGGGTCGGACCCGGTGCGGATGGCATCGTTCTGGGGGGTCGGACCCGGTGCGGATGGCATCGTTCTGGGGGGTCGGACCCGGTGCGGATGGCATCGTTCTGGGGGGTCGGACCCGGTGCGGATGGCATCGTTCTGGGGGGTCGGACCCGGTGCGGATGGCATCGTTCTGGGGGGTCGGACCCGGTGCGGATGGCATCGTTCTGGGGGGTCGGACCCGGTGCGGATGGCATCGTTCTGGGGGGTCGGACCCGGTGCGGATGGCATCGTTCTGGGGGGTCGGACCCGGTGCGGATGGCATCGTTCTGGGGGGTCGGACCCGGTGCGGATGGCATCGTTCTGGGGGGTCGGACCCGGTGCGGATGGCATCGTTCTGGGGGGTCGGACCCGGTGCGGATGGCATCGTTCTGGGGGGTCGGACCCGGTGCGGATGGCATCGTTCTGGGGGGTCGGACCCCGTGCGCCTGGCACCGTTATGGGGGGGGCGGACCCCGTACGCCTGGCACCGTTATGGGGGGTCGGACCCGGTGCGGATGGCATCGTTCTGGGGGGTCGGACCCGGTGCGGATGGCATCGTTCTGGGGGGTCGGACCCGGTGCGGATGGCATCGTTCTGGGGGTTTGGACCCCGTGCGCCTGGCACCGTTATGGGGGGGGCGGACCCCGTGCGCCTGGCACCGTTATGGGGGGACCCCCATCGTTCTGGGGGGTCGGACCCGGTGCGGATGGCATCGTTCTGGGGGGTCGGACCCGGTGCGGATGGCATCGTTCTGGGGGGTCGGACCCGGTGCGGATGGCATCGTTCTGGGGGGTCGGACCCGGTGCGGATGGCATCGTTCTGGGGGGTCGGACCCGGTGCGGATGGCATCGTTCTGGGGGTTCGGACCCGGTGCGGATGGCATCGTTCTGGGGGGTCGGACCCGGTGCGGATGGCATCGTTCTGGGGGGTCGGACCCGGTGCGGATGGCATCGTTCTGGGGGGTCGGACCCGGTGCGGATGGCATCGTTCTGGGGGGTCGGACCCGGTGCGGATGGCATCGTTCTGGGGGGTCGGACCCGGTGCGGATGGCATCGTTCTGGGGGGTCGGACCCGGTGCGGATGGCACCGTTACGGGGGTCGGACCCGGTGCGGATGGCACCGTTACGGGGGTCGGCCCCGGTGCGGATGCAAAAGGTGATTCGCAGACGTCCGCTAACTTGTGTGCAGTAACAGAGCATTAGCGCCTTGCACCAGAAACTCCATTTCATGGTCTGCAGGGCCCCGGACGCTTCTCTTGATGTAATTTATTTATTTTTTTCCAAGAAAAGTATATTCTGGCAAATGATTAGGAAATCATAATTTCTCCGCTAACGCTTCTGTCCCATGACCTGCCTTGTCTGCTCTGCAAGCCTCCGCTCAGCACCTTACATGTCTACATGGCCACAAGGGAAGAGGGGTCTCGCCCCCTGGCGCAGGGTCACTACCACCACCATCATCCCAGGATTGGAAGGCCAAACTCACCTTCAGCTTTGTCTTCTATTACAGCCTGGACCGATAGGCTTGAACCCCTCCAAAATTAAAGGGGGCAGCACTTCTTCAGAGGCGCCGTACATGTAACATATAGCACAGACACAACACACTCCTGACGACACCGTTGTGGGGGGGCGGACCCGGTGCGCCTGGCACCGTTATGGGGGGGCGGACCCCGTGCCTGACAGTGTTATGGGGGCACTGTGGATTTGACCACACACATTTGGCAGCTGTGCTGCAGTTTTGCTTCATGTTGCATGTGTAGGTAAACATATTACATACGTGTTGTTAGTCAGATTTAACCCTTTCCTTCTAATACATCTTTGTGAAATGTCGGCTACTTATCTGAATGCAGCTTGTTTCCTCAGAGGGCATATTTATGGATCCCGGCAGTAGTCCACAGTCCCTTGTGTGTCTCCTTTAAGAGATTGGCGTGGAGATGGCGGTCTACGGACGCCCCTTCCCCCCCCTCTGTGGGTTTAATCCTCCGTTCTATTATATTTATTCCTATAAAATGCCAGCTCACCCGCCAAGCGCCAGACATAAAAATAATGAGTTTTAAATACCTGCTGATCACAAATTGCCGCTTTCCGTTGGCCACGGCGACAGAACAAGTCAAGTTGTCAGATTAGAAAGAATTTCCCCGCCGGGTTTTCATGCCGCACGCCGCCCGTTCCTGACGGGTTAATGCAGCTCATTTGCAGAAATCAAAACTATTTGATCTGGATTATCGGTGACAATGGTGGCCGAGGAGGGGAGCCCGATTCTAGGGGGAAGGTGATTCGCGGACGTCCGCTAACTTGTGTGCAGTAACAGAGCATTAGCGCCTTGCACCAGAAACTCCATTTCATGGTCTGCAGGGCCCCGGACGCTTCTCTTGATGTAATTTTATTTATTTTTTTCCAAGAAAAGTATATTCTGGCAAATGATTAGGAAATCATAATTTCTCCGCTAACGCTTCTGTCCCATGACCTGCCTTGTCTGCTCTGCAAGCCTCAGCTCAGCACCTTACATGTCTACATGGCCACAAGGGAAGAGGGGTCTCGCCCCCTGGCGCAGGGTCACTACCACCACCATCATCCCAGGATTGGAAGGCCAAACTCACCTTCAGCTTTGTCTTCTATTACAGCCTGGACCGATAGGCTTGAACCCCTCCAAAATTAAAGGGGGCAGCACTTCTTCAGAGGCGCCGTACATGTAACATATAGCACAGACACAACACACTCCTGACGACAACCCATTATAAATATTTGTGGTGTTCCCCTTTAAATTGAAGCTCCACCTTTTTCAGTTGAAGAACCAACTTTTTAAAGGGGTTGTCTTATTTTTATTTTTTTTTAATATTTATCAGGGGAGCAGACATGCTTTTAAAAGAAGAAAAACGGCTTAACTCTCAAGCTAAAGGTCCCATCGTTCCTGCCCCCGGGGGGCTGTCCAGATTGGACCCAAAGTAACAATGACAGATCCGCAGCGCTGGAACGGAGGGACCTTTAGGGTCCATTCACACGTCTGTGTGTGTTTTGCGGACCGCACATTGCCGGCACTTAATAGAAAATGCCTAATCTTCTCCGCAATTGCGGATAAGAATAGGACATGTATATATTTTTCGGGATCGGAATTGCGGATTATCGGTGACATAGAAAAGAATGGCTCCGCAATTCCGTAAAATGCGGAACGAAATTGCGGACGTGTGAATGGAGCCTTAGATTGTGATTTAAGCTGTTTTCTTTCTTTTATAAACCTCACTGCTTTCCTGAGAAATTTAAGAACTGACAACCACTTTAAACGGATGCTCCTCCTTTTTAAAATGGGGGGGGTGGTGGCCCTGCCCCCCTTTGAGGGGTGGTGGCCCTGCCCCCCTTTGAGGGGTGGTGGCCCTGCCCCCCTTTGAGGGGTGGTGGCCCTGCCCCCCTTTGAGGGGTGGTGGCCCTACGCCATATGAGGCGCAGGTGCTTGTGATACTGCGAGGTAGGCGACAGGCATGAGTGTATTGGAAGACTGGACCCGTGCCATGTTCTTCGTGTTGGGCAGCCTCTGTCCAGTCCATATTGATTTTATAAGGACACTTTTCTAGGAAACGTTTTCGGGGGGAGGGGGGCGTTGCTGCCACATCTGGAATGTCACTTTTCTTGCTGCTGTGGGCAGTATATGTAAAAGTCTAAGGTCTTTCTTGGAGATATTATGTTTGTGTTTTGCAGCTCAAAACCGCCTCTTTAAATTATTGGCTGCCTTTTTAATTGAAAAAATTGGAAGGGGAAAGTTACGCCTATCCCCCAAACCTCATCACCTTGTAACCGCAGCTGCTGTACGCCACTGTTCCCCCGCTTATCGCCGCGGTCCCGGTTGCCGCTCTCAGCGGTGACCTGTGGCCGGTGCTTCCCATTTAACCGCTGCGGTCCTGGGCTCTGTTTCTGTCGGTGTTATTGCTTTTGAAGATTCCGCTCCACAGCTTCCACTCAGCCCTGGACACAGCATGAGTTCGGCTGGTTTCGTGCTACACTGCATCACTCCCTGGGCTGTGTGGGTTAGGTCAGGTGAACTCGCTGACCAACTCTGGCTCTCCTGCAGGTATTTGAGTGGCTCAGCCCCCTTCCCAGATGCCTCAGTGTCAAGGTCCTTGAGTTTGCTGGTTCCTGATACTCTCATGTACTCCTGGTTTATACTTCGTTCCTGGACTCTGCTTATCGTCTGATGCCTGCCTGCTTGCTTTGTCTCTCCTGTTGCTGACCCGGATTGCCTGACCTGTGCCGCCTGCCCTGACCTATTGCCTGTCTGACCATGTCTCTGCCTTATCCTTCGGTCCTGCACTGTTGCTCCTATTAACGTCTCTGCCGCCTGACTACGCTTGTACTTCCGGTACCTACTCGGGTACCCTACCTCCTGGTCCGCCTGGACCAGCTGCCACTGACTCGAGGATTGCTCTGGAGTAGCCTCTGGCAACTACCCTAACGGCTCAAGTTTATCCTCCCCATCTGAGGCACTAGTGAAAACCATGTAGTTGCTTAGACATGCCCCTCCAGAGTATCGCCAGTCGGTGGCACAGTGGGTTCACACCTGCTGATCCGTGACACACCTTTTAAATTGAAGCTCTGCCTTGGACTAACTTTGCTGACATAGTCCTGATTATTTACAATGTCGCTCCTGTAATCCATGTTTTTAGTTTGTTTCTCGTCTTTGCAGTGTAGAAAAATAATATTCTTGTTACCTGGAAACCATCATCAAGTAGTACAGACTGTTTTCACTCTATATTTGGTACTTTCAGCGAATTCTTTACTCAATCTGAGCAGGATTCGGTTGTGAGTATCCCTCCCCCCCCCCTACAGCCCAGCTCATTAACACATGAATTCCCGGTGCAGTTGCTCCCGAACAGGCACAAGCTAATTTCCATTCACCCTTTTTCTGTCTTCCCGGCTGCTCAGACCCATCGCTCTTCCTCTGCTGCCCAGCAGCAGGCCCAACCACCGGAGTCACTGCTTCCCTTCTTATCTGGCGACAGCCTGCTTCTCGCCACAGGTATCTCTTTTTACCCGTAGGGCATGCATGCAGTCACGCCAGCTCTTAAAGGGCCAGCTTGTGCGGACCCTTATTCACACCAGCCAATGGGAACTTAAGGCACCTTCCCTTGTGGGAGGGTGCCTGAGCAATAAGGTGTCTGTCTAGATTGCTAGTGCCATGCAAAGTTGTGCTGAATCTGTTTTCTGCCCGTGTACTGACTTCTGCCTGTTTCCTGGATTCTGAGCCTCTACTGGCTGACCTGACCTGTGCCTGACCTCTGTCACCATCTTTGGTTTTAATAGACTTTATTTTTCAAGGTTAAAAAAATTATTAAAGAAATAACAAAAAAACAACCTTCAAATGACAGTCAAAGAAAAGGGTTACGTAGCATTGGCATATCATTTCGGATCAATACATTTCCAATTTCAGCCCATAACCCTAGAATTACTGCATACAAATGTTCTTCATCACTCACACGGGCAGCGACCCACAGACACCTGAGTCCTTTTTATGGACTATCCTGACACCAAGCTGGCACTCAACCAGAGACCCCAACTCTTTTCAAACCTATCCGGAATACCCCTGGCTTCAAAGGTCAATTTGTACACAGGTAATGCTGCATTAATAAGTTGAATCTGGTGGGGTAGGGAAGGACTCTTTGCAGGATGGACTTCCTAGCGTAGAACAGTAGTAATGCCACACCTGGGGAGTTAATGGCACCTCTCAGAGGTCGGGTGCCGGGAATGCGAGTCACACAATTCCTTCCCCCACGCCAAACTGCTGAGAGCGCCGGGGACATTTAGACAAGTACAAGTACTCTGCAAATGTCCAGTATCGGTTCATGCTGGGGCGGGCGGCCGCGGACGAAGATTTTGAAGCGGTCAGCGCACATGACCGCTTCTATGATGTCACAAAATACAGCGGTAATTAGGAAACAGCGATGTTGCCATATCACCGTTTTTTTTTTTACCGCGGTATATCGTGAAACCGGTATATCGCCCAACCCTAGTAGGAGGATATAGATTGTGCATGGACATCGTCCACCAGGTATAGTACCGATTTACCCCAATTGACCCTTAGCCATACTCGTTGACCACCTCAAGTAGAGCCTCGAGCGAAGGGCCCACATCTCCCAGGTAAATGAACATGTCGTCCGCATATAGCGATATTTTCTCAGAAAGGCCAGCAATAAGTATTCTCGCACTTCCCGCTATACGCGCAGATAATAGCTCCATTACGTGAACAGGAGGGGGGATAGTGGGCACCCCTGTCTAGTACCCCTTCCCAATGAGAATGATTTGGACAAATACCGCAATGTAGCCATTTGAGGAGGTTCTGGGGACCCCCACTTTCTGAAGCTCCACTCGGCCGATTCGAATGCCTTCTCCTTATCTAGTGAGGCAATGGCGCTGCTACCCGCATTGTCATGGGAGACCTGTAGATTGGTGAATAGACGCCTCAGGTTTATATCGGTGGTTTTCCCTGGCATAAAGCCCGACGGGTCAGTGTCCAGCAATGATGGATAAACGGGGTTCCCAAGATGGCGGGACAAATCCCAGTTGGAGAGGGGGCTGCAGACAGTCACTGAGCAGGGCTCTGGCCCCCACTTCACCTTAATTAGGACCTGGGCAAGAAAGGGGGTCTCCAACCTCCTCCACAGCTTCCAGAAAGCTCTCTACCTGTTTCACGTGGTTGAGCGCCATTTGTGGGCAAGATGGCCGCCCGCTGTGTCTGACAGCCGAATCAAACATTCTCCTGCCCTTTAGTCAGGGTGGCCCTGCATTGGTGTCCCTTCCAGGCAGTGTAACGGGGGAGATAGAGGCAGTAGTGGGGAGCGCTCAGCAATGTTAATAATGCCCCGCCGACTCGCCGCTCCCGACGGGAAAGATGGCTGCCCGCTCAGATGGATGAAGGAACGCAGCTCACCCATTATAATACAGCCTTCTCTGCCTGTCAGGATCCCTGGAAAGCTAGGTAGCAATTAAGTAGCTCTGTTTTAACTTGCCTTTTAGTGGTCTTCAGTTACTCCGGTCACATCTAAAGCTGCATTTAGTGTTGTGCTGAAGCTGCAGGACCTCACAGTTCTTGCCGAAACCACCTCTTGTTCAGTGTCTGTACAGTACATTCTCTGCAAGCTCTAACAGTATAGTGGCATCCATTTCGAATGTAGCTTTGGCTGTGACTAGAGTATACTACCCGATCAGATAAGGCTAGTTTGCACAGGTATCCTGAGTTATATGTATAGTTTCCCTGCAGGATGACGCGTCTCTTGTCTTGCCTGCCTCCCAGGGGCGTTTTTATTGCATCGCAGTCGGCGTCGGCCGCCATCCTGTCACTGACTGCAGGAGGCTTGCAGATCATCTTGCAGAATTTAATCCTGTGCCGCAGCTCGTCTCTCCTGATAAATATGAGATCTGGAAGAGCTCTTGACAGACTGATCCCGGGCTTGTAATACCATTATCCCCCTGGAGAGAATTCATCATCGCCATGTTTGATTAGATTGTGTGCCTGCTCTGAAGGAATGATACAGGTTTAATCCCGGAACAAATACAATTATCGCGGTGTGGAGCCAGCGGACGGATGCCAGGGTTCGGACCCGCCGTGCCCTCGCTTGTATGTGGATGGCAATGTTTATAAAACGACACCATCTCCTTCACTGCCTCTTAATCACAAGGACATTTAAAGGGGTTGTCGAGAGCAGAGGTGGTCAGGGACAGGAGAAAGAGGGTGCAAAATTACCTCCCATCTAGAAGGAAGAAAGGTGCCCCTTTAGTGCCCGCTCTTGGGAGTAGCTAACCAACGTCTGACCCTTGCTGCACAGAAGCATTTGTGTCATTCACATGAGATGGTTGGGGTTTGGGAGCTTCTGGCTGCTCCTCTGCACTGTAGCATCCCAGTATTCTGTCGGCTATCAGGGCACGATGGGAGTTGTAGTTTTGCAACAACTAGAGAGCCGCAGGTTGGAGATCACTGGTCTAGGGTTGTACAGTCTTTCCTTATAGAGTCTGATAGGCCATGCATTACTCCCTGGGGAGAAAGGGTATGACATTAGCTCTCATCTAGGAGGAAGAATGCTTGCCCCCTCTTGGAGGTACAGTACCTACCAAACATCCCACCCTTGTAGCACATAAGCCTTTTTTGGGCATTTCTGTCACTTATAGTAGTAAATATAGCATGCTTTGTGGTAGGGAGCTTCTAGCTGCTCCTCTGCACTGTAGCATCCCAGTATTCCTGCGGCTATCCATGCACGATGGGTGCATCGTGCATGGTCTAGGGCAGTGATGGCGAACCTATGGCACGGGTGCCAGAGGCGGCACTCAGAGCCCTCTCTGTAGGCACTTGCACCCTGGAAAAGTCTATGGTGTACCAATATGCCTTATGCCTCCTGCACACGAACGTGTGCACCCTGTGGCCGTGCTGTGGGCCGCAATGAATGAACACCGACCATGGGGCAGCCGCAGTGGATCGTGGACCCATTCACTTTAATGGGTCCACGATCTGCAAAAATTTTCTATCTATTTTCAGAACGGAAGTACAGGATGAAACCCCATGGAAGCACTCCGTAGGGTTCCGTTCTGTGCCTCCGTTCCGCATCTCCGGATTTGCAGACCCATTAAAGTGAATGGGGCCGCATCCGTGATGCAGAATGCACACGGAACGGTGCCCATGTATTGCGGATCCGCAAATGCGGTCCGCAATATGGCAACGGGACGCCTACAGTCATGTGCAGGAGGCCTTAGACTTTTCCTGCCATTCATCAGCGCAGGCGCACTATGAACACCACAGGCAGCTCGCTGAGTGTAAACAGGCTGTTATAGCGAAAAGTACATGGAAGATATACTATATTGGACCGTAGTATTCAGGGGGAAATTCCAATGTTGGCACTTTGTGATAAATATGTGGGTTTTGGGGTGCAGTTTGGGCACTGGGTCTCTAAAAGGTTCGCCATCACTGGTCTAGGGGGTCTTTCAGTATCGAGTCTTATAGGCCATGCATTGCTCCGTGAGGAAAACAAGGGGGTACAGTAGCTACCCATTGTCCGACCCTTGCATCATAAGTGCTTTGCGTCCTTTGTAACTGTAAATATACCATGAGATACTCGGGGACTGGGAGCTTCTAGCTGCTCTTCTGCACTTTTGCATTCCAGTATTCCTACGGCTACCAGGGCACAATGGGAGTTGTAGTTTTGCTACAGCTGTCAAGTCACAGATTGGAGACCACTGGTCAAGGGGGGGTACTGCCATTCTTAATGGAGTCTTATACAGCCCTGGGAAAAAGGGCGTGCAAATTGCCTCTCATCTAGAAGGAAATAAGCTGCCTCTTTAGTGCCCCCTGTTGGGGGTAGCCACCCAATGTCCGGCCCTTGCTGCACATGAGCCATTGCGTCACTGACGATCGGCTAGTAAATGGTTTCCTATAATCGCGTTTGTCATCCCGACGCCATCGTACTCGAGAGTGTTACCAAATCTTCTAGATGCCTTTTCTACAGCACTGAATAGGTTAATCAGCCTTTTATATTTCATTTGCTCCCGAGCACGAAGCCTCGCTGGAGGATTTCCCCGGAATATGTGCGAGGAATCCGTAACAGGGGCTAATAAAGGCGGCTTGTTCATACAAAACAGCTATTGACGGAGCGAGCAGCACACAGCGCTGGACGGCAGGGCCTCCGTCTCCCAGCGCGGACCTTTTGACGTTCACCAGAAAGGTCAAACCAGTCAGCGCAAGCAGCGGGTAATGTGCTCGCTATAAATAGCAATTCTCCCGAAAAACTGGAGCAGCACGTGATGCACTTGTGAAAGGTTAATTAACCTGGAAGTCGGGCAGAAATTGTCGAGCATCGATTAAAGCGTTGGGGCAGGGGTTAAATGGGGATTACTCCGCTGCGTCCTCGTAATCCTGTTACGTGTTACCTGCCTCATCTGGTAATCTTGTCCCATCCGGTACTGTCCCTGCTTATGTCGGCTGCGACTGGCCTCTGCGTATATCCTCGCATGGCATGCTGGACTTTTGGGGCACTTAATTGTTGTAGATGTCACTCTTAAAGGGCAACTCCACCCAAGTTCACATTGACATCCCTGCTGCAGGAATCATTTCTTTGCTACTTTTAATGAAATTTATTTAGAAACTTTTCTTTTTTTTTTTTTTCTCTCCATGTAATACCTTTTCCTCTGGCATCAGGATGGCACTTGACCCTGGGCACCTTGTCGCCTCCTGCTGGATAGTTACCTACTTTGCATGAGCAGGAAATATAAAGTAAGCTACACTCACCTTTTTTAGTGCCACCGATCCAGTCGCTGCCAATTACGGTCCCTGCCATCCAGCAGTGATGACATCTCGTCCCTCTTCACATGGTGTCAACCGTCGTAGACACCATGCACATGTGACCAGCGATCGGCTGCAACTCCCAGCATGCCCTAATAGCTGTAGGCTGTCAGGGATGCTGGGAGTTGTAGTTTTGCAACAGCTGAAGGGCCGCAGGTTGGGCATCACTGCTTTTAGAAGGAAGTCCAGCTGTTTTTCTGCAACAAGTATAGCAGCGCCATTCCTGCCGTAACAAAAAAAAGGAACCCTCTAGACCAGGCATGGCCAACCTGCGGCTCTCCAGTTGTTGTAAAACTACAACTCCCACCGTGCCCTGCTGTAGGCAGTCTGGGCATGCTGGGAGTTGTAGTTTTTGAACAGCTGGAGAGCCTCAGGTTAGCCATCTCTGCTCTAGACTCTTTTTAAGTCAATGTAGTCCATGAGGGATCTCCAATATCTGTATGCAAAGTAGCCATCATGGTTTTCCACTTATAATGGTCGTGAGAGGCGCATATCTACTCTTCCCATTTACATACATTTATCAGAAAAGGAAAGTACTTGGAGTTCAGCTTTGTTGAAGTGCATGTGTCTGAAGTGCAGTACCACAGATGACCTGTGGACGGGTGTGGCGCTGTTTTTGGAAGAAAGTAAACATTTTTCTAATTTTTTGCAGACACTTGAAATGATTCCTTTTGACTGTGCAAATGCATCAAATCAATAGGCTCCTAGGCACTTTCTTACACGGTCTTCTCCCCTCTCTCTACTGCCCTCTCTCACAATCTCACAGGTCTCTTCCCTTCCTCTCATGATTTCGCACATTCTCCTCCCTCCCTCTCTCACACAGTCCAGTCTTCGCTCTTGCTCTCGCACAGTCTCCTTCCTCCCTCCCTCCCTCCCTCTCTGGCGCACAGTCTCCTTCCTCCCTCCCTCTCTGGCGCACAGTCTCCTTCCTCCCTCCCTCCCTCCCTCTCTGGCGCACAGTCTCCTTCCTCCCTCCCTCCCTCTCTGGCGCACAGTCTCCTTCCTCCCTCCCTCCCTCCCTCCCTCTCTGGCGCACAGTCTCCTCCCTCCCTCCCTCCCTCCCTCTCTGGCGCACAGTCTCCTCCTCCCTCCCTCCCTCCCTCTCTGGCGCACAGTCTCCTCCCTCCCTCCCTCCCTCCCTCTCTGGCGCACAGTCTCCTTCCTCCCTCCCTCCCTCTCTGGCGCACAGTCTCCTTCCTCCCTCCCTCCCTCCCTCCCTCTCTGGCGCACAGTCTCCTTCCTCCCTCCCTCCCTCCCTCCCTCTCTGGCGCACAGTCTCCTTCCTCCCTCCCTCCCTCCCTCTCTGGCGCACAGTCTCCTTCCTCCCTCCCTCCCTCTCTGGCGCACAGTCTCCTTCCTCCCTCCCTCCCTCCCTCTCTGGCGCACAGTCTCCTTCCTTCCTCCCTCCCTCTCTGGCGCACAGTCTCCTCCTCCCTCCCTCCCTCCCTCCCTCCCTCTCTGGGGAGCACAGGCTCCTCCCTCCCATCCCTCCCTCCCTCTCTGGCGCAGCAGTCCCTCCTTCCTCCTCCCTCGCCTCTCTGGCGCAACAGTCTCCTTCCTCCTCCCTCCCTCCCTCTCTGCGTCGCCACAGGTCTCCTTCCTCCCTCCCTCCCTCCCTCTCTGCGCACAGTCTCCTGTCCTCCCTCCCTCCCTCCCTCTCTGGCGCACATCCTCCTTCCTCCCTCCCTCCCTCCCCCCCCCCCCCCCCCCCCTCCCTCTGGCGCCAGTTCCTTCCTCCCTCCTCCCTCCCTCTCTGGCGGCACAGTCTCCTTCCTCCCTCCCTCCCTCCCTCCCTCTCGGCGGGCACAGTCTCCTTTCTTCCTCCCTCCCTCTCTGGCGCACAGTCTCCTTCCTCCCTCCCTCCCTCCCCCCTCCTCGTGGCGCACAGTCTCCCTTCCTACCTCCCTCTCTGGCGCACAGTCCTCCTTCCTCCCTCCCTCCCTCTCTGGCGCACAGTCTCCTCCCTCCCTCTCTGGCGCACAGTCTCCTCCCTCCCTCTCTGGCGCACAGTCTCCTTCCTCCCTCCCTCCCTCTCTGGCGCACAGTCTCCTTCCTTCCTTCCTTCCTTCCTTCCTCCCCCCCCTCTCTGGCGCACAGTCTCCTTCCTCCCTCCCTCTCTGGCGCACAGTCTCCTTCCTTCCTTCCTTCCTTCCTTCCTTCCTGCCTCCCTCTCTGGCGCACAGTCCTCCTTCCTTCCTCCCTCCCTCCCTCTCTGGCGCACAGTCTCCTTCCTCCCTCCTCCCTCTCTGGCGCACAGTCTCCTTCCTCCCTCCCTCCCTCTCTGGCGCACAGTCTCCTTCCTCCCTCCCTCCCTCCCTCTCTGGCGCACAGTCTCCTTCCTCCCTCCCTCCCTCCCTCTCTGGCGCACAGTCTCCTTCCTCCCTCCCTCTCTGGCGCACAGTCTCCTTCCTTCCTCCCTCCCTCCCTCTCTGGCGCACAGTCTCCTTCCTTCCTTCCTCCCTCTCTGGCGCACAGTCTCCTTCCTTCCTTCCTTCCTCCCTCCCTCTCTGGCGCACAGTCTCCTTCCTTCCTTCCTCCCTCCCTCTCTGGCGCACAGTCTCCTTCCTTCCTTCCTTCCTTCCTTCCTTCCTTCCTCCCTCCCTCTCTGGCGCACAGTCTCCTTCCTCCCTCCCTCTCTGGCGCACAGTCTCCTTCCTCCCTCCCTCCCTCCCTCTCTGGCGCACAGTCTCCTTCCTCCCTCCCTCCCCTCTCTGGCGCACAGTCTCCTTCCTCCCTCCCTCCCTCCCTCTCTGGCGCACAGTCTCCTCCCTCCCTCCCTCCCTCCCTCTCTGGCGCACAGTCTCCTTCCTTCCTCCCTTCCTCCCTCCCTCCCTCTCTGGCGCACAGTCTCCTTCCTCCCTCCCTCCCTCCCTCTCTGGCGCACAGTCTCCTTCCTCCTCCCTCCCTCCCTCCCTCTCTGTCGCACAGTCCTCCTTCCTCCCTCCCTCTCTGGCGCACAGTCTCCTTCCTCCCTCCCTCTCTGGCGCACAGTCCTCCTTCCTCCCTCCCTCCCTCCCTCTCTGGCGCACAGTCTCCTTCCTCCCTCCCTCTCTGGCGCACAGTCCTCCTTCCTCCCTCCCTCTCTGGCGCACAGTCTCCTTCCTCCCTCCCCTCCCTCTCTGGCGCACAGTCTCCTTCCTCCCTCCCTCCCTCCCTCTCTGGCGCACAGTCTCCTTCCTTCCTTCCTTCCTTCCTTCCTGCCTCCCTCTCTGGCGCACAGTCTCCTTCCTTCCTCCCCTCCCTCTCTGGCGCACAGTCTCCTTCCTTCCTCCCCTCCCTCTCGGGCGCACAGTCTCCTTCCTCCCTCCCTCCCTCTCTGGCGCACAGTCTCCTTCCTCCCTCCCTCCCTCCCTCCCTCTCTGTCTCACTGTCTCCTTCCTTCCTCCCTCCCTCTCTGGCGCACAGTCTCCTTCCTTCCTTCCTCCCTCCCTCCCTCTCTGGCGCACAGTCTCCTTCCTTCCTCCTCCCTCCCTCCCTCCCTCCCTCCCTCTCTGGCGCACAGTCTCCTTCCTCCCTCCCTCCCTCCCTCTCTGGCGCACAGTCTCCTTCCTCCCTCCCTCCCTCCCTCTCTGGCGCACAGTCTCCTTCCTCCCTCCCTCCCTCTCTGGCGCACAGTCTCCTCCTCCCTCCCTCCCTCCCTCCCTCTCTGGCGCACAGTCTCCTTCCTCCCTCCCTCTCTGGCGCACAGTCTCCTTCCTTCCTCCCTCCCTCCCTCCCTCTCTGGCGCACAGTCTCCTTCCTCCCTCCCTCCCTCTCTGGCGCACAGTCTCCTTCCTTCCTCCCTCCCTCCCTCTCTGGCGCACAGTCTCCTTCCTTCCTTCCTCCCTCCCTCCCTCTCTGGCGCACAGTCTCCTTCCTTCCTTCCTTCCTCCCTCCCTCTCTGGCGCACAGTCTCCTTCCTCCCTCCCTCTCTGGCGCACAGTCTCCTTCCTCCCTCCCTCTCTGGCGCACAGTCTCCTTCCTCCCTCCTCCCCTTCCCTCCCTCCCTCCCTCCCTCTGGCGCACAGTCTCCTTCCTTCCTCCCTCCCTCCCTCTCTGGCGCACAGTCTCCTCCCTCCCTCCCTCCCTCTCTGGCGCACAGTCCTCCTTCCTCCCTCCCTCCCTCTCTGGCGCACAGTCTCCTTCCTCCCTCCCTCCCTCCCTCCCTCCCTCTCTGGCGCACAGTCTCCTTCCTCCCTCCCTCCCTCCCTCCCTCCCTCCCTCCCTCTCTGGCGCACAGTCTCCTTCCTCCCTCCCTCTCTCTGGCGCACAGTCTCCTTCCTTCCTTCCTCCCTCCCTCCCTCTCTGGGCGCACAGTCTCCTTCCTTCCTTCCTCCCTCTCTGGCGCACAGTCTCCTTCCTTCCGTCCTTCCTTCCTCCCTCCCTCTCTGGCGCACAGGTCTCCTTCCTTCCTTCCTTCCTCCCTCCCTCTCTGGCGCACAGTCTCCTGCCTCCCTCCCTCTCTGGCGCACAGTCCTCCTTCCTCCCTCCCTCCCTCCCTCTCTGGCGCACAGGTCTCCTTCCTCCCTCCCTCTCTGGCGCACAGTCTCCTTCCTCCCTCCCTCCCTCCCTCCCTCTCTGGCGCACAGTCTCCTTCCTCCCTCCCTCCCTCCCTCTCTTGGCGCACAGTCTCCTTCCTCCCTCCCTCCCTCCCTCCCTCCCTCTCTGGCGCACAGTCTCCTTCTCCCTCCCGCCCTCCCTCCCTCTCTGGCGCACAGTCTCCTTCCTCCCTCCCTCCCTCCCTCTCTGGCGCACAGTCTCCTTCCTCCCTCCCTCCCTCCCTCCCTCCTCTCTGGCGCACAGTCTCCTTCCTCCCTCCCTCTCTGGCGCACAGTCTCCTTCCTTCTCCCTCCCTCCCTCTCTGGCGCACAGTCTCCTTCCTTCCTTCCTCCCTCTCTGGGCGCACAGTCTCCTTCCTTCCTTCCTTCCTCCCTCCCTCTCTGGCGCACAGTCTCCTTCCTTCCTTCCTTCTCTTCCTCCCTCCCTCTCTGGCGCACAGTCTCCTTCCTCCCTCCCTCATCTGGCGCACAGTCCTCCTTCCTCCCTCCCTCCCTCCCTCTCTGGCGCACAGTCTCCTTCCTCCCTCCCTCCCTGCCCTCTCTGGCGCACAGTCCTCCTCCTCCCTCCCTCCCTCTCTGGCGCACAGTCTCCTTCCTCCCTCCCTCCCTCCCTCCCTCTCTGGCGCACAGTCTCCTCCCTCCCTCCCTCCCTCCCTCTCTGGCGCACAGTCTCCTTCCTCCCTCCCTCCCTCCCTCTCTGGCGCACAAGTCTCCTTCCTCCCTCTCTGCGCACAGTCTCCTTCCTCCCTCCCTCCCTCCCTCTCTGGCGCACAGTCTCCTTCCTCCCTCTCTGGCGCACAGTCTCCTTCCTCCCTCCCTCCCTCTCTGGCGCACAGTCTCCTTCCTCCCTCCCTCCCTCTCTGGCGCACAGTCTCCTTCCTTCCTCCTCCCTCCCTCCTCTACTGGCGCACATTCCTCCTTCCTCCCTCCCTCCCTCCCTCTCTGGCGCACAGTCTCCTTCCTCCTCCCTCCCTCCCTCTCTGGGCGCACAGTCTCCTTCCTCCCTCCCTCCCCTCTCTGGCGCACAGTCTCCTTCCTTCCTCCCTCCCTCTCTGGCAGCACAGTCTCCTTCCTCCCTCCCTCCCTCTCTGGCACACAGTCTCCTTCCTCCCTCCCTCCCTCTCTGGCAGCACAGTCTCCTTCCTCTCCCTCCTCCCTCTCTGGCGCACAGTCTCCTTCCTCCCTCCCTCCCTCCCTCTCTGGCGCACAGGCTCCTTCCTTCCTTCCTCCCTCCCTCCCTCCCTCTCTGGCGCACAGTCTCCTTCCTTCCTTCCTCCCTCCCTCCCTCCCTCCCTCCCTCCCTCCCTCTCTGGCGCACAGTTCCTCCGTCCTTCCGTCCTCCCTCCCTCCCTCCCTCCCTCCTCTCGGCGCACAGTCTCCTTCCTTCCTTCCTCCCTCCCTCCCTCCCTCCCTCCCTCCCTCTCTGGCGCACAGTCTCCTTCCTTCCTTCCTCCCTCCCTCCCTCCCCTCCCTCTCTGGCGCACAGTCTCCTTCCTTCCTTCCTCCCTCCCTCCCTCCCTCCTCTCTGGCGCACAGTCTCTCCTTCCTTCCTCCCTCCTCCCTCCCTCTCTGGCGCACAGTCTCCTTCCTTCCTCCCTCCCTCCCTCTCTGGCGCACAGTCTCCTTCCTTCCTCCCTCCCTCCCTCTCTGGCGCACAGTCCTCCTTCCTTCCTCCCTCCCTCCCTCTCTGGCGCACAGTCTCCTTCCTTCCTCCCTCCCTCCCTCTCTGGCGCAGCAGGTGTCTCCTTCCTTCCTCCTCCCTCCCTCTCTGGCGCACAGTCTCCTCCATCCCTCCCTCTCTGGCGCACAGTCTCCTCCCTCCCTGGTGCACAGTCTCCTCCCTCCCTCCCTCCCTGTGCACAGTCTCCTCCCTCCCTCCCTCCCTCCCTCCCTCCCTCCTGGTGCACAGTCTCCTCCCTCCCTCCCTCCCTCCCTCCCTGGTGCACAGTCTCCTCCCTCCCTCCCTCCCTGGTGCACAGTCTCCTCCCTCCCTCCCTGGTGCACAGTCTCCTCCCTCCCTCCCTCCCTGGTGCACAGTCTCCTCCCTCCCTCCCTCCCTGGTGCACAGTCTCCTCCCTCCCTCCCTCCCTGGTGCACAGTCTCCTCCCTCCCTCCCTCCCTGGTGCACAGTCTCCTCCCTCCCTCCCTCCCTGGCGCACACAGTCTCTTCCCTCCCTCCCTCTCTGGCGCACACAGTCTCTTCCCTCCCTCCCTCTCTGGCGCACACAGTCTCTTCCCTCCCTCCCTCTCTGGCGCACACAGTCTCCTCCCTCCCTCCCTCTCTGGCGCACACAGTCTCCTCCCTCCCTCCCTCTCTGGCGCACACAGTCTCCTCCCTCCCTCTCTGGCGCACACAGTCTCCTCCCTCCCTCCCTCTCTGGCGCACACAGTCTCCTCCCTCCCTCCCTCTCTGGCGCACACAGTCTCCTCCCTCCCTCCCTCTCTGGCGCACACAGTCTCCTCCCTCCCTCCCTCTCTGGCGCACACAGTCTCCTCCCTCCCTCCCTCTCTGGCGCACACAGTCTCCTCCCTCCCTCCCTCTCTGGCGCACACAGTCTCCTCCCTCCCTTGCTCCCTCCCTCTCTGGCGCACAGTCTCCTCCCTCTCACAGTTTTGGATGTGACTAGAGTGTAAACCATTAAGACAAAGGGTAAGTGATGCAATGGATTTACACAAGGTTACTTCACACTTTGCGTTGATTGATGCTGATGGAATTAGCGCCTCGGCATGGTGGCTGCCGCTGCAAATTTTTGTTGTCATTTTGTTAAGTGCCGAAAGGCAGCTGGGAGGCCGATCGGCTTGGCTGTAACGTGGCGGCGGCTCCGTCATCAGGCAGTGGTTTGCCAGCTGGTGCAGCAGATTTAAGTGAGCAGATCAGAACTTTTCCATATTTGATGTCTCTTCCATTCAGTGCGATAACAAAATAAAATCACTGCCGCTCGGTTTGTGCGCGGCGCCAGCTGTCTGCTCGTTAGCATTTACGTAGCTTAGAGGGGGCCGCAAACGCGCCTATTATTCTTCTCAAATTAGCGTGCGATGTGGAGTCCGAATAATTGACGACACATGTCTCCATTCATTTCCAATATTCCTCCCTTAAAGACGCCAGCTCTGTCACTGGGAAAGCTGGGTGACTACCGGTAGGACCACCCTGTTGATTTGTCATACAGCTTTTCTGGGCTCCTGAAGGACAGATTAGCCTAGTTGTGCGCAGACATCTCCTCTGCCCTCTTATCAGACGGTGGAAAGCTGGGTGACTAGGAGAGCCGTAATGGCAGCCATATTGGTATAGATCCCACTGACCAGAAGGCAGCAACCAACCCTTTACTGCAGGCTTGGGCTTACACTCCCCAGCTTTCCCAAACCTCTAGGTAGCTATTGTTTGAATCTGTACGGAAGGCATCATGCTCCCCCAAACTAGCCATTCTGAGGTTTCAGAAAGCTAGGTATTAAAGGGTTAATTCATGAATGTTTTACACAATATTTGCATTCCCCATAAAATACAAATTCTGGGGGATCTTTTCTTAGAATTCTGCGTTACACCTTCCCTCTGTTATTCCTTCTGTAAATCTGTGGGCGTTACCATTCTTGTTAATGGGACTGCAATCGGACACATCCTGCTGGGCATTGGTAATGTCGTTTGTAACATTATAAATACATTTCCAGGAGGAGTAACAGAGGAATGGCACATGACAAGAAGAGATTCCTTGGAGTTCTTATTTCATGGAAAATCTGAGTATTTACTTTAACCGGACATGTCGGGGGCATCACCCTCTTTCAGTATCCCTGCATAGGAGTGTGGGAAAGCTGGGTGACAGCCTTTGTGGCATCCGCATTGGTTGTCACCCAGCTTTTCCAGAATCAGATATAAGTAATAAACCGGCAGAATAGAGGAGGATGGCTTCAGACTGGTAACTGGCTGTGGTTGGGGGTTCTCTATACGGACGAGCGACGCTGATTGACTCACTCTGTGGCGTGTCCGGGTTTAGCAGCTGGATGAGGGGTTGCGTATGTAGCGTCTCCGCAAAGCAGCCGCCATCCTTCTGACTTCTCCCTGTAGGAGGCTCTGAGCAGCAATTTAAACACATGCATCCCTTCATTGGGGCGTTCACTGCTGCAGCTGTCACTCCAGAGCTGAAATCCCACAGAATCATCTTTATCAAATTGGAATCACCAGGGCAATAACCTTGCAAACAATCCTCCTGCAGGGGGCGTTTGCCCGGGCGCTGCTGCTGCCCATGTATGCAAGGATTGGGCTTCAGTGGTATCGTTCCCCTCCCCCGGTGAGATTCACAGCCATGTTACTAATTATCAAGGGTGGAGTTGCTCTTTAAGTAGAGCAAATATAAGAAAGAGATTGATACGTAGAAAGATGATACAGTGTATCAGGATGTATCCTGGGATGACCTCTCCCCCCTTATATTATATATGATAATTTGCGCTTTGATGGGAGTTTTCCGCCTCGTCGGCTGCGCTCCACGCCGGATTCTCATTAATCTTCCGCTTTCTGACGCCTTCAAACACCATTTCCTTAATCCTGATCTTCACTTCCTCTTATTAAACATTGCTCAGGATTAAGGCGACATTAAAATTCACGCCGCGGCGAGTCCCATTCCTGTTACATATGGAGGTTTCCGTTCTGACGAGTGCAGAGTGCCCCCAGTAGTGAGCGGGCTCCTTCCTCTAGTTCATTTAATTCCTGTTTTAATTGCCAACATAACAATGTAGTGAAGCTGGGTTTGTCACTCGGCACATCTTGTGTTTTCACGGACGTTTTTTTCGACTTCAGGTGGGGGGCCCCAATAATACCAAACATGATCCGTCCATTGATTGGGGGGGTGATATGAGGAGCCATAGCGCTCCCCTGTCTGCTTGGCTCCTACTATTACAGCTCTGAGGGGTTGTCATCCAGCTTTCCCAAGCGCCTGAATGGCAGAACTGCCGGTGATCAGATCTTGCTGTGCCCCTGGTATGAAGCTTCTCGTCTGTGTGGCGAGGAGCGGGTCCAGGCGCCGTGACTCTGCCAGGGAGCTTCTGCCTGACATTTCCAAATGTCAGCTGGTAACGCGGAGTTAACTCTTCCTGTAGATTTGATAAAATGTTCCCATTGATGTATTGAGTTCTGTGCCAAAGAGCGGCTGACCCCTGTCCTCCGAAGCACCCCACCCCTCCTTCACAGCCCCGGCCCTGCTGTACAGTGCAGCTCATCTCCCTGTAAAGTATACAGCCGGATATTGAGTGCCCTTCTGAGAGCAAAATTTCAGTACCTGTCACTGGCATCGGGTGCAGTGATGATCACTGTATAAATATCCTGACTACCCTAATCCATGAGCAGAATTCCAGGACTGCAGTAAGGACTGACACACAGGCAGATCAAATAGAATGCAAAACTGATCAGATAATTTGTCTTTTCTTTATTCTTCCAGATCTGTTCCTTACAACTTTGGCAGACGACAAAAAAAGTGCTCAGTTCGAGACCTGGGAGAATCAGGTAAGAAAAGGATAGTGATGTGTACCTCAGCTGCTGCAGAACCTCATAGTACACACCCCTACTGCTGCAGAACCTCATAGTACATACCTGAGCTGCTGCAGAACCTCATAGTACATACCTGAGCTGCTGCAGAACCTCATAGTACACGCCTCTACTGCTGCAGAACCTCATAGTACACGCCTGAGCTGCTGCAGAACCTCATAGTACACGCCTGAGCTGCTGCAGAACCTCATAGTACACGCCTGAGCTGCTGCAGAACCTCATAGTACACGCCTGAGCTGCTGCAGAACCTCATAGTACACGCCTGAGCTGCTGCAGAACCTCATAGTACACGCCTGAGCTGCTGCAGAACCTCATAGTACACGCCTCAGCTGCTGCAGAACCTCATAGTACACGCCTCAGCTGCTGCAGAACCTCATAGTACACGCCTCAGCTGCTGCAGAACCTCATAGTACACGCCTCAGCTGCTGCAGAACCTCATAGTACACGCCTCAGCTGCTGCAGAACCTCATAGTACACGCCTCAGCTGCTGCAGAACCTCATAGTACACGCCTCAGCTGCTGCAGAACCTCATAGTACACGCCTCAGCTGCTGCAGAACCTCATAGTACACGCCTCAGCTGCTGCAGAACCTCATAGTACACGCCTCAGCTGCTGCAGAACCTCATAGTACACGCCTCAGCTGCTGCAGAACCTCATAGTACACGCCTCAGCTGCTGCAGAACCTCATAGTACACGCCTCAGCTGCTGCAGAACCTCATAGTACACGCCTCAGCTGCTGCAGAACCTCATAGTACACGCCTCAGCTGCTGCAGAACATAATTTATCACCGTTTTCATTTCTCATAAAACATTTTACCGTGACATTTTATTTCACCATTGCTACAATATAATAATCTACTGAGGGCGACGCAGAGAATTTTCCGTTCCGATGTTCCACTTCTTGTGACTTCTCCGTGTTATTAAATTTGGGGGGGGGGGGGGGGGGTTTCGACCACTTTCACTTTTCTTGGGATTTAGACGAGAATTCGTAAATCGTCGCCATCCTTTCCGCCCGCGCAGATTTCTGCAACTGACAATGACGGCAATCCGTCTGCCCTAATGTTCCTGTTAACAGGGGCCCCGCTGCGGCATCAGCTGTTCAGGGAGCTCCGCTGCTGCCTCTGCCAGCGTCGGGCCTGTGAGCAGGCAGCGCTTCCTCAGGACCACATGGATTTTTTTTCTTAAAGCTGCGGTGCCATTTTATTTTATTCTTTTAGATCCACGTATCTTCCCCACAAATCATCGCCCCGGAGTCCTCTTCCCCACGTCCCCGGAGAATTCTCCTGATTGCAAGAGCATTAATCAGGCCGAGGTAGAAGGAAACATATTGAGATGTGTAAGACTGGAGTGAGCCTGATTACATAACGCCTTAATCTTACCCAAAGAGCACGGCTGACAACCTGGAAAGGGGTCTAGAGCGTGACGGGTGCAGGTGTCAGTGCCTAGGATACACTGTATACACCCTGCTGCCCGGAGCAGGTTATAATGACAGTGCACACTAGAGGGCGCTAGAGGGGAGTGACAGGAGATGCCCTCTGCTTTATCGGGCCCTATAACGGCATGAGATGTCTAATGGTGATATCTGCTGTGTGTGTATGCGTCATATTAGAAATTCTCAGCTGCTGCAGAACATCATAGTACACACCTCAGCTGCTACAGAACCTCATAATACACTCCTCAGCTGCTGCGGAACATAATACACATCTCAACTACTGGAGGATATCATAATGCACTCCTCAGCTGCTGCAGAACCTCCTAATGCGTACCACGGCTGCTGCAGAACCTCCTAATGCGTACCACGGCTGCTGCAGAACCTCCTAATGCGTACCACGGCTGCTGCAGAACCTCCTAATGCGTACCACGGCTGCTGCAGAACCTCCTAATGCGTACCACGGCTGCTGCAGAACCTCCTAATGCGTACCACGGCTGCTGCAGAACCTCCTAATGCGTACCACGGCTGCTGCAGAACCTCCTAATGCGTACCACGGCTGCTGCAGAACCTCCTAATGCGTACCACGGCTGCTGCAGAACCTCCTAATGCGTACCACGGCTGCTGCAGAACCTCCTAATGCGTACCACGGCTGCTGCAGAACCTCCTAATGCGTACCACGGCTGCTGCAGAACCTCCTAATGCGTACCACGGCTGCTGCAGAACCTCCTAATGCGTACCACGGCTGCTGCAGAACCTCCTAATGCGTACCACGGCTGCTGCAGAACCTCCTAATGCGTACCACGGCTGCTGCAGAACCTCCTAATGCGTACCACGGCTGCTGCAGAACCTCCTAATGCGTACCACGGCTGCTGCAGAACCTCCTAATGCGTACCACGGCTGCTGCAGAACCTCCTAATGCGTACCACGGCTGCTGCAGAACCTCCTAATGCGTACCACGGCTGCTGCAGAACCTCCTAATGCGTACCACGGCTGCTGCAGAACCTCCTAATGCGTACCACGGCTGCTGCAGAACCTCCTAATGCGTACCACGGCTGCTGCAGAACCTCCTAATGCGTACCACGGCTGCTGCAGAACCTCCTAATGCACACTTCGGCTGCTGCAGAACCTCCCTTATACGCACACCTCGGCTGCTGCAGAACCTCATAATACACACCTCGGCTGCTGCAGAACCTCATAATACACACCTCGGCTACTATTCAGACAAGGTTTCTGGTCATTGAGGGATCGGGGTCTGTGATTTAGTTCCTCATCTTCTGATCCTTTCATTTCTTCTGTTGTCTTTCCCTAAGGCTGGAAATTTCTCCAGAGCTACATCCACCGTCTCGAAGCCAAAGGACGCTAAGATCGTCGGACAGTCCGTTTTTGCTGATTTTGGTGAGTCATGGTTGTTCTGAGAGTGTTTGTTTTGGAGACTGTATTATTTCATGTTTATTTTAAAAATGAAGGACAAAGAGCTGTGGGGGGAGGTAGTCACTGCATTGTGTGATCGTCTGATCTTAAAGGGACAGTCCCTCACATGTCATTACGTGAACTATGTAAGTGACCTCCACACCAATCCCAAGAACTAGCACTCGCCATAGAAATGATTCCTGCCATATTCCTTGTATATAAAGCAGCCTCTTAAAGGGATGACTTAAATAAAGCTCCTGCGCGGTGCCTACCACTGCAGACCTGAGCCGCAGTAAAGGGAACCTCTCAGTGCTTCCTTTGTGACTGACCCCCACCGCTTGCTTTTCCTGCAGCTTTCCTTACACGGGATATTAGTAGCTGCAGTATATAAAATAAGTTTAATCGCCGCATGCGCTGTATGTAAATGACCTTGCAGGAGTCACAGAGAAGCAGCAGTAGAAGAGTCACTCTGATTGGGCCCTAAACGCGTCCATCTTAGATTGAATGACGACACAGGGTGTACCTCAGGATCAGTACAGGATACATAATGTATGTACACAGTGACTACACCAGCAGAATAGTGAGTGCAGCTCTGGAGTATAATACAGGATGTAACTCAGGATCAGTACAGGATAAGTAATGTATGTACACAGTGACTGCACCAACAGAATAGTGAGTGCAGCTCTGGAGTATAATACAGGATGTAACTCAGGATCAGTACAGGATACATAATGTATGTACACAGTGACTGCACCAGCAGAATAGTGAGTGCAGCTCTGGAGTATAATACAGGAGGTAACTCAGGGTCAGTACAGGATAAGTAATGTATGTACACAGTGACTGCACCAGCAGAATAGTGAGTGCAGCTCTGGAGTATAATACAGGAGGTAACTCAGGATCAGTACAGGATAAGTAATGTATGTACACAGTGACTCCACCAGCAGAATAGTGAGTGCAGCTCTGGAGTATAATACTGTATGTACACGGTGGCACAGTCTGTACTTGTTTATACTGCTATATGCTGTAGATTGGGGATCGTGCCCTGTATCATTACGCCCTCTGCCGCCTCCTCTGTAACCGCTGGGTTTTCTTCTTTCTATCTTGATGCCCTTCAGTTGTTATGGAGCCAGTGACTTATAACTTATAGTCCCTGAGCGGACGGCGACTTTCTCATATTTTAATCTGAACCTTGACAAGTGTGAGCGGAGCACAGCGGAGGTCGCCCCGGCTGATAGATGGCGGCTGTTATTAAGCACACCCTGCACTTTATAGCTGCAGATGATAAACTCCTTCTCCATCCGTCTGCTGGAATGAGGAAAACAAAAAATCTATGTCTGCCATATCGGCGCCGTCATCGGATTTCACTGCTTCTCGTCACACTCAGGCACATTCAGAAAGTCACTGTAAAGTGCAATGAGTGGCGGTGGCCCCGGCAGGGCCGGTGTTCAGCCGCCGTGTTTCCTCCTCTGCTGTCCGCACTCACTGGCTGCAGTGGTTCCCATGTATATTGGGGGGTCTGTAGAGAAAAGGTGGGGGGCAGAGCTGCACTGTACCAGAGGGTGATAGCCTTCTTCTCTACTCCATTGTCTGAGTTTGTTTAGTTATTTCTCTTTGTTCTGTAGTTTATATTCTATCCAGGGCATGCTAGGGGTTGTAGTCCCACAGGAGCGGGCGCCCCGCAGACCATGGATTTTTGTCCATTCTCGGTCTTTATCCCATCATACCATTTATAATGACACTGCCCTTGTTACATGTCTTCTGTAACATCATCACGGGGGGTGGACGGGTCACTGCCCACAGCTGATCTGCATGCTACCCTCCTGAAATACTCTGTGCTGCTAGGTAAGCCTGCTTCTCTCTGTGTAACTCTGTCCATAGTTTCTCCTGTCACATATTGCCCTGTCCTCGCTAACATCAACTCATGAGCGCATGCACCACTAGCCCCTCACAAGATCGGCAAGCTTTTCTCCTGAAATACTCTGTGCTGCCGAGGACACTGCTGCTTACACTATGTGTTTCTCAGTCTGCGACCTCCCACTTGTCTTCATGCCGTGTCTCATATCGTCACACGAGAGGACAGGGCACTTCCCCCAGCTGATACGCACATTCCTCTCCTGAAATACTCTGTGCTGCTGAGGACACTGCTGCTTACACCATGTATTTCTCAGTCTGCGACCTCCCACTTGTCTTCATGTTGTTTCTCATATCGTCACACGAGAGGACAGGGCAGTGCCCCCACCTGAGCCACACATTACTGTCCTGAAATACTCTGTGCTGCTGGAGAATCCTTCTCTTTCCATTATGTTGCTCAGTCTGCGACCTTGAACTTGCCTCCATTGCCCCTGTCACTTGCAGCCCTGTCCTCATATCATCACAAGGGTGGACCAGTCACTGCCCCCCCCCCCCCCCCCTCAGCACAGCACATACTTCTCCTGAAATACTTTGTGCTGCGGGAAACTCTTTTCTTGCCACTAATTAGCCCTCTGTGACCTCCCGCTTGTCTCCCTTCACATCTTCACCCGCAGCCCAGCCTTCAAGACGTGGCTTCTGCACATCTCCCAAAATACTCTGTGCTGCTGTGAACTCTAACGTTGGATCTGGCTCAGTACTTGACCCCTCTCTTGTCACATGCCTGCCTTTAGTACACGCCACTATCTCCCACACAGCTCCTGAAACGCTCTGTGCTGCTGTGATCCGTCCAGTTGGATCCAGCTGTACATTTTTGGTACCTGGGGAACATTGGTACCATCACGTTTCTGTGTGTAACATTGCCGGATGGTCCCTCGTCTCCTCCTCGCTGTACCCCCCGCCCCTCAGATGTTTGTTTGGCAGCGACTTTGATGAAAAGCTCTTTTCCCTGGAAGTGCGTTTTCTGCCACATATTGATGCATTACCGGCACCAGAGAACCACGGGGTGGAGTCGGGGGAGCCGTGCCACTTTCATCCTCCCTGGACCCGGTGACATGAAATTGCCGTAAATAGCTGCGCCTGTGATTAAAGGAGACGTTCGGGCCTCTAGATACCGAGCTTATTTCCAGCACTTAGCCGCCTGAGCCGTTAACTCTTACTCGTCACGCCACGCCGTTTCTATGGCAACAGCGTCATTTAAAAGACGATTATTTCCATGAAGAGACTCGGGCTGTGTTCAGATTGAAGCTTTTAAAGGGGATATGTCACCATTGCTTCCCTCAGTGGGTACAACTCCTCTGAACATTGAAGGGTTACCCCCATAGAGGGGTTCGAAGCCTCAAAATCATATTAGCCAGTCACACGTAGCCTTTCTCCGTGGCCCCTGCTGTGCAAGATTAGGGGCCACAGAACTTGGTAAATGCATGTCATTCCCTGCGCTCTGGTTTGGGTATCGCTGTAGGTGCCCCTCTTTATGCCATCTGCACGGCGGGGATTTTTTTTTACAGGTCTGAAGCAATCATTGATGATTTTTTGCTGTTTTCAGGATCTCTGCTTGCTGTCAGTGAACGTGATCATGATGAATGGTGGACGTTGGGTGTTGCCAGGAGTTTGCACAGGGTGGTGGAGAGGGTTTCTCTGACATGGGTGCTTCATCAGTTCAGTCTCCTGGCGTGTTGGCGCAGCATTGTAGAGGCTTATTGCTGAAAAGCTCTGTGCTGCTTGAAACTCTGTGCATTCCATTATTGACATTGTAGAGCCTGGAAGCGTTTAATGGTTCTGTGATGTGGCG
This sequence comes from Bufo gargarizans, assembly GCF_014858855.1. Lineage (NCBI taxonomy): Eukaryota > Metazoa > Chordata > Amphibia > Anura > Bufonidae > Bufo > Bufo gargarizans. The sequence goes on from NW_025334444.1 coordinate 292,360, forward strand.
TCTCTTCCATCCGGCGTCCCGTCACTTATGTCCCTCTGTTCATCCTCTCTATTCATTGATTTCCTTTCACCTCTCTATTCACTGCTCCTTTCAGAGACGATGAAGTGGACACCATTATGTACCATTATGTGTGGGGCTGTCAGGGTGGGCGCCCAAGAGATGAGGTGTCTCCAGGCTTCATAGAGGGGGAGGAAGCGTCTTGGGAAGGTCTCGGATAGAGAGGAAGGTTATTATAAGGTGGGGAATACAAGGTGCCTGATGGCATAGTATGAGAGACAGTGTCACCAAACATCATGCCTTCAAGGGATCGTCCTCAGGGGCCATAACTAAGGGAGAAGACTCCTGCATAGTCTTACTGCATGTAGAGGAGATGTCCGCTGTGCTCCTAGTATTAATGGGCAGTGCTCCTCTGTGTCTTGTAGATGGAGACGGTCTCCAGGACCATTTGCTGCCGGTCTGTGAAGATGACAAATGCATGGAAAGTGTCATATATCTCATGAAATACGGAACCACACAGGTGAGAACGCGGAGCAAGCATTACCTGCTGCATATATAAATGTACCGTATACAGGTGAGAACCTGCAGCAGATATAAATGTACCGTATACAGGTGAGAACATGGCGCTCATTACCTGCTGCAGATATAAATGTACCGTATACAGGTGAGAACACTGCGCTCATTACCTGCTGCAGATATAAATGTACCGTATACAGGTGAGAACACGGCGCTCTTTACCTGCTGCAGATATAAATGTACTGTATACAGGTGAGAACACAGCGCTCATTACCTGCAGCAGATATAAATGTACTGTATACAGGTGAGAACACGGCGCTCATTACCTGCTGCAGATATAAATGTACTGTATACAGGTGAGAACACAGCGCTCATTACCTGCTGCAGATATAAATGTACCGTATACAGGTGAGAACACAGCGCTCATTACCTGCTGCAGATATAAATGTACTGTATACAGGTGAGAACACAGCGCTCATTACCTGCAGCAGATATAAATGTACTGTATACAGGTGAGAACACGGCGCTCATTACCTGCTGCAGATATAAATGTACTGTATACAGGTGAGAACACAGCGCTCATTACCTGCTGCAGATATAAATGTACCGTATACAGGTGAGAACACAGCGCTCATTACCAGCTGCAGATATAAATGTACTGTATACAGGTGAGAATACGGCGCTCATTACCTGCTGCAGATATAAATGTACTGTATACAGGTGAGAACACGGCGCTCATTACCTGCTGCAGATATAAATGTACCGTATACAGGTGAGAACACGGCGCTCATTACCTGCTGCAGATATAAATGTACCGTATACAGGTGAGAACACGGCGCTCATTACCTGCTGCAGATATAAATGTACCGTATACAGGTGAGAACACGGCGCTCATTACCTGCTGCAGATATAAATGTACTGTATACAGGTGAGAACACGGCGCTCATTACCTGCTGCAGATATAAATGTACTGTATACAGGTGAGAACACGGCGCTCATTACCTGCTGCAGATATAAATGTACTGTATACAGGTGAGAACACGGCGCTCATTACCTGCTGCAGATATAAATGTACTGTATACAGGTGAGAACACGGCGCTCATTACCTGCTGCAGATATAAATGTACTGTATACAGGTGAGAACACGGCGCTCATTACCTGCTGCAGATATAAATGTACTGTATACAGGTGAGAACACGGCGCTCATTACCTGCTGCAGATATAAATGTACTGTATACAGGTGAGAACACGGCGCTCATTACCTGCTGCAGATATAAATGTACCGTATACAGGTGAGAACACGGCGCTCATTACCAGCTGCAGATATAAATGTACCGTATACAGGTGAGAACACGGCGCTCATTACCAGCTGCAGATATAAATGTACCGTATACAGGTGAGAACATGGCGCTCATTACCAGCTGCAGATATAAATGTACCGTATACAGGTGAGAACACGGCGCTCATTACCAGCTGCAGATATAAATGTACTGTATACAGGTGAGAACACAGCGCTCATTACCTGCTGCAGATATAAATGTACCGTATACAGGTGAGAACACAGCGCTCATTACCAGCTGCAGATATAAATGTACTGTATACAGGTGAGAACACGGCGCTCATTACCTGCTGCAGATATAAATGTACTGTATACAGGTGAGAACACGGCGCTCATTACCTGCTGCAGATATAAATGTACTGTATACAGGTGAGAACACGGCGCTCATTACCTGCTGCAGATATAAATGTACTGTATACAGGTGAGAACACGGCGCTCATTACCTGCTGCAGATATAAATGTACTGTATACAGGTGAGAACACGGCGCTCATTACCTGCTGCAGATATAAATGTACTGTATACAGGTGAGAACACGGCGCTCATTACCTGCTGCAGATATAAATGTACTGTATACAGGTGAGAACACGGCGCTCATTACCTGCTGCAGATATAAATGTACTGTATACAGGTGAGAACACGGCGCTCATTACCTGCTGCAGATATAAATGTACCGTATACAGGTGAGAACACGGCGCTCATTACCAGCTGCAGATATAAATGTACCGTATACAGGTGAGAACACAGCGCTCATTACCAGCTGCAGATATAAATGTACCGTATACAGGTGAGAACATGGCGCTCATTACCAGCTGCAGATATAAATGTACCGTATACAGGTGAGAACACGGCGCTCATTACCAGCTGCAGATATAAATGTACCGTATACAGGTGAGAACACAGCGCTCATTACCAGCTGCAGATATAAATGTACCGTATACAGGTGAGAACCTGCTGCAGATATAAATGTACCGTATACAGGTGAGAACACGGCGCTCATTACCTGCTGCAGATATAAATGTACCGTATACAGGTGAGAACACGGCGCTCATTACCTGCTGCAGATATAAATGTACCGTATACAGGTGAGAACACGGCGCTCATTACCTGCTGCAGTATTAAATGTACCGTATACAGGTGAGAACACGGCGCTCATTACCTGCTGCAGATATAAATGTACCGTATACAGGTGAGAACACGGCGCTCATTACCTGCTGCAGTATTAAATGTACCGTATACAGGTGAGAACACGGCGCTCATTACCTGCTGCAGATATAAATGTACCGTATACAGGTGAGAACACTGCGCTCATTACCTGCTGCAGATATAAATGTACCGTATACAGGTGAGAACACGGCGCTCATTACCTGCTGCAGATATAAATGTACTGTATACAGGTGAGAATACGGCGCTCATTACCTGCTGCAGATATAAATGTACTGTATACAGGTGAGAACACGGCGCTCATTACCTGCTGCAGATATAAATGTACCGTATACAGGTGAGAACACGGCGCTCATTACCTGCTGCAGATATAAATGTACCGTATACAGGTGAGAACACAGCGCTCATTACCAGCTGCAGATATAAATGTACCGTATACAGGTGAGAACACGGCGCTCATTACCTGCTGCAGATATAAATGTACCGTATACAGGTGAGAACACGGCGCTCATTACCTGCTGCAGATATAAATGTACCGTATACAGGTGAGAACACGGCGCTCATTACCTGCTGCAGATATAAATGTACCGTATACAGGTGAGAATACGGCGCTCATTACCTGCTGCAGATATAAATGTACTGTATACAGGTGAGAACACAGCGCTCATTACCTGCTGCAGATATAAATGTACCGTATACAGGTGAGAATACGGCGCTCATTACCTGCTGCAGATATAAATGTACCGTATACAGGTGAGAACACGGCGCTCATTACCTGCTGCAGATATAAATGTACTGTATACAGGTGAGAATACGGCGCTCATTACCTGCTGCAGATATAAATGTACCGTATACAGGTGAGAACACGGCGCTCATTACCTGCTGCAGATATAAATGTACCGTATACAGGTGAGAACACGGCGCTCTTTACCGGCTGCAGATATAAATGTGCCGTATACAGGTGAGAACACGGCGCTCATTACCGGCTGCAGATATAAATGTGCTTCTACGTTGCAGTGTTTTCTAGTAGTTTGCACAGATATGATCACTAGCGTGGGGGAAGGGCACTTCTTCCAATATACTGTACTTAACATGTCTATTTTAAAGGGGTTTTCCAGGATTTTAATATTGATGACCTATCTTGTGGGGGTCCGACAGTCAGCAATCTGCCGATTAGCTGGTTGGAGAGAAGCCTTCCCTTCATTCTTTATTCGATGTATAGGATTGAGCCGTTCTATTGAAATGAATGGGACGGCTTGTAATGACACTGCTCACCGCTGCAATGTCGATGGAGAGCAGGTAACAGTGAAGGGAACGCTGCGCATGCACGGAGCGCCGCCTTCTCTTCAAACAGCTGATTGGCGGGGTCCCGGGTGTCGGACCCCCACTGATCCTGAGGATAGGTCATCAATATTAAAATCTCAGAAAACCCCTTTAAGATTTTTTTTTGAAATTCAACCGAAGTAACAATTCTTTGCTGTGTTTTTCCTCAGTTACTCTTCTGGGAAATGTATGTCTACGGGTTCATGCACACAGCTGTAGCCGTTTTTGCGGTCTGCAAAACACGGATACCGGTGGAAAATGCAGAACGGAACATCCGGCCCATAATAGAAAAGTCCTATCCTTGTCCATGAAACGGACAAGAATAGGACATATTTCATTTTTTTCAGGTGCCACAGAACGGATACACAGAGCAGCATCTTTTGCGGCCCCATTGAAGTGAATGGGTACGCACCCGACCCGCAAAAAATGCTGATCGGATGCAGACAAAAAACACAAGCCCTAAATCAACAACTTGTCAACGTGTCCTGTCCCTGCGTACCTCATACCGGTGCTGATAGTATGATGTTGTGCAAGGGGAGTGATTGTGTCCGTTTTCCAGCTTATACATCCGTTTCCAGGAGGATCAGCAGAGGGGCGGCACTGTTTTCTTTCTCTAATCCCTCTGAGATGTGGCACGGAGGCGCCTTCTATGGGAGTAGCGGCATTGATAAGCGGCTCGCTGGCGGCCGGCGGCTGTTACTTGAAATGAAAGCATTACCGGGGCCACTTTTCTCATTTTATATTCATTACTTTAAGTGTGAAATTAGTGTGGAAATGATTGCAGCTTCTTGGCCCGAGATCAGCGAGTGATAATTTACATATGCTGCCAATTAAGATTCTGCTTAATTCCATCAGCTTTCCAGCCCGTCTCAGAGGCGGACTCCGCTGCATTCTCTTGGGGATTTTTTCCTTCCTCCCGCTCGGTGCCCGGGTTGGGCGATGCGGGCGCCTGCTGCCCTTCTTCCATGTATTTGCTGCATCAAAACTTACTTAAAGATGGAATAAAATGGGTCAGGAAGGAATTTTCATCCATAAGAATGTGAGATTTAAGCCCAGGTTATATTTAGCTTCTCCATCACTATGGATCCTTAAAGGGGGACTCTACCTTTTACTAGTCTTACCTTTAGACTTGGTTGTTTTTGCTATGATGCATTGCAGCACATACCCTTATCTTATAACCTTTAGTAGCCTCCCGCTTCACGAATCTGCAGAACTACAGTGAAGACTGACACAGGCCAGGGGGTAGGAAAGAGGGAACAGGTGGGGCAATGGCATTCAGGATCTGTGGGAAACTGGGTGACAACCACTGGTGTTTACTGAGACATGAAGGCACGACATACTTATAAAGTGTCATCTTCCAGCAGGCGATGGATCCCCTCTCCCTTCATTCAGGCTTTCTGTGAAACCTCATGATCCTCCCAAAACTGTGTCTAGAGCAGTGTTTTCCAACCAGTGTGCCTCCAGCTGTTGCAAAACTACAACTCCCAGCATGCCTGGATAGCCTTTGGCTAGAGAATGCAGTAAATATTAGACTGGGAGGAGGGGGATGCAGCTTCTCTCTCGTTCTGTGCATGCTGTGAGAGGGGAGGAGGAGGTGCAGTGGAAGGGAGATACACAGGTTAGACCCCACTTTTCTCATGGCACTACATCCAATACACATCTACATCTCTACCTATAGCGATTGGTTTATACCGCAAGTGCGTTTTCATTTTTCACTCCCTGCCTTCCCGGAGCCATGACTTTATATTTTTAATTTCACATAGCCGTTTGAGGTCTTTTTATTTATTTTTTTTTATTTTATTTTTTTGTGGGACAAGTTGCACTTTCTATGACACCATTTAATATTGCATAGATTGTAGTGGGAAGCTGGAAAAAAATCCAAGTGGGATAGAATTGGAAAACAAAACGTAATTCGGCCATAGTTTTATGGGTTTTGTTTTTATAATGTTCACTATGCGGTAAAAGTTTTTCTTGTGTTTTTAATACTGAAAAAAAAGCTTTTGAAAAAAAAATTTTTTTCTTTTCATCGTCATATTCTGACCCCCATAACTTTTTTTTCAATAGTTTTTTATGGAGATGTGTGGGGGCTTATTTATGTGTGACGATCAGTAGTTTTTGTTAACACCATTTTGGAGTGTGTATCACTTTTTATTCTTTTTGGGGGGGAAGGTAAAGTGATGAAAAAACTGCGAATTGACAATTTTTTCTTCTGTTAGGCCATTCACCATATGTGATGTTTTTTTATATTTTAGTATTACTGGCAGTTTCACAAGAAGTGATGCCCGTGATGTTGATTTTTTTATTGTTTAAAGAGGACCTTTCATCAGTTTTTGTCCCCCGATATTTTGCCGCGCTGTATTGTAACGAGCTGTAACTTCGCAACGGGGCGGAGACGCAGTCTTCTGCTGTGGGTGTCTCCTTCTCCCTGGCTGTGATCGCAACCCCCCCCCCCAAAAAAAAATACACCCATGGCATCAGTGGTGGCCGCCCTACAAGGTGATACCATAATTAGCCTATGTCAAAACTGATGAAAGGTCTTATAAGTACTTTTATTTAGATTTTGTGATTAGAATTTTGATATTCTATTTGTAAAACCTCCCCCAAGTGCACCACAACATGCAATCATCAGATTGCAATTTGTACAGGGAATTGGAATTTTTTCCACAATCCTATAAGAAATAGCTATATTACATTTCAGTGCTGCCATCTGCTGGCATGAATTATAATATACAAGTAATCAGCCTGGAAGGCTAATACAGGCTCAGGATCATCACTGCAGTGGAATGCCTTCCTCGGTCTCCACCAGGGGGTGGCGTTTATGCCCCTGAAACTTGCGCTTCTGGGTTTTCGGCTACTCAGATGCCCTGGTCACATTTGACCATGGCATCTGAGAGGCTAAATGTCAGCGATCGTCATTACCGCCATTAGCGGACATTAGCCATGGGTGTCTGTATGAAACAGCAGGCACCGCTAGCTATGGCGCTTGCTGCTCTATGGAGTGGTCGCCATCTGTGAAGGCCCAAAATCCACTGTACATGTATTGCAGATGTCGTCAAAGCGGTTAAAGAGACTGTCAGCATGATCAACTCTATTAAACCAGACATACTGCTTGGTTGATCGTGCTGATTTAAACAATGTTTCTTTTGTCTGTATGTTATACAGTTGCAGAGATATCTGTGTTTTTATTTATATGCAAATGAGCAAGTTGGAGCACCAGGAGGGCCAGACTTCGTCCTTCGAGCACCACTTTTTTAACATCATTGTGCTCTGCACATTCCCCCCTACCATTGATTGACAGGGCTTTGTCATAGCATGATATCATATACTTTTCTTACAGCCTAGCAACTATAGCGTTACTTTCATCAGGTCATTTTGCCAAACACATGATTTCTCATATTTTATTATGGTTTAAATGAAGGAGAAAAAGTTGTACATGTCTCTTTTGGGATTTGATCCTGAGACCCTCTATATGGAAGGCAAAACACCTCCAGACTATAGCCCTACCATGTTAAGAATAGTGGTTTTCTGTACTTAGAAAGCTAAGGCTACTTTCACACTAGCGTTTTTACTGGATCCGGCACTGTTCAGCAAAAACGCTTCCGTTACTGATAATACAACCGTCTGCATCCGTTATGAACGGATCTGGTTGTATTATCTTTAATATTGCCAGGACGGCAGAGAAAACCGATCCGTCCGCATTGACTTGCGTTGGAGGTCATGACGGATCCGTCTTGCTCCGCATCCCAGGATGGGAAGCAAACTACTGCGGTTTGCTCTCCGGTCTGGGAACGCAACTAAACATCTGTTCTGTTCAGTTTTGTCCCCATTAACAATGAATGGGGACAAAACTGAAGTGTTTTTTTTTCGGTATTGAGCCCTTATGACGGATCTCAATACCGGCAAACTAAAACACTAGTGTGAAAGTAGCCTAATACATATTACTGATTTCTTCACAGGTATATATTGTGCGTTACAAAAGCAGTTCTTTATGGACAGAGTCCAGCCACCCGCTGCTCGAACGCTCTCATTTGCATGTGAATAAAAAAAACTTGTATATCTCTGCAGCTGTTTAACATACAGACAAAAGGAAGGTATTGTTTTAATCCACCCTGCCAGTCAGTAGGCCTGGTTTATTGGGCCCTTTAAGAGCCTCTCTTAGTTGGCATTGTCTTCTTCCTACTCTTCCAGCAGCCTTTCCTCTTACTCCGTGCGTTCTAGAGTAATGCAGTATATAGTAGACCGGGAGGAGGGGGGTGCAGCTGCAGCTTCTCTCCTTCTCTCACAGCATGCACAGGGGAGGAGGAGCAGCAGAAGGTTGACTAACACAGGTCAGACACCACATTTATCATGGCACTACATCCAATATACATCTATGTCTCTACCTATAGGGATTGATTCCAGGCTTCTTAATGGCATCTGGTAATTGATTTCAATGCACTCGGCCCCAGTAAAGAGGCTGAGGGCATTAAAGCTACAATTTTTATTTTGACCACCAGGTGGCAGGCCAAAATAAGAAATGAACAATAGATTTTGTACGCTCAAATACAAGCTTTAAAATCATTACAAAAAATTTAAAAAATAAATAAAAAAAATCTATAAAAAAATGATATGCTGAATTTCTGGGTGTGGGTTGAGAATTTGTAAGTTTATAGTTTAAAATATATATATATATATATATATATATATATATACATATATATATATATATATGATAATCGGGTGCCAGCGATGAAACCACCTGACCAAGGTGTATAATGCAAAAATAGAAAATACCGCAGCACATCCGTTGGTGAAAATAGTGGATCTTTATTCACCCAAGCTTGGGTGAATAAAGATCCACTATTTTCACCAACGGATGTGCTGCGGTATTTTCTATATATATATATATATATATATATATATATATATATATATATATATAATTTTATTTTTTTACATTTTATGCCATAATTGTTTGATAGACGTAGGCGCACTGCCCCCCATTTCACCTGGTAAGGTGGCTGCTCTCTCCGTTCACTTCTGTAGGAGTAACAAGTAGGTTTGTTCAGCGTCCTTTGTCGTCCCTATAGAAATGAATGGAGAGAGCTGCGCACATGCATGCCCACCCCTTCATTCACTCCCGTCCTGGATGTTGCGAATGGTGACCACTACACAAGGCCGGCTACTAGACCTCCTTTCTGGAAATAAGCACAGGTCCCGCATCTGCCATATCCTGTGGAATAACCCTTTAAACCCATTCCATAAATCTACATTGACAGGCATTAAAGGACGCCTCCCCCAGGATAACCCACCGTAAATTTACACCTGGCAGTCCAGCTGGTGGTCTCTGTGGATGAGTAGAATTTTTGACCTTTTGATAGAGATTTAGTTTCAGCAAAGAAAATGAATAAAAAAAAAAAAAAAAGGAATAAAACGCCCGTACTATTAAAGTACCTTGGAACCGAACCCGAGTTTGGGAATTGTTTTTTACAGTACAAATTAATTTATAAAGTTATTACCTGAAGTCTCGCGAGACTTCGTGAAGCAATAACTTCGGCTCATTGGAGCCAATACATTCTAATACTGTATGGAGCTCCTGCTCTGTACAGTATTGGAAGGAAGTTTTATGCGAATCGACTTTGGAAGTTTAATCCAAAGTTGATTCGCTCATCCCTAATGGTGATTTAATTTTTATTGATTTTTTCCAAAGTTTACATTTATTTTTACACTATTTAGACATATAAAACCTAGGCATATGGGATATCGTTGTAATCGTATTGACCCAGAGAATCAAGAGCATGTGACCGTTTTGCCGTAAATGGAACGCTGCGGGAACAAACCTCATAAAACAGTGCAGGAATTGTGTTTTTTCCAAATTTTATTTTATTTTTTTAATTCTTTTACCACTTCCCACTACATTTTATGCCATAATTAACAGTGGCATTAGAAAGTACAACTTGTCCTGCAAAAAAAAAAAGGCCCTCATACAGCTATGTGAACAGAAGTATAAAAAAAAGTAATGGCTCAAGGAAGATCGGGAAGAAAAATGAAAATGCAAAAAAAAAAAAAACCTCCGGTATCCTAAGGGTTAAAACCCCTAAAATTCAGAGCAATGCAGTAGAGAGTAGTGAGGGAGGAGGGGGTGCAGCTGCAGCTATTCCCTTTCTGTGCATGCTGCGAGAGGGGGAGGAGGAGCAGAAATGTGCTAAACTAATGACCACTGGTTACACCAAGTTTCTGGTGGCACTAAATACTATAGCCACACTGCAAGTGGATTATCCTCAAGTGTCTTCCCTTTATCGACATAACCTGCGTACATCCATTATGGCGTCACTCTGTGTACGGGTCTCGTCTTTTTCTGATGGAACAATTACTTTCAGGGACACGAGCCGCTGCCGCTCAGCCTGTAACCTTAGACCACAACTGTAGTCCCCAAAAGTGTGTATTGTTACTCTGCGGGTATAACAATGGCAGCTGCGGCCTTGAACACGGCATGTAACCGCTCACAGCTCCACTCACATAATGCATGAAGTTATGGAGGCATCATCAATGAGCATGCTGCGTTCCAGCCGCAGAGTGGCCGTCCTACTGCCTTTGAATAGAGCTGATCCTGTATTCATTCTGCAGGTCCTTGTCCCCAGGTTTTATATTCTGTGCGGATATTGAGAGTTGTACGACCGGCTCCCTCATGTTATTTACATTAGATACGCACCAATTCTATCCCTTTAGTCCCATAAAGCGACAATGTACGTATTCTGCAGCTGTTGTGGACAGATGTCGGCAGAGCTCCAGGACCCCCAGCGGTCCTGGCAGTGAAGGGGTCAGCACTGCACCCTGTCCATTCGCCCTACAGTAGAGAGGACCCTCCCCTGCTCCTGACATTTCAGTTATAGCACATACCTGTATTCTCCATGAAATACCAATTCTCAAGCATCTTTTCTTATCAATCTGTGCTGCGGTGTTCCCCTGGTATTCCTCCTAGAAACAGGGTGTCGCCATTGCCCTCGTCAATGAGCAGTGAGTGGACAGTGTGGCTGTAGGAATACAACCTGCAAATTGTAACAACCACTACTGCTATTCACATATTTTCCAGAAGGAATAACAGAGGGATGGCACAAGACAGAGAATATTATGCATAAAGGGGTATTCCAGTGTCAGCAACTAAGGCCAGACCGTTGTTCTGGTCCACATCCGAGCCGCAGTTTTTGCGGCTCGGGTTTGGACCCATTCACTCCAAAAGGGCCGCAAAAGATGTGTGCTGTCCGCATCCGTTGCTCCGTTCTGTGATCCCGCAAAAAAAATAAGAAACAAGAATAGGCATTTCTACAATGGGCCGCCTGTTCCGTTCCGCAAATTGCGGACTGCAAAAAACATAACCGTCGTTTGCATGAGGCCTTAAGCGTATTCTTTGTGAAAACAGTAAGATTTTTTTTTTTTTTTTAAGTCTGATTTATTTGTCATAGTTTACTAGACCTCTGATTGCTGTCACACAGTGGGGACCTTCACATGACAGAGATCTGATAACTGTACTGTAACGAGCCTTGCACTTGTATGTCTATCGTATGTGTCCCCTGGCAGTGCACAATGAAGGTTTCTCTTGTATGACAGCAAGCAGAGATCATGCTGAATCTAAAATACCTATTAAGAAGAAGAGCCCATTGTTTTAATTACTGGTGCTGGATGTCTCCCCTTTCCAGAAACAGCGCCACTCTTGTCAGGTGCCTGGGCCTGGTATTGCAGTTCAGTCCTGTTTAAATGAATGACCGTCTATGATCATTTATATTCATTCTTATATGCAGAATTTCTGGGCGTAGGTTGAGAATTTGTAGGTTTATATGCACTATATTAATAAATATATATATATATATATATAATATCATTTTTATTTATTTTTATATTTTATGCCATAATTGTTTGATAGACGTGGGCCTCGCCTCTGCGACCCTCACCTCCGTCCTGAACGTGGGCACCCTGCCCCCCCATTTCACCTGGTAAGGCGACTGCTCTCTCCATTCACTTCTATAGGAGTAACAAGTAGGTTTGTTCAGCGTCCTTTGTCGTCCCTATAGAAATGAATGGAGAGAGCTGCGCACATGCATGCCCACCCCTCCATTCACTCCCATCCTGGATGTTGCGAATGATGACCACTACACAAGGCCGGCTACTAGACCTCCTTTCTGGAAATAAGCACAGGTCCCGCATCTGCCATATCCTGTGGAATAACCCTTTAAGCCCATTCCATAAATCTACATTGACAGGCATTAAAGGACACTTCCCCCAGGATAACCCACCGTAAATTTACACCTGGCAGTCCAGCTGGTGGTCTCTGTGGATGAGTATCATTTTTGACCTTTTGATAGAGATTATTTAGTTTCAGCAAAAAAAAAATATATAAAATGACTCAAAAATGTAAAAACATCTAAAATGTCAGTGGTATAACTAACGTCATCCATAAGACCATAGCATAGAATTGCTCTTGTGACTGGAGGAGTTCTATTTACGGCTGCCTGACTGATTTTAGGGTAAAATGATGAAAATAATAATAAATCTGAAAAATATAAAATTAAAACCATAATAAAATAAAAAATAATAAAAATGCATAATTAAAAAATAACAATTTTAGAAATTCCGTCTACCATGTAGCGGTTCATGTTCTCAGGTTCAGGCATCCTGCAGGTGTCAGCCTACCATGGAGCATAAACCAATATGGAGTCTGTTTGCAGAATCACCGTCTAATGTTGGGTTTTCTTTTCATTTGCAGTGGGTTCCGGTGCTGCAGAATTTTACCAATGCAAATACACGTTGGGCTCTTGTACCCCAGGACTCTACACATGTCCCGTCTCTGCCCATTACCCTCCATATCGGGGATTACAACATGGACGGTTACCCAGATGCCCTCGCCATCCTGCGGAATACATCTGGGAGGTAGGGCCACTGCATCCCTGTTGCTTTCCTTTCTCTTGCACCGCTTCGTCCTCCTCCTGCTGATCTCTTTGTGGGCGATTGTCTGGATTTGGACATGGCCGGAAGCGTTTGCTCCTCTAATGAGTCGTCAGGAGACCGGTAGCTGGATGGACTGCAGCCTCCAGATCAATATCTCCTCTGATGTTACTGTAACGTGTTTCTATGTGTATTTGTAATGTGCATTTGAGTTTGGCTCTTTGTGCTGGAAGACCTCTGTTTTGCCCATTTTGGGTAAAGGACAGAAGGGTGCTGCATACAGGAAAACAACCCGGATAGCCAGCAGTATACAGCAGATGGGGGGGGGGGGGTGTAGAGTCAGTTACTCTGGTGGCTAGGGAGCAATCATAGGTCTATGATGAATGAAGTCCATGTGAGAACCAAGAAAAGACATCTAGGACCTTGATTTATAGTTACATTATGCCTGATACTCCAGTTATGTCCAGAGCTGCACCTAAAAAGCCAGTGTCAGCATGATTAACCCATACTGCCTGCTACGGTTGATCATGATTATTAAGTTGATACCTTTCTTTTGCTTGTATGTTAAACAGCTACAAAGATATCTGCCTTTTTAGTAATATGCAAATGAGCAAGTCGGAGCACCAGGGTGCATGGTTTCGTCCTTGGAGCACTGCTTTTGTAACACCCCTGTGGTTTTGGTTTCAATGTGTACAATATATGCCTGTGAAGAAACCAGTAATATCTATTTTAGCTTTCTAAGTATAGAAAACCACTTTTCTCAACGTGGTAGGGCTATAGTCTGGAGGTAAGTGTTTTGCCTTCCATATAGAGGGTCTCGAGTTCAAATACCAAAAGTGACATGTACATTTTTTCATCCCTTTAATTTATTTTCTCCCTCATTTAACGTGTAATAAAAGTTGATGTAAATGAAAAACTTGTGTGTATGGCAAAATAGCCAGATGGAAGTAATGTATAGGATATGCTTTGACACAGCCCTGTCAGTTAAGGTGAGTGGGGAGTGTGCGGACCACAGGGGCGTTACAGAAGCGGTGCTCCAAGGGCTCCGCTCTGGCCCCTTGTTGCTTGAACTTGCTCATCTGCATATAAATAAAAATGCAGTTATCTCTGCAGCTGTTTAACATGCAGACAGAAGAAAGGTATTGTTTTAATCGGCACGATCAACCCTACCAGGCAGTAGTTTAAAAGGGTTGATCATGCTGACAGAGGCTCTTCAAACATCTCCTGGCTGCAACTGCTAAATGCCGCATCGTACAATACACTCCAGTCACATCCATAGCTGCACTAAAACGTCTCCTGGCTGCCATTGCTAAATGCCACACCAGACAGTATGCTCCAGTCACATCCATAGCTGCACTAAAATTTCTCCTGGCTGCCGCTGCTAAATGCCACGTCATACCATACGCTCCAGTCACATCCAGAACTGCACTAAAACGTCCCCTGGCTGCCATTGCTAAATGCCACATCAGATCGTATGCTCCAGTCATATCCAGAGCTGCACTAAAACTTTTCCTGACTGCCGCTGCTAAATGCAACATAATACTATATGCTCCAGTGGGGGAGACCCAGACATGGAGCATGACAGTCAGCAGGATAACAGCAGAACCTTGAGTGCAGCATTGGATGTGACTAGAGCATAAAACCAGTTCTGTTCTTCTAATCTCACTTCCTGGGACCTTCTCCCCCAGCCCCATCTGTCTTTTCCATTCTTGAAGGATTTGTTTGTGAGCGGCCGTCTATCTTAAAGCCTTCCCCAGAAGCTGTAATTTCTTCTCTCCTCCTGGCTGGCACCGCTGATCGGGTTCTGCCAGCCCATTGTCTCTACCCCGTAATTATTCCATCAAAGTGTCACAGACAATTTGCGTCGGAATATAATGAAGCAGTTATTGTTTGTTACGCCTGTTGCCTCCAACCGCGTTCCGGGGGCTGTGTGCGACCGCTCGGGAACAAGTGGGTTTTTGGCACGGGAACGGTCAACGGCGAGGAAAATAAATTTGCCGAACCTCTTGGAGAAAATTGTTACCCGCTGCACGTAAGCAACTTACGATGGCGGGAGCTGGAAAGTAAAACCCACTTGCGCGTAGCCTGCGTCATGGCCGGGCAGGGGCTCCTGATCAACACAAATAACCAATTTCCGGCGAGCTTGCTTCCGTGGAGCCGCAACGTAGACAATGTACTGTACAGAGCCAAGGCCTGAATGCATTATATGAGGAGGCGGCGTCCGTGCAGTCGAGGAGACGCTGCCGCGCTTTAGTTAGGACTATAAAGAGGAGCCCCGGCTATGGCTTTTATCTCCAGTCCCCACTGTTCTCTCCTTCACATCTCCAATCGCAGACGCCAGGGCCGGTGCGCAGCCAGCAGGGCGTTTAGGAAATGTTACAACAGGATTGCGGGCGGCGAGAAGCGGCGCTTTACTGCGCTCAGCTGCTTTCTCGTGTTCTTAGAAGTTTCTGTCCTTCAGGACGTGCAGAGATTTCTTGGCGGTCACATTCTGCACAGAGGCTGATTGATGTCTATAGGAGGCATCAAAAAGCAGAATACAGACGCTGGCGGGTGGACCGTACTCATAGTACATCTCTGTAAAGTGGGGGTCCTGAGTGGATCATACCCATCATTCATGTCTGTAATGTGGGGGTCCCGGATGGATTGTACCCATCATTCATGTCTGTAATATGGGGGTCCTAAGTGGTTCGTACCCATCATTCATGTCTGTAATATGGGGGTCCTAAGTGGATCGTACCCATCATTCATGTCTGTAATGTGGGGGTCCCGGGTGGATTGTACCCATCATTCGTGTCTGTAATGTGGGGGTCCCGGGTGGATTGTACCCATCATTCGTGTCTGTAATGTGAGGGTCCCGGGTGGATTGTACCCATCATTCATGTCTGTAATGTGGGGGTCCCAGGTGGATTGTACCCATCATTCGTGTCTGTAATGTGGGGGTCCCGGGTGGATTGTACCCATCATTCGTGTCTGTAATGTGGGGGTCCCGGGTGGATTGTACCCACCATGTATGTAATTTGAGGGTCCCAGGTTTCTTACAGCCCACCACTGTAGTGTAGGTCGTGCTTGACTAAGTCAACGGGGGGCTACCCAGACATGGAGCATGACAGTCAGCAAGATACCAGCAGAGCCTTGAATGTGACTAAACCAGTTCTTGTAAGTCCACTTCCTGGGGCCTTCTCCTGGCCGGACACCAGGCGTCACCTTCTCCTCCAGCCCCATCTGTGTTTTTCATTCTTGAAGGATTTGTTTGCTAGTGGCCGTGTATCGTGAAATCTTCCCCTTGGGTGGGTTGCACCCATCATTCATCTCTATAATGTGGGGGTCCCGAGTGGGTTGCACCCAATGTTAGTCGATGTCAGTTGCTCCTCAGCAGAAGGCTAACAAGCTGGCATTTTTACTTATCACTGTATGCCACCGGGGTGCCAGTCTGTATTCTGCTGCTAAGGAGCTACCACAGTGGTTAGTGGCTGCAGACCTCAGGAGGCCGGTGTGGGTGCTTCTTACTTTGTGCCCTCTAATCTTGGGCTACCAATGCATACGAATGATGGCATTGTTCTGTCTTCATACACGTTCACACAGTGCAGTCTGACATTCCGCATAAACCATCCCTGTCTTCCTAATAAGAGGACTGGTCTTTGTAGTCTAACTTGTTTATTGGTAAAACAGATATGCAAAAGGCCAGCTCTGCTGATGTCTCCTGGAGACTGGAGGCTTCTCTTTCCCAGGATTCAGTGTACCACCCACAATGCAGTGCACCACCCACGATGCAGTGCACCACCCACGATGCAGTGCACCACCCACAATGCAGTGCACCACCCACAATGCAGTAGTCTTTGGAACAAGAAAAACAAAGTGTAATACAACTTAACACCACTAGATGGTGCTATAACCACATTAAACACTTCACAATTACCAAGGCTCTGGCAGAATGAACTAGAATCATTTTCTAACCCTGCAGGGAAGAACAGGCATGTTGCAGAAGTCTTGGCGCCCCACCCTCAGATAACACTGCCACATTCCAGTAGCACCTACTTCCCTGACCGTGCCGCCATAATTACTCGCAGCTGCCTAATAAGTTGTAATTGAGGAGCCTTCGCAATCCGGGAAGTGAAATGTTATGGCGGTATGCAAATTGGGCCCCGGGTCTCAAAATTCGAGGTGCAGCGAAGCCACACACGTGTGCATTATGCCTGCAGGACCCCCTCCCTCTCAGGTAGATTTTCTCTTGGGCCCCTCTTAGCTGCAATGGCAGTGGTATTGGGTGGCACTCAGCTTTTCCAGGGACAGATACAACTGCCCTTGTGGGATCATTAATGGTAGTTGAATGGACCTGTACAGATAACTACAGTTACTGGTTTCAGCCATTGGCATCTTTTTACCATGTCACCCAGCTTTCCCAGGAACAGAACAGACGGCTCTTATTGTATTAGGCATCTTATTGTATGAGCCCCTGTGATCAGCGGTGTTTGGCACCGCTGATCCGCACTCTGCGTTGCTCAGACCTCTAGAAATGTAGTATTCATTGTCTGGTTTAATTAGAAAACCTGGAGGAGGTGAGCGCTGCCGAGTGAGAGCTTTTAATTGGAAATCCATGGTCGCGGCGGGTCCCCGTTTTCCCCGCTCCCCTCCTCCGCCTGCGCTCTTATTTTGGATCTTTCAGGTGAAACGTTTCCGCAGGAGCCAATCTCAGCGCCTCCTGCTGTGCCGCAGGGTCAGACGCAAGGACAGATCATGTCTCTGCTGCTGTTACATCTCCGGAACATGCCGCCATTGCCCTCCAGAAGCGACAACATCCTTCACTTACCTGCCGTCCTAGCTATCTTAGTTTCATCTCTACCTGGAAAAGCAGGGTGGCCGCCCATACAGCAGTCACCCAGCTTTCCTAGACTACGGAATGACAAATCTGCCTAGATCCGGTGTCAGTAACCGGCCCTGTAACTTGAGACTCAGAGTTCTGGGGAGGCTGGGTGGCATTGCTTGTGTAATGGCGGCCATATTGGTCTTCACCCAACTTTCCTAGGCTCCACAATGACAATGGTGTAATTAAAGAAGACCTTTCACTGCTCCTGACATTCCTGTTTTAATAGCTCCATGCATCCCCCATGTAATAACAGTTCTGGAGCATCTGTTCTCATGGCTCTATGTTGTGCCAGTCCTTTATTATTTGTACTAGAAGTTATGAATGAATTGCTAGCAGTCTGCAGTAAGGGTACAGAGGGGCGGTAACCAGTGTGGGGGGGGGGGGGTACCTGCACAGTCTGAAAATGGCAGCCCTGATTGGATAGAGTCAGTCTGTGCAGGTACACGCCCCCAACTGGTTACCGCCCCTCTGTACCCTTACTGCAGACTGCTGGCAATTCATTCATACTTTCTAGTAGAAATAATAAAGGACTGGCACAGCATAGAGCCATGAGAATAGATGCTCCAGAACTGTTATTACATGGGGAATGCATGAAGCTGTTAAAACAGGCATGTCAGGAGAGGTGACAGGTCCTCTTTAAGCTCTCCGTCGAAATTCTGGGAAAGCTGAGTGGCATCATAATGTATTTGCAGCCATGTTGGTCTTCACCCAGCTTTCCTAGGAACAGATGCAACTAAGGATCCTGCCAGGAGAATGCTCGATGCCCGTCCTGTGCCCCCGGAGCCCACAGTTCATGGTGGTCTCAGAAGTTAGGACTCTATCTGATCTCAGGGGGATGCGGTGATACGGCGGTCAGTATGTAAGCGTAATTGAAGAGGCTTTGGCGCACAATTCCCTGCGGCTCCTGTATTGATTTACCTGCTTATACGATGCAATTATGCCTCAGTACGGTGTCATTACTCCTCGTTATCTCCCACCGGAGGTGCCCCGCGCCTCCCCTCGATTAACCCTTCCCTGCCCTCACTACGGGATCACTGACGCCTCCGTTTGTCAAGTCCATCCAGGCAGAAGGGCGGTTGTCTGCAGAGCTGAGAGCGCAATGTGCTGCAGGGTGAGTGAGGAAAAGCTCTGCAAGGTAGACATCTTGCTTTCAAAGCTGAGGGTTTGTTACAATGTTTCAGTCTAGACTACTGAACATAATACATCTCTCCATTCCTGACAGTCTGCTACAATCTATTCGTGTAGGTAAAATGTATAAACCCAGATCCCCCATTGCTATGACTTCCCACAGCTGAGGATTTGCTTCAGTTGTATCCAGTATAGACAGTCCTCTATGAGCTAAACACATCAGCAGCACAACACTTTCTGATAGTTTGCTACAATGTATCAGTATAGGTAAAATGTATCAACCCAGAGCCCCTGGCGCCCTGATTATTCTCACAGCTGAGGGTTTGGACAGTTGTATCCAGTCTAGACAACCCTCTGTGAGATAAACATGTCCGCACGCATCTCTCTCTTGTGCTGATACATTGTTACAATGTGTCAGAGCGGGTAAAACGTATCAGTCCGGAGGATTGTCTAGCCTGGAATCAAGAGTAACAACCCCTCAGCTGTGAGAAGTGTTAGGTCTGTACAGGTTTTCAGGTGTCATTTGTCCAATATTATACCGCGTCGCCCCCCCCCCCCCCCTCTACATTGTACCCGTTTGCTCCTATCTTTAACCCCTTTTTCACCCTGATGTAAGATTGTCAGGTGGTTGGTACACCCAGCTGATCGTATCGACGCATTAATACAAAAGTAAAAAATTCCCAATATTTTCACAAAATCTCCAAAATTGAGGCCAAAAGTAGCCTTGTCCTTATGGGGTTAATCCGTGTGTTTTCAAGCTGCGCCATTTCCATTCAGCCACTCTGAACAGGTAGTTGGGAAATGTCGTTGTCAGCGAGCGGGGCGATCGATCAGGCAGAGCGGCTCGTCATTTCCGCCTCCATCCCCGGATCTCATTCCAGTGATTGATCGTCTTGATTAAGGAGATAAGCGTCGTCCCATTCTTGTGACTCCGTTCCACGCTGTGCGCGGGGGGTCGGGAGAGCGCGCTGGTAATCACTGTGATGGGCGGCTGAGCTGGAGGCGAGAACAATCAAGGGTCTTCTCCGTCATGGGGGGCTAGACAGAGAGGAGCATTAGGCCACATGCAGACAAACGTATTTTGTTTCCGTGTCCGTTCCGTTGGTTTTTTTGCGGATAGGATGCGGACCCATTCATTTCAATAGGTGCGCTGTCCGCATCAGTATGTGCATTCCGTAGCCCTGCAAAAAAACCAGAACATGTCCTATTCTTGTCCGTTTTAGGCATTGTTACAATAGATCCGCAAAAACAAAACAGATTGCCTATAGATGTCATCCTTTTTTTTTTTTTTTGGATCCGCACTTTGCGGACCGCAAAACCCATACGGTCGTGTGCATGTAGCCTTAGACTGTCAGCCAGTTCCCTGCCGAAGAGGGTAGCAATAGTCTAATGCAGGGGTCAGCAACCTCCAGCAGTTGAGAAACTACAACTCTCACCATGCACGCTTGCTTTGCTGTTCTTGAGCAAAGGAGCATGCTGGGAATTGTAGTTTCACAATAGCTGGAGTGGCGGAGGTTGCTGGTCCCTGGTCTAATGTATGTGGGGGTCTTCAGAGGCAATCACTGACCCCAAGAGCCTGAGGTGGGCTCAGATTCCTGTCTCATCAAGGCTGACTTTCCCCCCCATACTTTACACTGCAGCTCTGCTAGCACAGATTAACTGCTCTTTCTCTGAAAGTCATTGCTCCTATAGAGTAAGGAAAACGAATTGGTAGGGTGAAAATCTTAATTGTAAAAGGCGGCTCCTACTCATGTGCCCTAGTAGGAAATACGGGCATCCATGGGGGACGGGGGTAATATCTTTTTTTGGAAACCAGCAGCTATGGACAACCCCTTTAATGCCTCTTGTGGTCCATGAGGCCCCTGCCTGGGGAACTTTGGGAAAGGAGCTGGATAAAGGTGCTGTAGGGTGCCACGAGGTGGGGTGCAGGGTGGACGCCCCATAGATCTTCCCTGCATTGTGCTCCACTGCCAAGCACTGACTCATCTGCACCCGCAGGCGCGGGATTTCTCGGCCGCGCTGAGTGCTTTTGTTCCCCAGCTGTAATATCCATTACCCTCAGAAGCTGATAAATCTGCGATATGACTGCAATAAACACGGGCGCTTTATGTGTCTGGCTGCATGATTAAATGATATTACCTTAATAAAAGTAATAAGGACTCGTCAGCAGTAACCCTTTCATGCCTGCCAGACTGCTGTATCACAGATGCTGCTTAGGTATAGACACAGGCTCCTCCCCTTTTATTACAGCCCCTCCCTGCGGGGGGCTCCCCATAATCTCATTTTTGTTGTAGTAATTACATCCTCGCTTTACTGGAAATTGCATCTGCAGACACTGACTTATGCCAGATAGTTGTGCAGTGTAAAGCATGGGGGGGCTGCATTTTTGAAGGGATTGTTTAGGAGTTGAAAAATATTTTCTTCCTAAAACCCTAAACCTGTCCACGGGTTGTGTCTGGCATCGCAACTGTGTTCTATTAAATTGAACGGGACTGAGCTGCTATACCACACACAACCTGTGGACGGCACTGTTTATGGACGAAGACCGCTATTTTTATCTATCCCTGGACATCCCCTTTGATAAGGTGAATGTCAGACTACCTTCACTAAGCTGGAGTCACTGGTCATAGCTGTGCCTAGAGTATGGTTGTAGTGTAAAGCATGGAGGATAAACTGAGCAGAAGCCTAAAGTTTACTTATAAGACATGGGGGCACATTTACTAAGCTCGCCTTTTTCCCCCGTCATTTTCTGCCCTTTTTCCCCATCATGTGCACGCATTTAGGGTTAGATTTATTATTTGGCTCACATGTTGTCTACAGCGCAGGGGCTTTACGCCTGATAGTCCTTAGGAATTGTGCTGTGCGACTATTGCACATCATCTTATTATTGTGGCGCACGCTGCCAGCTGTCTACGTGGTCCAGGTTGTTTTTGGCGCGGCCTCTGTGTGGGAGAAATATATGGTCCCGTATTTTTCCTCTTTTTCTGCTAGGTATGTAATTTTGGTTTTACATCTTTGGTCATGGCTTCAGTCGCTCCGGCTTCTGTAATTGAGTTATCTACAGAATTTGTGAAAAATAACTAAATTATATTATCAGAAAAATGTTCCTTGTCGCTGTCCCTACCCGTCCGCAAAAGAAATGACAGCAAAACTTTACGTTTATTGGACAAAAAGCTGTTGGGAAAAGGTCAAAGATTGTATTGTAAAAAGTGCGGCAAAAAAAATCTCAAAATTATATGAATGTGGACAAAAAATGCGCCACCCCCAGAGCATCATAGTTTTAAGCCACTTTGTACACCAAAAAAAGGGACGGACAAATAGGCGCACATGTCAAATCTCTCGTCAAAAAAGGCGTACCTAAGTGCTCCTTAATAGTGTTGAGCGAATCATCTGTTTTTTAAGTTCTGCGTCCAAAGTTCGGGTTCTCGTAGAATCCCGTTATGGATTCCAAATTCCGTATCCATAACGGGATTCTTCGATAACCCGAACTTTGGACGCAGAACTTAAAAAAACAAGTTCGCTCAACACTACTCCTTAGGAATTTGTAGTAAAATCAGAAAATGGCGCAGGTTAATATATTGTGTGGACACAAAAAGAGCAAGGGTATGAAGGCGAGAATACGGCCCAGACACTTTAGTGAATGTGCCCCATGGAGTTAATGTACATCGGCTCCGGTATCACAGCTGGTGCCCCGTGTGTTATATTGCGACGTGTTTAGCCCTGGTTAATCCTCTTCATTCCCAGTCTCGTTGCCCCGAGTTCACTCCATCATAATATCATTGGCGTCCGCGCTTAAGGAGCTCGGTTTGTTTAAACAATTCCCGAGACTCCTCCAAGTAGAAGAGGATTGATGGACAATTGCCAGAGCGCCGCTCCACTGTCCGGATTAACGGTAACAGATGAGTCCCGTCGGGGTGGTTTACATCAAGCGCATGTGTAACGTGTCCTTACAGGTGGCAAACATTTTAAGGGGGATGTGTAGACTTTGGCAATTATCTTTAAAAATGGCTCCAGTGCTGTAAAAAAGTACCGTAAGCAGGTTTGCAAATTGATTAAAAGAAATCCTACAGTTTTGTTTACGGCTCCAATTCAGACCCATGTGTCTCCATGGTGACAGACTACGTCCGTACCCCATGTAGTCTGATCCTGTAGTCACTTGTTACTGTCTTCCTGCTAATCTACAGACAGTAGTCTGTCAGCATGGAGACACACAGAAGCCGTATCACTGCTTCTCCTTTAAGACGATCACTGGAAGGATCTTGTGTTTGTGCAGTCCTCTGTATCCACCTGTGGTATAAGGAGGGTGCCCCCTGGTGGCCATTACAGAGAATACATTAGGAACAATTGTCGACTAAAGATGGCGACTTCACAATGCCACCGATCCATGTAAATGATAATCCTGGATCACTTGTATGTGACTGACTTTCCCTTGAACTGGGAAAGCTGGGTGGCAGTTACTGTGGCAGTCACCCAGCTTACCCAGCTTTCCCAGCTTGAGTACTTCCATCCATCATCCATAACGCAGAAGGTTTGTTACAGTTGGATCTGTTCTGGACAGTCCTCTGTGATGAAAACACGCATGACACATTTTACCTGCGCTGATACATTGTAACAAACTATCAAGACAGGGCAGGAGAGAGGGTTTTCCAGACTGGATACAACTGAAGCAAATCCTCAGCAGTGAGAAATATTAGGTCTGTCTGTCACAGCAGAAGGTTTGTTACAGTTGTGTCTATTCTGGATAGTCATGCATGATACATTTTACCAGCACTGATACATTGTAACAGACTATCCAGAATGGAGAGTGATTTGTGCTTCCGTCAGATACTGTGTTTTCCTAGATTGGATACAATTGTAGCAAATCCTCAGCAGTGAGAGATATATTTGGTCTGTGCAGATATGCAACCTCAGCAGGATTGTTCTTATTCACTGACAGGAAGCGGAGAGCTTGAAAACGGTGAGGAACTGGAACACGAAGTCTATTAGGAAGTCGCAGAGCTTTTCATTATATTTCCATCAGACATTAGGTTATGGATTTGCCTGCGCCCCCTACAGGATCGGTTGCTTACGGCAGGCTGCGAGGCCTGTCCAGTGTGAATTGTCTCCTAACGGGTTTCTTCTCTCTCCTAGTAACCAGCAAGCCTTCCTGCTGGAGAACGTCCCCTGTAAGAACAGCACCTGCTCCAGGATGTTTGACGTCCACTGGGAGATCCCCGACCTCAATCAGATAAAAGACGCGGCGGTGGCGACCTTCTTTGACTTTTACGAAGATGTGAGAACGCTTTGACTTCTTTTGATTGCCACTTTCCTTTGAGCACGCCGCGCCGGCTCCTCTCTGGTGTCAGGTTTTAGGAGCCGGAGCAGATAATGAAAGCAAATTACTAAATTAGGCAGAGACTCTGGGGCCCCATCAAGCGTGATCTGCCGCGGTGCACTACACTCTTCTAATGTACGGGGGCAAAAGAGGCAGATTTGGGTGGGTTTACGGATTATAGGGTTCTATAGGATTATTCTTTACAGCTTTTACTTATTCCTATCCTTTCGGAGAAAAGCTGGGGGGGCATCCAATATGGCCGCCATTACAGCTCGGGACAGACAGCGCAGTTCCAGACTAAGTAATCGGTGGCACGGAAGGGGTTAAGTAGATACATTTTTGAAGTCTTGGTTCGCCTGAATAATTAATAACATAAATTTATTAACGGCGACTCTGACCCTCCAGCTCCGTCCATGTAACTTTTAATAAAATCTGATTTTAAATTATTTACCGCGCCCGTCTGTGCGGATTCATTACTTTGATGTTGGAGATCATGCGGGAACACGAGCAAAAAGAAACGCCAAAGATTAATCTGCTGCCGAAGTCCAGTTTGCCCTGTTTATTAGCGGGGTGATGGTTGCGTTATGTCATAATTAATTTGGGGGGGGGGCTGCTTTATGTCAATGCATTGAGATGATGCAGCTCCCGTGCAGATGGTTCATGTGGTCGCCTTATTAACTCTCATGGGGATGTCTTCTGTCACTCGGTCACAGGTTGTCCTGACCCTTAAAGGGTTAGCCTCATGAACATTTAGCCCCTGCTCACAGGTAAGGAATATGTTATTCATCACCAGGGGGGTCCGATCGCTGGCTGGGACCCCCACGATCATGAGTTCACAGAGCTCCGTCAGTCCCATAGAAGTGAATGAAGCGGTGATCGCGTGTTTGCACTGCCGCAACATTCACTGGACCCCTGTATCGCGATTGGTAACGGGGAAGGGTCCCAGTGGGCGAATAGGTGATTAATTTTGTTCATAGGCCAACCCCTTTTCTCCATAATGTATGGCCTGTCAAGGAATCCTGGGAAGTGCAGTTCAGTGGTGACATCAGTGAGGTGGGAAGTAGCTAACTTCTACAGACAGGTTCTACATGGGATGGTTGCTAATTGGGAGAGACCTTTCCCTTCCTTACCCTAAACCATGCCTCCTGCATATGGACCTTAAAAAACAACAAGGAATTCCAGGAAGTATAGAGAAATGACAAGGAATTCCAGGAAGTATAGAGAAATGACAAGGAATTCCAGGAAGTATAGAGAAATGACAAGGAATTCCAGGAAGTATAGAGACAGGAAGTAGCTAACTTCTCCTCCAGACAGGTATGGCACGGGATGTTTGCCAATCGGTAGACACCTATCCTTTCCTTACCCTGATTCATTCCTCGTACATATGGGCCTTAAAAAATAAATAACAAGGAATTCTGGGAAGTGTAGAGACAGGAAGTAGCTAACTTCTCCTCCAGACAGGTATGACGTGGGATGGTTGCTAATCGGTAAACACCTTTCCCTTCCTTATCCCAAGCCATGTACATATGCACCAATATCGGCCTTAATATGGCACATGTCTGAGACAATAGGGGCATATCGCTAGGATACGCCCCCATTGTCTAATAGCTGCTGGTCCCGTTCCTATATCGAGAACAGAGCACCGAAAGTTGTGGAGGGTGCCCCTCGCATGTTCAGTCACCCTCCATTCTTTTCTGTGGGCCGGCTATTTCCGTTAGGACCATAGAAGTGAATGGGAGCGGTGGCCGGTCATGCGCGGTGCACTTCCATTCACTCCTATGTAGAGCACGCTTAGTGGTGGCCGGACCAGAGTCCTCCAGGCACCACTTTGCGAGCTCTGTTCTCAATATAGGTGTGGCTCCCAGTGGTGGGACCTGCACCTATCAGACAATGGGGGTATATCCTAGTGATATGCCCCCATTGTCTCAGATGAGGCAACCCCTTTAAATTCTTCCTAACCGTGCTCCTTTCTGTCGGCAAAATATCGCAGTGCACCTCGCAGATCTCCCCCGTTGACCAGTGCTTGTGCCGTTTCAGGGCATCCTGGACATCATCGTGTTGAGCAGGAGGACCTCCGAGGACGGCGCCATCAACGTCCTGATCAACAACTTCGAAGCCGACGCTTATTTTGTCAAGGTGATAGGTGAGTGTGATGTAACGTATGCCCCCTGCTCCGGGGCTGAGGATGCTTGTGGGAAAAGCAGTTTCTATGCCAACCAGTCATTGTGTTACAAAGAAATTGGCCTCATGAACAAGTCGGATAGTGAGCTCCTGGGGACAGGAGCCGATGTGAGTGGTTACATACTTTCACACTCGCGTTTGGTGCGGATCCGTCATGGATCTGCACAGACGTATCCGTTCAGATAATACAAACGTCTGCATCCGTTCACAATGGATCCGTTTGTATTATCTTTAACATTGCCAAGACGGATCCATCTTGAACACCATTGAAAGTCAATGGAGGACGGATCCGTTTTCTATTGTGCCAGATTATGTCATAGAAAACTGATCCGTCCCCATTGACTTACATTGTGTGCCAGGACGGATCCGTTTGGCTCAGTTTCCTCAGACAGACACCAAAACGCTGCAGGCAGCCTCCAAAGCAGAATGGAGAGGGAATTGATGCATTGTGAGCGGATCCTTTTCCATTCAGAATGCATTAGGGCAAAACTGATCAGTTTTGGACGCTTGTGAGAGGAGCCCTGAACGGATCTCGCACACGGAAACCAAAACGCCAGTGTGAAAGTAGCCTAAAGAGCAGGGAATTAAGTAGCAATAACCTCCTCTGTATAGAGGACTCGTCCCCCTCTCATCCCGTACATCTTTATTAGCTCTTGGGTCCCTTCTCCTCCCCCCCTCCAGCGCTCTCTTCCTCGGCGTCCTGCGTGTCGCACTCTCTCATCTCTCAGGCGCTCTCTTGACAGCTTAGCATGTCCAGCGAAGCGTACAGGATTAATTACAGTCATTGCGGGATTCAGTGACTGCCTCTCCTCCTCGCATCTCAGTTTACCAAAAATGTAAAAGAAAAAACCAAAAAGATCCCTTTCTACATTTCTAAACAGTAGATGGGGGTGGGGGTGCCGCGTCTTGTGGGGGAATCTCCATCTCTTAATCACGCTGCGCCCTCTCCTCCCGTGCCAGCAGCGTCTCGTCTTGGCAGGAGGATGAATACGCTCCTGAACAGATGTTTGCGAGTATTAAAGGGTCTTGGAGAATTGGTCGTTTGCTCGTGTAAAGCTCTGACTTCAGAAGGATGTTTTACCAAGGGAGCGGCTGCAAATCCCTAAGTATAGGGATTTCTTATGGATACAGCGGAATGCTCGCCCGGTCCGGGGCCGACCGCTCGCCCGACTGACACAGACAGGGCAGTTTTAGAAAAAGGGGGATGTAACTGACCATTGTGAGAATGAGGGGCTTACATCCGCTGGTCATTATAGGGGGGGCCGCTCTTTTTTTGGGTTGTGTTAATTTAGCTAATTGTTCTAACAATTCTCCGCTCAGCGGCTCGTCGCGTCCTCCCCATTAATAGGTGCGCTGTACAGTAATTAGGGGAAATGTATATTTCTTATCTCCTAATGCTCGTTACCATGGCAGCGCCTCATTAATCTGGAATTACAGGTGCGGAGGATTTTGAAGGTCATGGCTCCGGCCAAAGTAAAGTGCAGTTTTTAGAGAAGGAACCCCCAAGGGAGGATTTAGGGGATTAGAACTGTAACCATCGCGGTGTTATAATAGACTTTGTGTCTCGCTGCTATCAAGATCTCTGCTTGCTGTCAGTAGTTGGGAGGCTGAAAATCGATACAGATCTAATGTTTCTCATAGCAGAGGGTTTGTTACAGCTGTATCCACAGTCTTCTGTGAGCTAACAAGCAGCACAAACCTCTCTCCTGCCCTGATAAAATTGTATCAAACCCTCAGCTGTGACAAGTAGTAGGTCACAGGTAGCAGGACCCTGCCGTGTGTTGTAATGTGACCAGAGCTCTGCAGCCTGTCACCTGTAAGCAGGACCCTGCCCTGTGTAGTAATGTGACCAGAGCTCTGCAGCCTGTTACCTGTAAGCAGGACCCTGCCGTGTGTAGTAATGTGACCATAGCTCTGCAGTCTGTCACCTGTAAGCAGGACCCTGCCGTGTGTAGTAATGTGACCAGAGCTCTGCAGCCTGTCACCTGTAAGCAGGACCCTGCTGTGTGTAGTAATGTGACCAGAGCTCTGCAGCCTGTCACCTGTAAGCAGGACCCTGCCGTGTGTAGTAATGTGACCTGAGCTCTGCAGCCTGTCACCTGTAAGCAGGACCCTGCTGTGTGTAGTAATGTGACCATAGCTCTGCAGCCTGTCACCTGTAAGCAGGACCCTGCCGTGTGTAGTAATGTGACCAGAGCTCTGCAGCCTGTCACCTGTAAGCAGGACCCTGCCCTGTGTAGTAATGTGACCTGAGCTCTGCAGCCTGTCACCTGTAAGCAGGACCCTGCCCTGTGTAGTAATGTGACCTGAGCTCTGCAGCCTGTCACCTGTAAGCAGGACCCTGCCCTGTGTAGTAATGTGACCAGAGCTCTGCAGCCTGTCACCTGTAAGCAGGACCCTGCCGTGTGTAGTAATGTGACCAGAGCTCTGCAGCCTGTCACCTGTAAGCAGGACCCTGCTGTGTGTAGTAATGTGACCAGAGCTCTGCAGCCTGTTACCTGTAAGCAGGACCCTGCCCTGTGTAGTAATGTGACCTGAGCTCTGCAGCCTGTCACCTGTAAGCAGGACCCTGCCGTGTGTAGTAATGTGACCAGAGCTCTGCAGCCTGTCACCTGTAAGCAGGACCCTGCCCTGTGTAGTAATGTGACCAGAGCTCTGCAGCCTGTCACCTGTAAGCAGGACCCTGCCGTGTGTAGTAATGTGACCTGAGCTCTGCAGCCTGTCACCTGTAAGCAGGACCCTGCCCTGTGTAGTAATGTGACCAGAGCTCTGCAGCCTGTCACCTGTAAGCAGGACCCTGCTGTGTGTAGTAATGTGACCAGAGCTCTGCAGCCTGTCACCTGTAAGCAGGACCCTGCCCTGTGTAGTAATGTGACCAGAGCTCTGCAGCCTGTCACCTGTAAGCAGGACCCTGCCCTGTGTAGTAATGTGACCAGAGCTCTGCAGCCTGTCACCTGTAAGCAGGACCCTGCCCTGTGTAGTAATGTGACCAGAGCTCTGCAGCCTGTCACCTGTAAGCAGGACCCTGCCCTGTGTAGTAATGTGACCAGAGCTCTGCAGCCTGTCACCTGTAAGCAGGACCCTGCTGTGTGTAGTAATGTGACCAGAGCTCTGCAGCCTGTCACCTGTAAGCAGGACCCTGCCCTGTGTAGTAATGTGACCTGAGCTCTGCAGCCTGTCACCTGTAAGCAGGACCCTGCCCTGTGTAGTAATGTGACCTGAGCTCTGCAGCCTGTCACCTGTAAGCAGGACCCTGCCCTGTGTAGTAATGTGACCAGAGCTCTGCAGCCTGTCACCTGTAAGCAGGACCCTGAGTAATGTGACCTGAGCTCTGCAGCCTGTCTCCTGTAAGCAGGACCCTGAGTAATGTGACCAGAGCTCTGCAGCCTGTCACCTGTAAGCAGGACCCTGCCGTGTGTAGTAATGTGACCAGAGCTCTGCAGCCTGTCACCTGTAAGCAGGACCCTGCCCTGTGTAGTAATGTGACCAGAGCTCTGCAGCCTGTCACCTGTAAGCAGGACCCTGCGGTGTGTAGTAATGTGACCAGAGCTCTGCAGCCTGTCACCTGTAAGCAGGACCCTGCCGTGTGTAGTAATGTGACTAGAGCTCTGCAGCCTGTCACCTGTAAGCAGGACCCCGCTGTGTGTAGTAATGTGACCAGAGCTCTGCAGCCTGTCACCTGTAAGCAGGACCCCGCTGTGTGTAGTAATGTGACCAGAGCTCTGCAGCCTGTCACCTGTAAGCAGGACCCTGCCGTGTGTAGTAATGTGACCAGAGCTCTGCAGCCTGTCACCTGTAAGCAGGACCCTGCCGTGTGTAGTAATGTGACCAGAGCTCTGCAGCCTGTCACCTGTAAGCAGGACCCTGCCGTGTGTAGTAATGTGACCAGAGCTCTGCAGCCTGTCACCTGTAAGCAGGACCCTGCCGTGTGTAGTAGTGTGACCAGAGCTCTGCAGCCTGTCACCTGTAAGCAGGACCCTGCTGTGTGTAGTAATGTGACCAGAGCTCTGCAGTCTGTCACCTGTAAGCAGGACCCTGCTGTGTGTAGTAATGTGACCAGAGCTCTGCAGCCTGTCACCTGTAAGCAGGACCCTGCCCTGTGTAGTAATGTGACCAGAGCTCTGCAGCCTGTCACCTGTAAGCAGGACCCTGCTGTGTGTAGTAATGTGACCAGAGCTCTGCAGCCTGTCACCTGTAAGCAGGACCCTGCCCTGTGTAGTAATGTGACCTGAGCTCTGCAGCCTGTCACCTGTAAGCAGGACCCTGCCCTGTGTAGTAATGTGACCAGAGCTCTGCAGCCTGTCACCTGTAAGCAGGACCCTGCTGTGTGTAGTAATGTGACCTGAGCTCTGCAGCCTGTCACCTGTAAGCAGGACCCTGCCGTGTGTAGTAATGTGACCTGAGCTCTGCAGCCTGTCACCTGTAAGCAGGACCCTGCTGTGTGTAGTAATGTGACCAGAGCTCTGCAGCCTGTCACCTGTAAGCAGGACCCTGCCGTGTGTAGTAATGTGACCAGAGCTCTGCAGCCTGTCACCTGTAAGCAGGACCCTGCCCTGTGTAGTAATGTGACCAGAGCTCTGCAGTCTGTCACCTGTAAGCAGGGCCCTGCCGTGTGTAGTAATGTGACCAGAGCTCTGCAGCCTGTCACCTGTAAGCAGGACCCTGCCCTGTGTAGTAATGTGACCAGAGCTCTGCAGCCTGTCACCTGTAAGCAGGACCCTGCCGTGTGTAGTAATGTGACTAGAGCTCTGCAGCCTGTCACCTGTAAGCAGGACCCCGCTGTGTGTAGTAATGTGACCTGAGCTCTGCAGCCTGTCACCTGTAAGCAGGACCCTGCCCTGTGTAGTAATGTGACCAGAGCTCTGCAGCCTGTCACCTGTAAGCAGGACCCTGCTGTGTGTAGTAATGTGACCTGAGCTCTGCAGCCTGTCACCTGTAAGCAGGACCCTGCCGTGTGTAGTAATGTGACCAGAGCTCTGCAGCCTGTCACCTGTAAGCAGGACCCTGCCGTGTGTAGTAATGTGACCTGAGCTCTGCAGCCTGTCACCTGTAAGCAGGACCCTGCCCTGTGTAGTAATGTGACCAGAGCTCTGCAGTCTGTCACCTGTAAGCAGGGCCCTGCCGTGTGTAGTAATGTGACCAGAGCTCTGCAGCCTGTCACCTGTAAGCAGGACCCTGCCCTGTGTAGTAATGTGACCAGAGCTCTGCAGCCTGTCACCTGTAAGCAGGACCCTGCCGTGTGTAGTAATGTGACTAGAGCTCTGCAGCCTGTCACCTGTAAGCAGGACCCTGCTGTGTGTAGTAATGTGACCAGAGCTCTGCAGCCTGTCACCTGTAAGCAGGACCCTGCTGTGTGTAGTAATGTGACCAGAGCTCTGCAGCCTGTCACCTGTAAGCAGGACCCTGCTGTGTGTAGTAATGTGACCAGAGCTCTGCAGCCTGTCACCTGTAAGCAGGACCCTGCTGTGTGTAGTAATGTGACCAGAGCTCTGCAGCCTGTCACCTGTAAGCAGGACCCCGCTGTGTGTAGTAATGTGACCAGAGCTCTGCAGCCTGTCACCTGTAAGCAGGACCCTGCCGTGTGTAGTAATGTGACCAGAGCTCTGCAGTCTGTCACCTGTAAGCAGGACCCTGCCGTGTGTAGTAATGTGACCAGAGCTCTGCAGCCTGTCACCTGTAAGCAGGACCCTGCCGTGTGTAGTAATGTGACCAGAGCTCTGCAGCCTGTCACCTGTAAGCAGGACCCTGCCGTGTGTAGTAATGTGACCTGAGCTCTGCAGCCTGTCACCTGTAAGCAGGACCCTGCTGTGTGTAGTAATGTGACCTGAGCTCTGCAGTCTGTCACCTGTAAGCAGGACCCTGCTGTGTGTAGTAATGTGACCAGAGCTCTGCAGCCTGTCACCTGTAAGCAGGACCCTGCTGTGTGTAGTAATGTGACCTGAGCTCTGCAGCCTGTCACCTGTAAGCAGGACCCTGCCGTGTGTAGTAATGTGACCTGAGCTCTGCAGCCTGTCACCTGTAAGCAGGACCCTGCTGTGTGTAGTAATGTGACCAGAGCTCTGCAGCCTGTCACCTGTAAGCAGGACCCTGCCGTGTGTAGTAATGTGACCAGAGCTCTGCAGCCTGTCACCTGTAAGCAGGACCCTGCCGTGTGTAGTAATGTGACCAGAGCTCTGCAGCCTGTCACCTGTAAGCAGGACCCTGCCCTGTGTAGTAATGTGACCAGAGCTCTGCAGCCTGTCACCTGTAAGCAGGACCCTGCCCTGTGTAGTAATGTGACCAGAGCTCTGCAGCCTGTCACCTGTAAGCAGGACCCTGCCGTGTGTAGTAATGTGACCTGAGCTCTGCAGCCTGTCACCTGTAAGCAGGACCCTGCCCTGTGTAGTAATGTGACCAGAGCTCTGCAGCCTGTCACCTGTAAGCAGGACCCTGCTGTGTGTAGTAATGTGACCTGAGCTCTGCAGCCTGTCACCTGTAAGCAGGACCCTGCCGTGTGTAGTAATGTGACCTGAGCTCTGCAGCCTGTCACCTGTAAGCAGGACCCTGCTGTGTGTAGTAATGTGACCAGAGCTCTGCAGCCTGTCACCTGTAAGCAGGACCCTGCCCTGTGTAGTAATGTGACCAGAGCTCTGCAGCCTGTCACCTGTAAGCAGGACCCTGCCCTGTGTAGTAATGTGACCAGAGCTCTGCAGTCTGTCACCTGTAAGCAGGGCCCTGCCGTGGTAGTAATGTGACCAGAGCTCTGCAGCCTGTCACCTGTAAGCAGGACCCTGCCCTGTGTAGTAATGTGACCAGAGCTCTGCAGCCTGTCACCTGTAAGCAGGACCCTGCCGTGTGTAGTAATGTGACTAGAGCTCTGCAGCCTGTCACCTGTAAGCAGGACCCCGCTGTGTGTAGTAATGTGACCAGAGCTCTGCAGCCTGTCACCTGTAAGCAGGACCCTGCCCTGTGTAGTAATGTGACCAGAGCTCTGCAGCCTGTCACCTGTAAGCAGGACCCTGCTGTGTGTAGTAATGTGACCTGAGCTCTGCAGCCTGTCACCTGTAAGCAGGACCCTGCCGTGTGTAGTAATGTGACCAGAGCTCTGCAGCCTGTCACCTGTAAGCAGGACCCTGCCGTGTGTAGTAATGTGACCAGAGCTCTGCAGCCTGTCACCTGTAAGCAGGACCCTGCCCTGTGTAGTAATGTGACCAGAGCTCTGCAGTCTGTCACCTGTAAGCAGGGCCCTGCCGTGTGTAGTAATGTGACCAGAGCTCTGCAGCCTGTCACCTGTAAGCAGGACCCTGCCCTGTGTAGTAATGTGACCAGAGCTCTGCAGCCTGTCACCTGTAAGCAGGACCCTGCCGTGTGTAGTAATGTGACTAGAGCTCTGCAGCCTGTCACCTGTAAGCAGGACCCTGCTGTGTGTAGTAATGTGACCAGAGCTCTGCAGCCTGTCACCTGTAAGCAGGACCCTGCTGTGTGTAGTAATGTGACCAGAGCTCTGCAGCCTGTCACCTGTAAGCAGGACCCTGCTGTGTGTAGTAATGTGACCAGAGCTCTGCAGCCTGTCACCTGTAAGCAGGACCCTGCTGTGTGTAGTAATGTGACCAGAGCTCTGCAGCCTGTCACCTGTAAGCAGGACCCCGCTGTGTGTAGTAATGTGACCAGAGCTCTGCAGCCTGTCACCTGTAAGCAGGACCCTGCCGTGTGTAGTAATGTGACCAGAGCTCTGCAGCCTGTCACCTGTAAGCAGGACCCTGCCCTGTGTAGTAATGTGACCAGAGCTCTGCAGTCTGTCACCTGTAAGCAGGACCCTGCCGTGTGTAGTAATGTGACCAGAGCTCTGCAGCCTGTCACCTGTAAGCAGGACCCTGCTGTGTGTAGTAATGTGACCTGAGCTCTGCAGTCTGTCACCTGTAAGCAGGACCCTGCTGTGTGTAGTAATGTGACCAGAGCTCTGCAGCCTGTTACCTGTAAGCAGGACCCTGCCCTGTGTAGTAATGTGACCTGAGCTCTGCAGCCTGTCACCTGTAAGCAGGACCCTGCCGTGTGTAGTAATTGTGACCAGAGCTCTGCAGCCTGTCACCTGTAAGCAGGACCCTGCCGTGTGTAGTAATGTGACCAGAGCTCTGCAGCCTGTCACCTGTAAGCAGGACCCTGCCCTGTGTAGTAATGTGACCAGAGCTCTGCAGCCTGTCACCTGTAAGCAGGACCCTGCTGTGTGTAGTAATGTGACCTGAGCTCTGCAGCCTGTCACCTGTAAGCAGGACCCTGCCGTGTGTAGTAATGTGACCTGAGCTCTGCAGCCTGTCACCTGTAAGCAGGACCCTGCTGTGTGTAGTAATGTGACCAGAGCTCTGCAGCCTGTCACCTGTAAGCAGGACCCTGCCGTGTGTAGTAATGTGACCAGAGCTCTGCAGCCTGTCACCTGTAAGCAGGACCCTGTCGTGTGTAGTAATGTGACCAGAGCTCTGCAGCCTGTCACCTGTAAGCAGGACCCTGCCCTGTGTAGTAATGTGACCAGAGCTCTGCAGCCTGTCACCTGTAAGCAGGACCCTGCCCTGTGTAGTAATGTGACCAGAGCTCTGCAGCCTGTCACCTGTAAGCAGGACCCTGCCGTGTGTAGTAATGTGACCTGAGCTCTGCAGCCTGTCACCTGTAAGCAGGACCCTGCTGTGTGTAGTAATGTGACCAGAGCTCTGCAGCCTGTCACCTGTAAGCAGGACCCTGCTGTGTGTAGTAATGTGACCAGAGCTCTGCAGCCTGTCACCTGTAAGCAGGACCCTGCCGTGTGTAGTAATGTGACCTGAGCTCTGCAGCCTGTCACCTGTAAGCAGGACCCTGCTGTGTGTAGTAATGTGACCAGAGCTCTGCAGCCTGTCACCTGTAAGCAGGACCCTGCCGTGTGTAGTAATGTGACCTGAGCTCTGCAGCCTGTCACCTGTAAGCAGGACCCTGCTGTGTGTAGTAATGTGACCAGAGCTCTGCAGCCTGTCACCTGTAAGCAGGACCCTGCCGTGTGTAGTAATGTGACCAGAGCTCTGCAGCCTGTCACCTGTAAGCAGGACCCTGCCGTGTGTAGTAATGTGACCTGAGCTCTGCAGCATTGTGAGCGACGCTGACCCCCTCTCTTCTTCTTCTTCTTTTAGTGCTCAGTGGTATCTGCTCCAATGACTGCCCACAACATGTAAAGGTAAGGACCCGGCCATTGTAACCTACCCGTAACCTACAGTCTGAAGATGCAGCGCTAAAATTCTATAACGCTGTCCTGCAAGATCAGCACACGCCTCTCCTGAAATACTCTGTGCTGCTCAGTACACTGCTGCTTTCACTGTGTAATCTGTGACCTCTTCTTTATCTCCATTCTCCTCCTCGCATCCTCACATCACCCCTGGCAGCCCTGTCCTAACATCTGGACATTTCACTCCTGAAATACTCTGTGCTGCTCAGTACACTGTTGCTTTCACAATGTAATCTGTGACCTCCTCCTCATCTCCATTCGCATCCTCACATAACCCCTGGCAGCCCTGTCCTAACATCTGGACATTTCACTCCTGAAATACTCTGTGCTGCTAGGGAGCCTACTTCTACTATTATCTATCATCCTCAGACCTCAAATGCAACCCTGTCCCGGTGACCGCTCCTTGTCTGCCGAGCTTTCGTGTGGGCATTGTGCTCTGTTTTCTCTGCCGTCTTGTCTACAAAGCCTCAGTTGATTTTCGTAAAAGCGCCGCTCCCCTAATCCGCTCTGGAAGGCCGTTCCGCGCTCTTTTGAAGTTTCCATCCCTTCTCCTCAGACACCGGGGGCTTCATGCTCCACGGATAAATCCAACATGATAAATGCCAGAGAAGTGAATAGGAAGAATGACCCCCCTGACCGCCGCTCATTATCTGCAGCCGAAAAGAGAAGAACAATTCCTCCACTGTTCCCACTGGAAAATGCAGAATAATGGCGCCGGTGCGGGATGTCCGGACTGTTACAATGTTGCAAGTTCAGACATTGTATCACTGCTTCTATGGAAACCGCACCGCAGTGCTGGATGACAACTGCGAGTAAACGCCATCGTTGTCAGTGAGTAAAAAAAAATGTGGCGTTGCTGGAAGAATACCATATGAGAGGACGCACGCTGCTCCATGTGAATGGACTTTCTACTCCATTCACTGCAGGGTAGCCTCTTTGGATGATGTCCGCTTCTGCTCTCGGATCTGGCTGTGCTGGGAACGCACACTGTATACATGTATATATGTCGCACAGGCAGCTGCCCAAGGATGGAGCATGTAGACATGACGGGTAGAGATGAGCGAATTTCAGATTTTGAAATTCGTTCACACTTCGTTTGGTGGTAAGAGGTGAATTGCGTTATGGATTCCGTTACCACGGACCATAACGTAATTCTATGACGGAATGCCTTTAGAGGCAATTCCTGCTTCATGCCAGGGAGTCACTGGTTTTGTGGTTGGATTCTTCGCCGTCGTGTCTGGAGCGGCAGCGTCCTTTGCCGTCTGAGGTCGCCTCACATTCTCGGCGCCCTTTTAATGACAGAGCTGCGATCACATCGCGTGTTATGCTGGAGAGCAGACGTCAGCATTGGAGCGGCACGGCGTTACATCCGCGTAAAGCCGAAAAGTTGACGACAGAGACGATCAATTCACTTCAGGTGGCTGCTGTCCATCATCCCGTCCTCCCTCTGCATCCCGCGGCTTCATTTTCTGCACCACTGAGTGATGCTTGTGTGGTGACAACCAAAAGTAATGCGAGTGTCCGGACCGCTAATGTCAGCGTGTTTCTCGCCATCGCTTCTCAGGCAGCAGAGTTGGATTCATCACTGGGGCGAAGAATTGGAAGGAACAAGCTCGTAACATCAGCTTGTTTTATAAATGTGAAAAATGCTTTTTAAAGTCTTTGTCTTCGGGTCCATTCACACATCCGTATGTGTTTTGCAGTTCCGCAAAACACCGGCAATGTGCGTTACGCATTTTGCGGACCGCACAGCGCCGGCACTATAATACAAAATGCCTAATCTTGTCTGCAATTGCGGACAAGAATAGGACATGTTCTATTTTTTTTTCGGGAACGGAATTGCGGATCCGGGCAGCACATCGTGCGGCCCCATAGAAATGAATGGGTCCGCAATTCCATTCCGCAAAATGCGGAACAGAACTGTGGACGTGTGAATGGAGCCTTAGGCTGGGATTGCTTGACTTTACAGGCCCAAAGCCTGAGGCTGCACCACTGACAGACTCTGACGACATGTGCTGCAGTGCTGTCCTGGATTCAGATCACCATCCACATCTGTGTTCTCACGTGTACATACAAGTTACATGTAGATGGTGATTTGGATGTTCATTGCACCTGGCAGATATCGGGAGTGGAAGTGGCCATTAGACTGCCTCAGTAGTGCAGCCTCAGCATCCATGTTCAAAAACACCTTTGTGATGTAAACTAAGGAGCCTTTTTGCAGTTTTCTTCTGGTGGATATTTAGCCAAGTGCACACATTCCTCACTTGAAATATTTTGTGCTGCTGGGAGTGTCTTATGTCACAAGCAAGTTCACCCTACTACATCCCCTGTCACATGCAGCCTTTTTTCTCATTACCATCTGTATACTTCTCTCCTGAAATACTCTGTGCTGCTCGAGCACCCAGTTCCTTCCCAGATGTAACAGTAAATTGATGTCTTCCCCTTTGCCTCCATCCCCTCCTCACATCATGACACTGACCCCTGCCACACTGACCCCTGAAATACTCTGTGCTGCTGGAGCACTCAGCTCCTTTCCTGATGTAACTAAGTCAATGTCCTCCTCACATCATGACACTAAAACATGCCGTCCTGTCCTGATTAATATCATCACCCGAGTGGACAGGTTTCTGCCCCGCATCTTTACAGCTTTCCTGAAATACTCTGTTCTGCTGGAGGACCTGCTTCTTCCACTATATAACTAAAAGTTAATGTCCTCCCCCTCGTCTCCATCTCCTCCTCACATTATGACACTCATCACTGCCCCCAATCTCCTCTTCTCTCCTGAAATACTCTGTTGTTGAAATACCGCTGTTGGAGGACCGGCTTCTTCCACTGTGTAACTCTCAGCCTGTGTTATATCGCTTGTCTACATCCCCCCCTCCTTGCTGTCATATGCAGCCCTTTCCGAATTAAGGTCTATACATAACTTTGCTGGAAGACCCGCTGTTTAACTCGAAGTCTATGACCTACCCACTCTTCACCTCACGACATTACCCCTGTCCCCACCTGAAATTCTCTGTGCTGCTGTGGGAAGCTAGTCTTTCTCATACATTTTCATCTTTGTATTTCAGCCATTTGGGGTTAATCAGCCGGGGCCGTACATCATGTACATGACGGTGGACGCCAATGGATATCTGAAGAACGCGTCAGGTAGGCATGGCTTCGTCTTTTATGTGGCAGGGGTAGATTGGGGGACGTGGGGGTGTTGTGTTCCAGACGACCTCCTAATTGCAGGGCAGGCTGTGTCATGTGCCTCTCTCATATGGCGCCCCCTGCAGATGGAGCTGAGACACATTATAGGTAACTGACATCACTGAGCCGAGGGATACAAGAAGGTAGTCACAGATTTATTACTGAGGGCTATAATCTGACAGTTCGGTTAGACCAGCACTGGCCTGATAATCCAGATATTGGCATGGCCAGCATTTGGACAGTCTCTCCCTGAGTGCCGGACGTCCAGCAGTTCTGTCCTGCCCCATCTCCGGCGCTGCCATAGACATGAGTGGGGCAGCAGCATGATTCTCCAACCAGCCGCTCCTTCCATTTCAGTGAGGCTCCATAGGGTACAGGGCCCCCGTTCTAGTGATCAGTGACGGTCTCAGCGATAGGATCCCTGCCAATGTGATAATTATCCCCTATTCTGTGGATAAGGAATAACTTTCTATAAACGGAATACCCCTTGAACAAGCAAAGCAGCAGTGTAAAGCATCATCTCAGCCTCTAGTGAGACAAGAGCTGGAGTTTAGACTACATCAATAGACCCTTTTACTCAACACAGCTAAACTGGGGTCGCTGATCATAGCTTGAGCCAAACTGCAGTGTAAAGTAAAAGGGCACCAGCAGCTTAGGCCTCTGATGATGCAGGAAGTGAATTACATGTCATATCTGTGCTCTAACCAAACTGCGCTAAAAACAAGGATTTCCATAGGTCTTCATATCTTTCTGGAGGATCTGTCCCTTTAAATTGCTCTTTTATTGCTTATGTCCCCAATGCCTTTGCATTGGAATAGTTTTTTTTCCAGTTGACTAAATACAATCGGTGGTGACATTGTATCAGTTGAGTATAATCGTTGCCGGGTGATATTGTATCTGTTAAGTATAATTGTTGGCAGGTGGTGACATTGTATCGGTTGCATATAATCGTTGCCGGATGGTGACATTGTATCGGTTGCATATAATCGTTGCCGGATGGTGACATTGTATCGGTTGCATATAATCGCTGCCGGATGGTGACATTGTATCGGTTGAGTATAATCGTTGTCTGGTGGTGACATTGTATCGGTTGAGTATAATCGCTGCCGGGTGGTGACATTGTATCGGTTGAGTATCATTGTTGCCGGGTGGTGACATTGTATCGGTTGAGTATAAATCGTTGTCGGATGGTGACATTGTATCGGTTGAGTATAATCGTTGTCGGATGGTGACATTGTATCGGTTGAGTATAATCGTTGTCGGATGGTGACATTGTATCGGTTGAGTATAATCGTTGTCGGATGGTGACATTGTATCGGTTGAGTATAATCGCTGCCGGGTGGTGACATTGTATCGGTTGAGTATAATCGCTGCCGGGTGGTGACATTGTATCGGTTGAGTATAATCGTTGCCGGGTGGTGACATTGTATCGGTTGAGTATAATCGCTGCCGGGTGGTGACATTGTATCGGTTGAGTATAATCGTTGTCGGCTGGTGACATTGTATCGGTTGAGTATAATCGTTGCCGGGTGGTGAC
This sequence comes from Bufo gargarizans, assembly GCF_014858855.1. NCBI lineage: Eukaryota > Metazoa > Chordata > Amphibia > Anura > Bufonidae > Bufo > Bufo gargarizans. Next base: position 333,058 of record NW_025334444.1, read on the forward strand.
ATTGTATCGGTTGAGTATAGTCATTGCCGGGTGGTGACATTGTATCGGTTGAGTATAATCGTTGCCGGGTGGTGACATTGTATCGGTTGAGTATAATCGTTGCCGGGTGGTGACATTGTATCGGTTGAGTATAATCGCTGCCGGGTGGTGACATTGTATCGGTTGAGTATAATCGTTGTCGGATGGTGACATTGAATCAGTTGAGTACAGTTGTTGCCGGGTGGTGACATTGTATCGGTTGAGTATAATCGTTGTCGGATGGTGACATTGTATCGGTTGAGTATAATCGTTGCCGGGTGGTGACATTGTATCGGTTGAGTATAATCGCTGCCGGGTGGTGACATTGTATCGGTTGAGTATAATCGCTGCCGGGTGGTGACATTGTATCGGTTGAGTATAATCGTTGCCGGGTGGTGACATTGTATCGGTTGAGTATAATCGTTCCCGGTGGTGACATTGTATCGGTTGAGTATAATGGTCAGTGTGGTATAATGACTGGGCCGCAGATATCAATAGTTTCTTCCACTTTTCTATCATTTTTGATGCAACAATTGACTAAATGTCTCATCTAATAAGAAGTCTCTCACAGTAACCACAACCCCCCCCCCCCCCCCCCATCCAGAATGTGCTCTGTGCCGATTAATTATTGGAAGCATCTTCAAAAAATATGGGGATGAGATGAAGTGATCATGAAGAGGCGGCCATTATAACAGCGAGGGGGGCAGTACAGCCATTCTCCACCTGCCTCAGTGGAAGTCGCATCGATTTAGTGTCTTGTTCTTACAATGCACTTTATAATGTGTCAGGGCCAGAACAAGGTTTGTGGAGGCCTTTGGGCCAATAATGGGGGGCCAGCATATGTGATACTGCTATACAGTGCCCTTAGTAATAGCGCCATACAGTGCTAACATAACACTATACATTATTCCACAGGAGGCGCCAGGATGTAAGATTAGTCTACGGTGGCTGAGGCTCTTAAAGGGGTTTTCCTATCTTGTATCAATCCTGAGAAGAAAGGTTTCCCAGATACATGATACATTACCCTTCCTGCTGAGCATGTGCTTATACACCACAAACAGTGCTGCAGTGTAAAGCATAGGGGATAACATGATATGTTGTAAAAGCATGCTGCATCTTGGACATAGAGGTCACGTGTTTGCCAGTTGTGTGGCAGAGCTTACCGTCGTCACGTTTATCCCCTTTCTCAGAAGAGATTGTGTTCTAGATTGGCAGAGAGCAGTTATGGCGTCACCCACAGATCGGAGCCTGACCCCATGGTTTCCGGAGATTGAAGGAGTTAAAGGCACCGGTTGCTGTAAATTTTCAGCTAATCCCCTTGCACACGCCTTAATCTTCCTCCGCTCTCCAAGACTCTGCGGAAGGAGATGAAGACGATGGAGATTGACAGGTCGGGCCTGGATCTGACACAACAAGGCAGGAAACTTCACAGCAGCCGCCACTTGTCCCAGTAGGATGAGTGCGGTGTCGCGGCCGCTCATACAAGCCGCCATTATTCTCTTATTTATTTCAAAGGGGATTTTTCTCTGGCAGTAAAGGGAAGCCCTGCAGTCAGTGCGCTCATTAGCATGGAAAAGGCAGCGACATCTTGCAGCTACTGCAGATGAAGTCCTGCTCCAGGCGGAGAAGGATTAAATAGTAAGCGCTTTACAGCGGCGAATGCTGGCGTAGGGAGTAATTGGCGCTCCAGTCCTGATATCTAGGTGCCATAGAGGAGGCGGCACCCTGAGGGATGGCACGGCCTGTACATCAGCTGCTCGGTGATGTCCTATACAGGATATTCCGGCAGCGCCCCGCTTTTATTGACTTCATACAAATCAAATCCATTCATGTCCAGAGCTTCTCTGGAAATTCTGCTGGTTGCCCATGGAATCTGACAACATTGTCTCTCACACTTGCTGTCAGACATGTGACCTACCTGCCGTGAGCAAAACAGTCACCTGAGCTCACACAATGCTCTGGTAACTTCTCATCACCGCATACGATCGCTGGCACTCCGCTCATCCCTGCACATTGGCGCTGGCCTCTCCTCACCACACACAGGCACTGGCTGCTCATCTCCTTCCCGTACATTTACCGATGTTCAATACAGCAGAGCATGCTCATACCAGACACTGAACCAGCAAGGGTATTGTGGACATCTCTAACACTACATTTACCGAAGTACAATACAGCAGAGCATGTTCATACCAGACACTGAACCAGCAGGGGTATTGTGGTCATCTGTAACACTAAATTTACTGCTGTACAATAAAGCAGAGCATGCTCATACCAGACACTGAACCAGCAGGGTATTGTGGTCATCTGTAACACTACATTTACCGACGTACAATACAGCAGAGCATGCTCATACCAGATACTGAACCAGCAGGGGTATTGTGGACATCTGTAACACTACATTTACTGCTGTACAATAAAGCAGAGCATGCTCATACCAGACACTGAACCAGCAGGGTATTGTGGTCATCTGTAACACTACATTTACCGCTGTACAATACAGCAGAGCATGCTCATACCAGACACTGAACCAGCAGGGTTATTGTGGACATCTGTAACACTACATTTACCACTGTACAATAAAGCAGAGCATGCTCATACCAGATACTGAACCAGCAGGGTATTGTGGTCATCTGTAACACTACATTTACCGCTGTACAATAAAGCAGAGCATGCTCATACCAGATACAGATGTCCACAATACCCCTGCTGGTTCAGTATCTGGTATGAGCATGCTCTGCTTTATTGTACAGCGGTAAATGTAGAGTTACATATGTCCACAATACCCCTGCTGGTTCAGTGTCTGCTTTATTGTACATCAGTAAATGTAGTGTTACAGATGACCACAATAACCCTGCTGGTTCAGTGTCTGGTATGAGCATGCTCTGCTTTATTGTACAGCGGTAAATGTAGTGTTACAGATGACCACAATACCCCTGCTGGTTCAGTGTCTGGTATGAGCATGCTCTGCTGTATTGTAAGTCGGTAAATGTAGTGTTACAGATGTCCACAAGACCCCTGCTGGTTCAGTAACACTACATTTACCGCTGTACAATACAGCAGAGCATGCTCATACCAGATACTGAACCAGCAGGAGTATTGTGGACATCTGTAACACTACATTTACTGCTGTACAATAAAGCAGAGCATGCTCATACCAGACACTGAACCAGCAGGGTATTGTGGTCATCTGTAACTCTCCTTTTAATGCAGTACACTACAGCAGAGCATTCTCTTCACAGACTCTGACCCAGAATGGAGGAATAATGGTGGATGTGCCGAGTGTAACCCACTGCATCTCCCATAAGGAGCATGCTTTTTACAGACACTGAACCAGCTGGGGGGATAATGTCAGGAGGTGTGAGGTCAGGAGCAGCAGAATTGTGAATAGCGTTCAAGATGAGACAGGATTTTGCAGAGAAACCTTATTCATACCGTCCCCAGAAGTCAAACCAATCTGACAGGGCGTAATAACGTGACGACCAGTGTGTTATAAAGTGATATCGCACTAAGGGACGGCGCTGCTCCCGCTGCCTGCAGCCTGTGCCTATAAATGTCTCATGTGGATGTGGCAGACGTTATTTTACATCTCGATACGCCAGAGCTCTACTTACACCGCAACGGTTTCGTCAGGAGAAGACACTAATTACATGGCGCTGGCGGCTTCCATTTTTACTTGTGAAGTTCCCTGCAGACCGACATCTCATATGTGCAGAAGAACAGAATCGCAGCGCCGCCAGACTCTGCGTTATTACCGTCGCGCCCTGGGCTTAGGATGAAGGTCACAAAGACCCTGCTTCAACAGGCGCTAATTGACACGTATCCCGGCAGCGTGATCAGCCCAACGCGCTGCGGCCGTTCATTCCTTACCCCCTCCTTCCCGACAAATTAATATCATAAGCAGATGGTTAAACATGGCTGCCTCCTGGCTGAGCTCACATAGGGTTAGGACCCCCCGCGTGGCTAATTTCATCTTTTATCCTGTAAGTGCCTCGTTACCAGAGCGAGTCCTGGACGCCTTCCAGAAATGTGCCTCTCCAAAGAGAAAGCTGGCGCGCTCCGCCATGTCCTGAGTAGTCGTCTGAAGATGCGGAGGGAACGCAGGCTTTTAACTCTTATTAATAATCCGACCATTAAAAGATGTGAGAGGATCAGGATCCGCCTGCTAATGGAGCGCAGAGTGGAGATGGTGCCCGCAGCGACCAGGACATGCCGGATCCGACCGCACAACACCCACAGGGGTTCTTTATTTGGGTTGATGCCTGGTTTTAACAAACGCCGATAGGCCCAGTGCTAACCAGATGGAGATAAAGCAGGTTGTCCCCAAGGTCTGGTGTGGATGGAGCTTCTCCGGAGTGCTCCTTTAAGAACATAATTACATAGACAGGATTGGCATCTGCCTCTCTGGCCTCTATCTTGAAATTGGGCCAAGGCTGTGCAGGCATGTGCCTCATGTAAAGCTTCCTTAGGCCTCATCCGCATTTCCGTTTTTCATTGACTGGTGCGGTCCGCATTTTCCACAGACAGCACACGTACCAATTGATTTGAATGTGTCTGTTCACATTTCAGTATTTATTTATTTTTACTGACCGTGGGTCAGTGAAAAAAATCACGGAGACATGCACTACTTTCATCCGTGATGCGGACCAAGCACGCCCATAGAAGTTAATGGGGTCAGTGAAATTCACGGGCACGCCATGGATGGCATCCGTTATTCACTGAAGATTAATAGGAGATTCTTTTGGAAAATAATTTTCAGCTGAGCAACATTAATGAATTACGGATGACACACGGATGGTAAAAGCGGACACACGGACCAACCACAGATCCTTCATTGACATCTTGGTGGATGAAACGCGTACGCGTTTTTTCACGGACATGTCACTGACGCGGAATGTGGACAAGGCGGCATCTTCTTCTAGTTTAGTTTAGGCCCCCCTAACGACTGGCTGTAGGAGCAGTATTACTCGGTGTCCCATTGATTTTAGAGGCCACACTCGGTGTCACTCTTAAATCTGTGCCTGACAGAGTGGGGAGGGGGGTCTCGGTCTGGAGACCCCCCTCTATTGCTTCCCGAAGACCCCTATAACATTCATTCATTGTGTGTTACTTTCTCGCTTACGGCTGCTGAACAATAAGTGCTTCCTCGCCTCCATACATCTTGTCCAGTAAAACTCCTGCTCTCCAGGGTGAAAATCACGAATCCGCTGACGCTGCACATGTGGAGAAATGAAATGCTGATCGGCTCCCGGTGCCTCGCCCCTCGCCCCGCCGTATCCGATACATTATATAGTGCAGCCTGTGACTGACGTATCAGACGCCGGCAGAAGAGATCCTAGAGGTCCAGTGCTGACTGTGCACATTTGCAAAGTAATTGCAAAAGACCACACGCCCCCTCCCCCCTTTAAATAGCCTGTGATCGTTGGTACCGCCTGCGTCTGTAGCACGAGCTACTGGTCCCTGTTATCGGCCATTACAGCACCAGCAACGTGGAGGAGACTTCAGCAGGTCTCATCCACCCGCGGTGCGGATTGTGCACCCTCGGCATGTCCGTTTATCCACCGTGGACATCAAGTAGCACATGCGAATTTTGGCCATGGCCACCCGTAGCAGAAATGCTGCAGATCTATAGAAGTAAAGTGGATTCAATTGTAAATCACACGATGCAGAAACCGATTGCGGGGCGGACTGTAAATCCGCAGCGTGTAACACACAGATTCTCAGGGGAACGTGCTGGGAAACCCGCAGCTGATTTTATTTAATTTTTTCTGTCCGGTGTGTGGACTACGTCCTTATGTGGGACAGGGTTTCATATTGCTGACACTTTGTAGGATGGATTTTGTTACCCTTTTACATATGTCGCGGATCACTGGGGGGGAGAGAGGGGGGTGCGTGATCTCTGATATCAGCCTTTTAAGTGTTAAAGGGGTTGTCCAGGATTAGGAAAGCATGGCTACTTCCTTTCAAGGACAGTGCCGCACCTGTCCACTCCAATACCAGACGTAACCGATGGACCGGTGTGGCACTGTTTGTAATTCTGGACAATCCTTTTAATTATTTTATGGATGATGATGATGGGGGGATGAAGGAATGAAATCTAAGTTTCAGAGGTGGCCTCCTAGGAGCCTGTGCTTTCTTAAAGGGGGACTCCACCTCCAGAGGTGTCTAGAAGATAATAATCAGCGGGGATCTCTAAGTGGTGATTTCATACAGGATGATGGGGTTAAAGGTGTCGTATTTCTGAACAGAACCAAAGTCCCTTTAATTTAATCCCTTACCTGGCGGCCTGTTGCTGTGCAAGTGTTACGGTCATTCCAGGTGATGTTCCAGCGACTGACTGATCCCCTTAATCCTTGCTGTATGTGTGTACGGAGAGGAAAAGCCACGTGTTACACTGGTGTTTACAGCTATGTTGCCAACCACTATGTGTACCGTGCTGTGTAATACGGGGTGAGGACAGTACTGTGCAGTGTATTATTATACATGTATGTGTACCGTGCTGTGTAATACGGGGTGAGGACAGCACTGTGCAGTGTATTATTATACATGTATGTGTACCGTGCTGTGTAATACGGGGTGAGGACAGTACTGTGCAGTGTATTATTATACATGTATGTGTACCGTGCTGTGTAATACGGGGTTGAGGACAGCACTGTGCAGTGTATTATTATACATGTATGTGTACCGTGCTGTGTAATACGGGGTGAGGACAGTACTGTGCAGTGTATTATTATACATGTATGTGTACCGTGCTGTGTAATACGGGGTGAGGACAGCACTGTGCAGTGTATTATTATACATGTATGTGTACCGTGCTGTGTAATACGGGGTGAGGACAGCACTGTGCAGTGTATTATTATACATGTATGTGTACTGTGCTGTGTAATACGGGGTGAGGACAGTACTGTGCAGTGTGTATGTGTACTGTGCTGTGTAATACGGGGTGAGGACAGTACTGTGCA